>NC_063196.1:16024961-16357461 GCF_017589495.1 Alosa alosa
ATAATCCGCCCATGCCCACAGACTGACTGTCTGAGCACTGAATCAGAACCGAGAGGTTATTATCCACACTGTCAGTACGGCCTGTCTTTGTGCTTTCATCTCACGTTTCCCTGCTCCCGGCCATCTCCGATCATGATTTGGTAAGCTCTGACATCAGAGACAATGGCATCCGACAGAACTATCCGCTTAAAACCCCTTATTTTGTCCATGATCTCTGTACCAATGTGATGCCATACCTCACAGTCCAAGTGTCACCAAACTATATAGGCCTACGCCCTAGGAGACACATTTTCTTATCACAGGG
The DNA here is from genome assembly GCF_017589495.1 of Alosa alosa. Taxonomy (NCBI): domain Eukaryota; kingdom Metazoa; phylum Chordata; class Actinopteri; order Clupeiformes; family Clupeidae; genus Alosa; species Alosa alosa. Next base: position 16,025,266 of record NC_063196.1, read on the forward strand.
TAGGTTCCAATGTTGTATGTGTGTATTAGTATTTCTCCAATGAAAAATAAGCCTGAAATCAAACTCAGGTTACTCATTTGCAACTTGATTTTCAGCTACTGTTGTCCATAAACCTCTCAGAAGTCTGTGTGTGTGTTCTACAGATGCCCGTAATTTCACCAGTAGACTGGTTATATTCCTAATGCTTAAGGACCAGCGATCATTACCTTTTATACTGCGTGTTCATTATTCACTCAAATATATAATGGTGACAAGGACTAATGTTTTTACTAATGTTTTTAGTTTTTAACTGACTGTTTTTTGGTGACTCGGGGTAACTTTCTGTGTTGTGAAAGGTTGGTGAATGAGCCACTGCATCTTAGGAGCTCATTTGTAAGCAATGTATTGTGCACATCACAATAGCACATCTCAGAAGGGATGAATGCTCTTTGTCTGGGCTGCTCACCATCAATTTTTCATGAAACATTTTAGGTCTATGACGATTTTTTTTATAAAAGCAAAACTGTGAAGTTGCTGGGTTGATGACATTATGGTTTATCTTCCCTGCATTCTATATAAAAAAGTACATGTATCTGCGCTATACGCCTCTAACAAATAAATATTCCCAAAACACCTAATTGCTATTTTGCGCCTGTGTGTCAACACCAGCGCTCCCTCTGGCGCTCAACTATTTTTGTTTGGAGGCATTTCATTACCTGGCGCATGACGTCATGAACAAACGTGGGAATATGCATTTGCACCCAACAGATGTGATTATTCAGCTGCATGGTATCTGCATGACATCAGAATTTTTAAACTTTTGTCGCCATTACTTGACCAATTAGACATGTCTCTACTTTTGATCTCAGATTGTCTTTGGTAGGAAGAGGGCATGAGAATTGTGTAGCATCTCTGAGATGTATGGTCAGCAAGTTCCAACCAAAGGAAATGTCTCCGCATACAAGAAGTTAAACATGCTCTGCTCACAATAAACCACAATCAGGCACCAAACATATTCATGTACTGTGGGAGTAGATTGTAATTGCAGCATCCTATAACTTTTCTCAGAATAATAAAATGATTTACATGTAGGCTAACTGCATGACAATAATTATGCTCAATTAAGTTTTGAACGTGGAGAATGGATTCACAGTGTAAGTATTAATCGCCGCGTCGCAATGTCGCAAAACTGGCAACTGTTCTGAAGCATCCGCCTCTCCCTATTCGAATCCGTCGTGCGCCCACGAGTGGCGCAACATTGGAGCAGCCAATCTGCCTTCATGTGTCATGCAAACTTTGAACCTCAAATTTACAAGCCCCTGAGAAGATTCAGAGGCATTTAGGCGTGCTGATTAACGATGGTCCGAACCTCAACGAGAAATCATGGAACAGGTTACAACGCTACTTTGTAATGAGTGCGCAAGAATGCTTTTCGGACTTTGTGATCTCAACAAATTCCGTTTATGAAAAAAAAACATGCCTGCGACCGGGAAACCACGAATAACAAGAAGAGGCACTTATTCAACTAAACCGTAATTCTCGCGGAGAACAGAGACGCAATGTTTCTTAATTTGGCTGCAAACGGGAAACTTGCACATCAGCCATAAAAACGACGAGGGCAGGTTGAACTCCCGGGTTGGTAAAGGCATATCTTTTTCGGTCACCAGCGAACATTATCAGTGTAAGTATGGGTTTGAAGATACCAGTATTTACATGCGTTTGTGGTATTTCAGTTGTTGATGTGATTTGTTTCTTATGGATATTTGTTCGAGTCACCAGGAATATTAGCATACATACTGATAGAGGTGTTTTCTTCGTTATTTTGAGGGTAATGTGAGTCTAAAATCGATACTCCAGACTGATCTCAGAGATTAGATATATGCGTAGGCGAAGCATAGCCCACAAGGCGCGGAAAGATTTATCCATGTCTCCCGCTGGAGACAGTCCAGTGATAAATTAGCAATGGCAACGAAAGTCAACATAAAAAGGAGACGGGAGAATGTCAGGTGAAGAATATACTATCATTATTAGCTAATCATCCCCACAGCTTGAGAAAACACATGGAGATTAAACAGACGCTCAAAACATTCGGATGTTTAGGAGAAAGGAGGTAAGGGGGTAGTTTCGATCTTTACGCACAAAAAGGTCCGAGTCGTGCAGTGCGCTAGAATGTATCTAGTAATTTGGCATTTATGTAATCGACATTCTTATCGCTCTATATTTTATTTAAAGTAAATCTGTTTAGGGACACTGGTGTTTTCTAGCCTACCTGGTCGCCCTGGGAGTCGGGGGTCATTTTAAGGCGATAGACCGCTTTGGAACCTGTGCGAAGAGGTCAGAGAAAAGACTGTTGTTGTAATCAGGTCGTGACCAGTGGACTATGTAACTTTCTTTGTTATTATCTGTGACCATTATGCACAGCCGTTCCCTGTCAGTATGCTTCATTCCCACTCACAGTGGAAATGTATCATTTTCATATATCAGTTTGAGGGAGGATTCACAACTGAAACATGTAACCTTGGGAAATTAGGGAGTAATGAGAAGAAAGCTATTAGGTGCATTGTGATGGAGTGGTTGTTGGAGCCACGATCACTCACTCTTTATCAAAGAGCTCTCAAAGATTCAGAATCAAAGAAGCACCAGGCTGCCCTGCTCTTGGGCACGGTGCAGTGTGCTCGCAGACATCTCTCAGATCTCCCACCTTTCAACCCAAACGAGATATGCGGAGCACAATTAAGGTCTGGTCACATGAGAGAACAATGTTGTCAAGTAGGAGAGACTGTAATTCAATACAAAACTACTTAGGTTGATGCCTATGGTTGGCAAAGTCATGTTGCATGTTGGTTCCTTTGAATGAGGTAATAACTGTTAAAAACTATTCTGTTATAGGATAATGTAGGCAAGGTTATGAGTATCTGTCTATAGACCAGGCCAGCCTACTGAATGGCACTTTGCAGGACAATTTACAAGGTGGCTTAATCAGTGAGCAATGAAATCAAGATTTTCATTGCCTAATTTGGTAGAGAGGTTGAACAATGTCAGTTAGAATAAGGAATCAATCAAGAGTGGCATCATTAAATTTGTACTGAGAGTTTTCCAATTGACTATTGACACATAAAACTGTTTTTTTTTTTAAAGTAGGCTGCTGTCAGGCTGATATTGGTGAGGAAGAGTCAAGAGACCTTTGTCTTTGTGAGCAAATCAGTGAATATACACAACATAAAATATTTAAGAGGAGAGGAACAGGGGTGTGATACGTTGCCAGCTTCCAAAGAGGAGGGTTGCTTTGGTGTGATTAGCATTAACCAGTCAATCTAAAACATCAAATGTCTCCACTTGGTCTATGTATTTAGGATGTTTATGACGTTTTTGCTGCACTTTTTTCTCAGCCACCATTGTATAAATATTGTATGTGTTGTCTGCTGTAAACAGACAAAAACACATACCACAGAAACCAACAAGAGACCTAGAAATATTTATGGATGCAAGATTGTGCTCTTTTAGACACAACTGTTTAGAGCTGTTTTCACTGAATGTGAAATTTTACTGGAGCGAGAGAGAAGGACTGACAGCATTCAGTCACTAAGGCATGCTCTCCACTGATAACCAACCCCTGACAATAAACAGAACTGGAATTCACCAGTAAACATAACACCCTGAATAGTAAAATGGAATTGAAGATAAGGAGCATTGGTTTTCTGCTTCAGCATCATAAGTAGCTGACCTTGGTGCTTAAATGCGTCTGACCAACAGAGTGTGTTTTTTTGTTTTTTTTTACCCGCTCTCTTCCCTTTTCAGGGTCGGGAGTCACGGATTGATTGGCAACCGACTGACGCAGAGAAATTGTCTATGCTTACACTCGTTTAATGGGGTTATTCTACCGTGCTGCTAGACGCCCTGTGCTGACTTAAAGAGGAGGGGAGGCTTTGCCCTTTTCCTTGCCAAAGTGACCAGCCCCACTACCTTGTCTTCATTATATTTGGCATCACAAACCAGAAGCCCTAAACTGACAAACACTTTACAGACAAATAGATTCAGTCATTCCTGTCTCTTTTGTTTCCATGTTCTTTATTTCTCTCATTCTACTTGGTTGTTCTTCTCATCAACACAGATGTGATGTCCACAATGAAATGATCTAACCCCTGCTCTATAGACAGTGGTACTCTTATGGCAAATGTTAGATATTTCCACACAAACCCATTTAGATTTTAGTAGCCATTTCCTGACAAAGCCTCTTTAGCCGTGTTTTACTTTTTAAGCAGCATACAGCCTTGAAAGACAGACAATTATTAATATTGAGCTAGATCTTTGTCTATCCAAAGAGGGATTAATTTGAAATGAACTATATTCACAAACTAGCTGAGTCCTCCTGGGGTAGGAACGATTTATATTTCTTCTCTTGTCTCCCTGCAATAAGCTCAGCTGAGAAAATAAGTAACCACTAACAGATTTGCACAAAATAGACCAAAACATGCTGAAGTGATGAGACAAAAATCATTGGAAATGAAAATGAATAGAGAGCAAGACCGATGGGGAAGTAAGAGAGAGAGAGAATGAGAGAGGGGGGGGGTAAAAGGGAGGGTGTGTGTTTGGGAGTGTTAATCAGTTTGTGCTACATGTTTTTGTGAGACAGCAAGGATTGAGCAAAGCACATAGGGGCCTCAAGTTGAGAGAGACTCTGTGTGTGTGCGTGTGAGAGAGAGTAAAAGAGAGAGAGAGAGAGAGAGAGAGAGAGGGAAGGGGAGGAGGTAGAGACTAAGCTGCTTAGATCTCATTAAAGTCATCACTTGGTTTGAGTGGCCAAGACTCCGTGGCCTTCTGCAACCACACAGTCTAACCTCAGAAAATGTATTAGTGCACGCCAGGCTCCAGTCCAGTGAGCTGTTATACTGCTCTCTACTCCTCACTGTGTGGCCAGTAACTGGCTTGACCTGATCAGTAGGCAAGATGCCACAGAGAAGAAAGGGGTCAGGATGGATAAAAAAGGGGGAGAGATGTGTGAAAAAGATTCTGATTGATTTGATGTGGCCCTCGCTTTACCTTGGAATGCGTGTCAGGGATCTAGACACCATATTGCAGTGCGTCGATGATGCTGTCTTTAGTGCCCTGCCTTGAGTAGTGTTCTCCAGGCAGCCGAAGCACCTCATCAAGCATTCAACAGCCCTCATCACAGACTGGGGATGCGAATGCTGCAGCTTTGGCCTTGACAGAAGCCCAGTGTTCCCCATTTAGTCCTGAACAACCAATTTTGTTTTAGGTATCCTGAGGATTTGGAGGCAACTCTTTCATTATCATAAGCTATAATATATTCTGCTTTTTTGTATGAGAGAGTGCATCGAAAGTGCCTTTGCAGTCTTACACATTTTGCTTTGTCAATATTTGCCCGTTGGGTGCTAAACAATAGCTAGGCCTAGCTTTGAAACAATAGATATGTGTACACATAACAATCAAGCATGATGATATATAGAGTACTATATAGATGTAGGTGTAGCAAAGAGTGTCCAGACAGCATTGTGCACACTTCAGTAGCTCCTGTCTCTCTTAAAAGGACTTTTTTATTTTATTCATAAGATGTGGGGGGAGACCAGTACAGGTAAAGCGAAAGAAGAATTGAGGGAGAGAGAGAGAGAGAGAGAGAGAGAGAATGATGAATCACCTGTAGTTGCTAAATACAGGTTGGAACCACCCAGGAATAAATATCTCATGAGAGAGAGAGAGAGTATGTGTGTGTGTGTGTGTGAGAGAGAGAGAGAGTGAGAGAGAGAGAACGAGTGAGTGATAATGGACGTATGTAGTTAGGCCGGTGGGCTACCTGAATCATGTATGGGGCTGGAGGTCACCGCTCTCCTCCTCCATCTTATCTCCAGCCTCCTGTCATCGTAGGTCAGGTCCACTATTTCATTAAGGGCCCAGCGGAGGTGTGTCGGCCGCGTGGCCTCAAGCGCAATCGCGGCGCTTCCCAGCAACGGCACCCGGAGAATGGAACAGGCAGTGTGACCTAGGCGTGACTGACAGTAAATAATCCCCACACACATCCAACAGAAATTTCTATCTCTTTCCCCTGACCTGTTTTCATGCATCATAGATGTTTGCGCTTAGGTCAAGGGCTTATTCCCCACTTAGCGATGCTGAGGTTTCACCCTTTTCCTCACCTAATCATCCTTCTGATCATCACCGCACCTTGTGATCATAGAGGTTTTTTTTTGCACTGACCTGATATCCATGTGTATAATGCTGGGCTATCCACAGTCAGATCAGGGGCATTCAGAGTAATCTGCTTTTTTTATCTGATTGCACTGCTATTTTAATCACAGATTAATGAGGGCTAGGTTGGAAGGTGACCACCGCACACTGTGCCGCACCGTTGCCTCGTGAGCCTTCATTCCGACGAGTCATGCAAATCAAGCGAGTGGCACGACAGGATTTAGCAGAGAAAACTATAAATGGATCTGGTGAGGCGCCACTCACAGACATCATCCATTTTACCAACTCGCTTCAGAATATCATTGTCTGTTAAGTCAAGTGATATGGACTATGTGAACACTGGCATTGGGAACCTCGCTCCGCACAAGAGAGCCTAATTGCAGTAATATGTCTGTGCCACATTTGCTGCAGTCCCCTCTTCACTTTAAAAAAAAGTAGCTGAAATGAAAGTAATCGGTTTCCTTACATACTTTCCTTCACTTATGATGTTCACAAGGCCAGGCAGTTCTACTGGAAGGGGAGCCAGAGGCATGTGTGTGTGGCGCGTGCAGAGGTGTGTTGTGGCGTTTCATTAAGATGTCTGCTCTGGTGGTGAGGAGGCTTCGGCAGCCAGGCCCATCTGTATGGTTATCTGTGTATTTCACGGAGCGCTGGATTGAAGTTAAAGGAGAATTCCGGTGTGATATTGACCTAAAGTGTATTGAAACATGATACCGAGTGTGAACGGATGTCTCATAGCCCATCTCGGCTTGTCCCCTGCACTCCAAAATCTGGCGCTAGTTAGCAGATGCTACCAACAGCTTTTTCAATGGTGGTGCTTCGGCATCGGGCTAGCCATGCAAATAAATCACTGTTTTACACCATTTCACGAGGGCTCAATGTATCTCCACACTTCATTGGTAGACTTCGAGGGACCTGACATTTACAACGAGACATTGAGAACTTTGAAAAAGCACTGGTAGTTTACTTTACAAGGCGATTTATACAGACAGTATCTTCTTCCCGAAGTATAAAAGCGTTTGCAGCCATCTTGAATTTAGTCGCGATAAGTCGAGCTTCGGTAAGAATGAACAGGTATGATAAGGGATCAGATTCCAAAAATAATTCAGTGGAAATGGATGGATTCCAGTTGCTGCTACTAGAAGAAACTGGAATCCATGCATTTCCACTGAATTATTTTTGGAAACAGTGATTTATTTGCATGGCTAGCCCGATCTTGTAAGAAGCACCACCATTGAAAAAGCTGTTAGTAGCATCGGCTAACTCCAGCGCCAGATTTGGAGTGCAGGGGACAAGCCGAGATGGGCTATGAGATTTTAGACATGCGTATCATGTTTCAATACACTTTAGGTTTCAATACACTTTAATCAATATCCTTTAATTGAAATCTGTCGGATAGCGACGGGGGCCGCCTGCGCTTTGTCAGGTGGCGCTCAGCCGGGTGAGGCTGTTGTTCTCAGTGTAAACTGTCACAGAGATTTTTTCTCTGAGTCACTGCCGGTGGCACTGAGCGCTCGTGCCACACACATAGACACGCCTCGCTCGCTGCCAAACTGGCAGCGTGGCAGGTTTTGTTTTTTTCCCTGCACGTGTGATCTGGCTGGCCCACCGTGCGAGTGACCGTGCAATGCCATGCGTGGTAAGCCTTGGCCAGCTTCGGTTCCTATCTGCCTGTCTTTTTTTCCCCCTGGCTAGCCTCTGAGTGAGAACTTCTCCCCCAGTGCTCTGTCGGTTTAGTAATGTCTCTTGTGTCCTCTTGTCTCTCCACCCCACCCCTTCTTCTCCTCCTGCAGTGTCCGACCCGCTGAGCAGCATTAGCGTTTGTCTCGTCAACCTCAGCCAAGGTCACCTCCCAGCCTCCCCTGCCTCCTCGTCACTCTGAAGGGCTGTCCCTGTCCACCACCCGGGCCCCCCCTGCCACCTCTCCGACTCCCCAGGCATGGAGAGCCTCAGTGAGCTGCAGAATCCCCTGCTGGATAAGAACACCAAGCACGTGGTCAAGGCCGACTACGGCTACAGAGGCGACTTCTCCAGCAACCAGTACCAGGAAAACATTATCAACTATTTTGTGACAGGTGGAGGAGGAGGAGGAGGAGGTGGAGGTAGCGGCGGAGGAGGTGAAGGCGGTGGGGGCAGTGGGGGTGGGGGCGGCAACGGAAAGGCCAAACCCCACCAGCTGCTGGATGCCACATCCCTCCACCTGGCCGTGGAGGCCTTCTACCGGCCCAACTTCATCCTCTACAAGGACGACGCTGTGACTGTGAAGGCCAAGGATTATAAGAGCGAGTGCTGCGAGACCACCTTCACCGAGAAGAAGGACAAGGAGGCGGCGGCGGTCACCAGCCCGGCATCGGCCGAGACCCCCGGCAGCACCGAAGACGCCCAGGTCAAGCTTCTGCACGACGACAGCGATATCAAGATCCAGACGGTCTCCTACGAGGTGGAGGAGGAGGAGTATGTGGAGTATGAGGTAAGAGAGGAGCTGGTGTGTCTGTGGTGGTGTGTCTGTGTGTGTGTGTGTGTGTGTGTGTGTGTGTGTGTGTGTGTGTGTGTGTGTGTGTGTGTGTGTGTGTGTGTGTGTGTGTGTGTGTCTTGTGTTTGTGTGTGTGTGTGCGGAAAACATGCTTGTTGTTTTCACAGCACACAAGAGGGCAGAGAGGAAAGAGAAAGAGAGAGTGAGAGAGAGCTTATGAAATCATCTATCAGCGATGCAGAGCAGTGCATGAAAAGTCTGACAGGTGCCCTTAAAGACTGCCGCCTCGATTCCCAGGTGAAGCTCCAAGGCGTGGCTCTCAGCATTATAGAGTACCACTTTGTGAAGATGTTGACATTTCCTCTCTATTTCTCTTCACTATATTTCAATGAGCCAGAATTTTGTTTTTACAAAAATCACTCCAACACTCTCAGCCACAAATGTGAGATTTAAAAAGATTAGTTCTTAACGTACCATTATGAAACATTCATTTACTGTAGAACTAAGACTGACTCTTAAGGCAGTTTTGACATATTTGATATTTAGGCTGATTTTCCAAACTGCAGAGGAGAGAGATGTTCTCGTCAACACATTTACTATTCCAAGATCAAGAACAAAATGTCTGCGTAAACAGATGCTGAACAACAAAATGGTCTCTGAACTGTGAAATTCAAATCTTAGTCAGTCAGCAAGACAGTTTCATCGATTCAAATATGTTGCATTTTAATCCAGAGAGACACATTTCTAATCTGCCTTATATGTTATAAATAACTATGCCAATATAGAACAGCCATTCTACAGTCAACAAGTGCCTGAAACAAACAAATTACTTGGCAGCAATACTTTCAAAGCACCTGGTCAAAGAACAAATCAAACTAACCATTTAGCCAGTCATTTCCAAAGTACAATATGTTTTCATTAGCATCTGGTCCAGAACCTGCAGTCTTTCATTCAATCCATTCTGAAATGGTCAGTTCGGGTGTAGATCGTTATCAACATTGTTAATTAGGCATAGCTAAATTGATTAAAACAGACAGAAATGGAAATAACAATTATGGGCAGCTGATCGTTAAGGAGCAAAGTGCTTTGAAAATAAGGGCCATAAAGCAACTGGAGTTTATCAAGCTCGTTATTGTGACTAAAGCAAAAGCCAGTACCCACACTTTCACAGCTCTGTTAGAAACTGCAGTGTCATAAGACTCACTAAGGTTTTCGGATAATAAAAGCAGTGTTACATATTTAAAAAGCACTTGTTACATTTATGTGATTGTATTCTGGCACTGTATTTTCAGAGAGACCCAACATCTGAGTGTGTATTTAGTAGTATACATTTTTAAGAAGAAGGTTCAACTTGATCAGAGGAGGGTATGATGTTGACAAAAGTAAGATACCTGTGACCTCACCTGAGCGGTAGCATGCGTTTATAAAAGTGCACTGAAGTCTTTAAGGGCAGAAAGTAAAAAAAATCACGGTCACTGGGACCCTAAAAACAATGTTGTCTGCAAGTAAAAAATATGGAATCGATTTTTTTATGTTTTACGTGGATGGCTTTTGGCCTCCACAAGACTGCAAGGTACTTGGTTCCAGATGGAGTTTGGAACCACTGCATGAAGAAAATGTAAGATGTTTTATTTATTCTGCTCTGCAGGTAGAATATTTTGTAAGGTTACAGATACACTCTTAAAAAGAATATGTTGGAAACAACACAAACTGTTGTGCAGAGAACAACGCAAGTATGTGCAAGTGTTTTCAACACATTCATTTTAAGAGTATATAGACCTACCATATTGCTTCAAATCTTTACAAGAGTGGAGGGATACCTTTAATCGAAAACATGGAGAAATAGAATGATTACAGGACAAAAAACAATGTATTGTGCTAAAATGGTGATAAAGTTCATCGGCTTACTATGCAGTGAGTAACTTTTATATACAGTATAGGAATATATAGTAAAATACTTATATAGTATATAGTCTATAGAAATGTATTCAGAGTTATTAATGTAGTATGGAAGACAAGTGGTACCAACGACAGTGCTCAGGGTCATGGTGTCTCGCCACAGCTACTAAACAGGCTCTAAATGTAACATGCCCTGTTAATCACAGCAGTATTGTCGTAAGGTCGAATTCCTAGTTGTGTGTGTCTGTGTAAACTCTACACAATGAAGCAGATGGGGGAAAAATACTGTGTACCAGACTCCCTTTAAACAGCTCCCCTCTTTTGCCTGACAGTTCATTGGTGGTTAAACATACTATTACTTGTTTTCTGTGTGTAAAGTGCTGTAGTGGCTAGGCCTATGGTATGAGCACTGAAGAGGTTGCTGCTCTTCTACTTGAAGTACAATGCAATTTATTTGTCAGTGTTGGGAAGAAAGAACTAGTTCCGGTAAATAGTGTTAACATCTACTGGAATGTTACTGTTCACATTATAATCCAATTTTGTTTTGCAGTTGCACCACTTTTCTTTACTGCAACTTAAAGATGCTCTAAGCAATGTTGGGTAACATCACTTCTGTTGACGTTCAAACAAAACAGAGAGGTAGCTCGCCCCTCGCTCCCCCTCCCTCCCATGCAACTGAAACTCTCCTGAACCTGCATATCGTCAGTGAATGGCTGGAAAAGTTTGTTATGTTTCATGGTCCAGGCTGCACCAGACTTTGTTACTGTTTTTGGAGCCTGGGCTGTCTACAGAGACCACATTTTTTTACAGTGTATTCAGGAGAAAGGCAGCTAACGGATTGTGAGAAGATGTTTGCTGTATTTTTTAGCTTAGAACAGTGTTTCTCAAAGTGTGGTCCGGGGAGCACTGTTGGTCTGCAAGCTATCCAAAGTGGTCCGTGAGCAGACGTGGTAAAATATAATATATATGAGTTGTTTGCAATATTGTATGTAAATCCAAACAATTCTGCAACACTGCCTATGTAAGCTATGTCAGTTTAAATCATATGAATCCTCTGACACAATAAGCAAGGGTCAAAGACAATAAGCAAGGTGGTTCAGTGAGTAGGCCTATCGTGTAATGTACTGTTGAAGCTAGGTGGTCCGTGAGGTTTTTTTATTGGTTAAGTGGTCCTTGGTCTGAAAAAGTTTGAGAAACACTGGCTTAGAAGCTGCGTAACATCGCTTAGAGCACCATTATTGTGATCTAATAGTGTGCCACTGCCATGTCAGTATGGCCTCAACCAGGCTTTCACACACATGCACAGCATCATGAATGTAAGGGTCGTACCACTGGGCCTTCACACCCACTTTAGATCTACCAGTTGCCTTGAGCGATGGAGTTCTGTTCAACAGCAACTCTATATATTGATAGAGTGTTTGTGCCTTGTGTGTGTGTGTGTGTTTGTGTGTGTGTGTGTGTGTGTGTGTGTGTGTGTGTGTGTGTGTCTCATGTGTGTAGCGCTTTTGGTCTGGCCTCTGTTCGGCTTCCTCTTTGCTGACGCCCGTGCTTATGCCACACGGCTCTGCTTTTGTCAGCTTGATTGTACAGTAGCTCTGAGAGGCAACCACTTCCAGCCTCATCTAATGGGACTGACTGACAAGTGGCCTTTGTGTTTTTCTTTTTGGAGATACACGATGTAAAAAAATGTGTTTTATCTCTGTAAACCCTAATTTGGAACTCTTGTCTTCTCTCCTCACATCCTCTACTTTTCTGAGGGGAGGGGGAGAGGGGGAAGGAGGAAGGGAGGAAGGGGTAGTGATGGAAAAAAAGAAAATTATCCTGAAGGGAGGAGAAAAGAGCTAGATCATTTTTGGCAGATGGAGTATAGTACTCTGTTAGAGAGCTGAGGGGAAATAGTGTATAGTGGAGTTTATTAGTGTAATCCAAATTATGGCATTTCAGAGTCCCTTCGCTGTTCAATAGCTGTCATTGTCGGACTCCTCTTTGATTCCATTTCCCATTTGATTAATAACAGGACGGTGATAAGACGAGATAATGGCTTCCATCAGTCTGGCAAATATGGTATTCATTTCTTTGACATAAAGTAGTAAGGCTTCAATGAGGTTGGATTTGCATTTGAATGTTATTCTTGTCAGGGTATGCATGTTAGTACTAAAATTACTAGTAATTTGTCCCTTTTTCAAATGTCACATTGACTTTACGCAAAGAAATGCCATGTGACCAGTTGTAGATGCAGCGTTCTCTTTGGGGGAAGCCATCACCAACATTACAGACTAGGATCGAAACTGGGCTGCAAATAATGACTATTTTAATAATTAATTCATTTTTCTTCTTTATTCATTGATTCGTTGGTTAGTTTCGAAAATGCACTAATCATTCTCTATTATAAAATTGATGTTATAAAGAAATCAGAAGACTGATGGAGGAACAGGTTACAGCGAAGTAACGGACTCTAGGTACTCCATAAAAATAGAAAGAATCTTGTTTATTTTTTTCCATTGAAATAGTAGTATGCAACAACATGTTTATTGGCGTAACTAATTAATTGACAATTGCATTTGAAGGTAGATATTTTTTTAAGTTGATTTAAGTGGATTGTTTAGTATATTAATTTGATAATTGTAGTCGATTAAATCATTTGGTTGTTGCAACCCTAGATCAAAATCTCGAAAGATTTTAAGTTCCCTTTGATCTCTCAGATGAAAGTATTTTGTGTGGTTCTATTTCACTTTCAGAATTCACCAAATAATTATGGGGCGTGTTTCAACCGATACAGGGGGGAATGCCTCTGCACTCAATTGGATAGACCTAACCAATCAGAGCAACAAAATAGCTTACCGTGAGGTGTAGGAATAAAACACACAAACCATCCTTCTTCTCCACAAATGCCTTAAGATTGTTTTCTGTAAAAGTTAGTGCCGTCAATAACTCCTAGCCTACAACACTCATTAGCGAAATCTAAGAGATACGTAGTAGGGTAGGCTATTAGGAAAAAACTGGTAGCCTATATCCCCTCTGTTTTTAAAAATAATTCTGTTGAACACTACATGCTACAAACATGTTAAACAGCTGGGAAAGGCTGTCGCAAATCCCTCGAACAGGTGGTCAATCAGATATTTCAAACAAACGAAGGAACATGTTGAAATGCAACAGTGCTGTTTTCCCTTGATGAAAGTGAAACCACACGTTTTCCCACATCTCAACTTTGTCCAAAGTTTTCAGAAATAATCCTTCTAGACACAGCGTTTTTGTTTCAAACATAAGCCTAATCTAAGCGTGCTCAGATGACGTGATAGACCGGGCGCTGTTGCTCACCTGTCGTAAAGCCCGATTTGATTGGTCCGCCCGATCTAGGGCGAGCATACTTGCTCCACAATTGAGCAATGCCAGACCGAACTTCCCGACCTCAAATGTTGTGGGCGGAACTAAGTTCGGAATGGCACCCAGGCTACCCTTATGTGGTTCCATGAAAGCTTTCATAATGATAGCTGTGCCTTGTTTATGTTTATGTCTATGTTTTGTCAATAGTCCTTTTATTGCTCATAACAAGTGATTAAGAGTTGCAAGCCCCCTGTGCGTACAGGTACTCTAAGTAAAGTGAAATGTTCACATAATAACTAATACAATGCTATAAAGCAATGCTTTGTGACACTTCAAGCTTTAAAGGCTTATACGGTAACATCATAATGCTTTATGAACACAGTCATGAGTATGTATAGTTATATATACTCATGTCAATAATTATGAGGCTTTATAAATGTTGTATAACCCTTTATGAATGTGTTTATGTAGTGTTGTACGAAAACTTGGTCCATAGAAAGTTTTACTGTGTACATTACGTGTAAGGAGCTATAAATGCACCTGAATAGTAAACGCTTGCACTCAGCTGGGAAATCTAGTCTTTTCTTCTTCATAATCCCTAGTACTGTACACTCTGTCTTTCCAAAGGGCAGTTTTACATGTTGGCCAGGATGATATACCTCTAAAAGTCTCATAGGAATGTTTAGGAATTCTCTACAAAAATGGATAAGAAGCCAATAACGTTGTGTCAGAATTCATACAGTATTGTGGATCATTCGGATGTGGCATCCAGGGGACAGATCCATTGTTATAGCAGAGGAGTTTTCAGAGCAGGGGGACATTCTACGCTCCGTAGAGAGGAACTAAGGAAATGTATTACATTTTTCCTGGTTGTTGGCCCCCCACTCAGTATTGAACCATGCTAAAAGCCCTGCATCCTGTTGGTAAGCTGAGAATTGCTGATGGCTTGGTGAAAGAGGTTTCCCTTTGGCATTCTACTGCTAACCATTTCTCCCACTGCAGATGTTGTAATGCAGAAATTTGGGAGTAATGATTTGTGATGACAGTCATTGAATTGAAATCTAAGCTGATTAATTGCCTTTAGAAGAGTAATGCAGAATTCAAGTAGGCCTATCGTAAATATGCCATAAATCAGTATAAATACAAATAAGCAAATGAACACTCGCTATGCATTGCTTAACCTAATCATAGGGGCTTGCACACACACAATACACACACACACACACACACACACACACACACAAACACACACACACACACACACACACACACATACACACACACACACACAACAAGTGAAAAGAAAAAAAAAAAAGAAAAAAAGTTTGCTAACCCTCTGATCTGCGGCAGGCGAAGCTTTAAAATACCTACAGTTCCCTCTTTACCGGATGCCGGTCTTTTGATAAAATGCTGCTGCAGCCGCGACATGAGAAATGTCTGCGGCAGTCGCTTACACTGGATTTAGCTAAAGCCTTCTAAAAGACAGACGGAGGAGCCAGCAATCAATGCAGAGACAGACACTGGACCAGGTGTGCCCAAGATGAAATCCTGCCAAGAATACTGTTTTGAAAAATGGTGTATCTTTCTTCTTTTTTGGTTTTCTTTTGAAATCTTGGCTAAGTCTCTGCCAGAGCCAAGTGTGTGTGCGCTTGCCCAAGGCCTTTCAGTCTTTGTTACTGTCTTGCTTGCTGGCCTGTGTGTCTGTCAGTCTGAAAGTCAGTTCCTTTTTGTCTGACTATCTGTCTTCCGCTCCACAAGTCTTTCTGTCCGTCTGATTCGGCCCTAATGCCAGTGAATGTCTTCCCGTCTCTCTCTCTCTCTCTCTCTCTCTCTCTCTCTCTGCCTATCTGTCTCTGTGTGCCTTGAAATGTTTCCAGCAGTCGGCATCATTTTTAACTCTAACCACGGATTCTGTCAGGCCCCCCGGGGAGAGGCGCCACCTCTGACAGCCTTGTCTTCCCAGCCCCTCTGGCTACTCGTACTCCGACTGAATCACCCGACACAAAGACACACCACCACCAGCACCACCACAGAAAAGCTCCTTTTCCTAGTCTTACTCCTCCTCCCTCTCTTCCTGAGTTTTCTGAGTCCGCGCCAATTGCTCAGAGCGTTCATTATCTACACGTGTAGCATTACCAAGCATGACATTCCCGACGCTGACTCAGAATGACTAATGCTTTGCTCTTTTTTTATTTCTTATTTTTTTTCCGCCGGGCGTGTCGGACCACGCTTCTTAATGAAAACCCCTGCTGCCGGGTAATCAATTACTCTCTAAATTATTTAGACCTGTGAAGCCCTGTGTAAGACCAGTGGAGCTGATCTCATTAAGACCTCCAGCGTGGGCCCAGGGGATCACTCTGTCCCTGGTGACCAGGTTGGCTGTATTCTGACTGGTGAGCCACTAAAGGCAGATTAAGTCTCATCACATTTTCTTACAGACAAAGGGATGCAGAAGTTACAGTAAGTTTCAGTAATGATGGTGATAGTATGCTTAAAACAATGGTTTACATTATTAATGATCATTATATTGTGGCGCGCCATAACACAATATTTCACAACTGACCTTGTGACATGCAATTTATGTCTTCCAGATTAAATATGCCCTGAACACCTTGGCATATTGGGCCTTACTGTATTACTTGTAGCAACATAAGCTTTTGTGGGCCTTCACAGAACCAAACATTTTCCAGGACGATTTTGAACAGTGCATGACGAAGGTCTGCACACATCACACACCTCTCATCCTAGCCAGCGTGGTGTCATCTGTGATGAAACTTTGCTGGAGCTTGACTTCATTTTCTGTTGAGCGTACTGACAGATGTACTTTAGTTGAACTTCCAGGTTTCTAATCTCTTCATATTTACTTTTTTAATCCCCTGTGTGTGTGTGTGTGTGTGTGTGTGTGTGTCTTGTTGTTGAAACATGTTGTTGACTGATAAACCTCATTTCCTATTACCAGTCCATCTGTGTTTTGCCCTTGACCTTTGAAGTTGAGTGGAAACAACCCCCTGATCATCAGTGGCCATGATATTTTTCAGACTTGTACCCACCCTCTACCTGATGGAGTACCCCTGCATGGTCCTTGAGCACAGGTCATGTCAAGCTGCTCCAAAGACATTTGGTTGTGTGTGTGTGTGTGTGAGAGAGAGAGAGAGAGAGGAGAGAGTGTGTGTGTGTTTTGAAGGGCTGTTGTGTAAATCACAGCGCTTTATTAACAGCTCAACAAGCCTGCAGCTTTTATATGGGACTGGCTTGCGTCGGCACGTTAATCAAAGCAGCGGGTGAGTTATAACCCACCTGCTGCCTGTCTTGTGAAGAGCTCCACGCACCTGATATGGAATACCTTAGAACACTTGGCACTGTGAGATGGAGAGAAAGAATAGAACAGAGAGCCAGAGAGAGGAGAGAGAGAGAGAGAGGTATGGAAAGAGGAGGAAGCAGAGGAATCAGATGAAGAGAGGAGAGGGGACAGAGATCTTTTTTGCCGGCCCTCTAGAAACATGACCACTCAGAAATGCATGAGCGCGAGTTCACGCGGTTCGCTCCACACAGCTGGGCCTGTGACGGGCGTGACCGCTCTTGTGACGCCCGTGTCACGGCCACTTGCCCCTCGTTTTGTCCGACCATAATTGCCTTGGAGAGCCGTTCTCCTGGCACCTGTTTATGACACACCGCCCGTCGTACTGCATGCACTTTCGGGCAGGCGGGTAATGCCGCTGGAAAATTGCCTCTTTGGGCCTTTTCCAGCGGGAGTGGCCATTTGCATGCGCTGAGCTGGGCCTCCCAGGGGTGAGCTTGGCTGTGGAGAGAGAGAGGCGGCTTGTAATAGATTCCCTTTTCGGGGTTTGTGCTGGAAAGCAGTTCCTCCGGCCACCCTTATCTGCAGTGATGGGGGTCCATCTCTCTGAAAGTGGATCCTCCATCTTGTGTGTGTGTTTTGAAGGGCTGTTGTGTAAATCACAGCGCTTTATTAACAGCTCAACAAGCCTGCAGCTTTTATATGGGACTGGCTTGCGTCGGCACGTTAATCAAAGCAGCGGGTGAGTTATAACCCACCTGCTGCCTGTCTTGTGAAGAGCTCCACGCACCTGATATGGAATACCTTAGAACACTTGGCACTGTGAGATGGAGAGAAAGAATAGAACAGAGAGCCAGAGAGAGGAGAGAGAGAGAGAGGTATGGAAAGAGGAGGAAGCAGAGGAATCAGATGAAGAGAGGAGAGGGGACAGAGATCTTTTTTGCCGGCCCTCTAGAAACATGACCACTCAGAAATGCATGAGCGCGAGTTCACGCGGTTCGCTCCACACAGCTGGGCCTGTGACGGGCGTGACCGCTCTTGTGACGCCCGTGTCACGGCCACTTGCCCTCGTTTCTGTCCGACCATAATTGCCTTGGAGAGCGTTCTCCTGGCACCTGTTTATGACACACCGCCGTGCGTGCTGCGCGGCACTCGGGGCAGGCCGGGTAATGCCGCTGGAAAATTGCCTCTTTGGGCCTTTTCCAGCGGGAGTGGCCATTTGCATGCGCTGAGCTGGGCCTCCCAGGGGGTGAGCTTGGCTGTGGAGAGAGAGAGAGGCTGCGGCAGCCAATAGATTCCCGCACTCGGGGGTTTGTGCTGGAAGCAGTTCACTCCGGCCACCCATATCTGCAGTGATGGGGGGTCCATCTCTTGAAAGTGGATCCTCCATCTGTGTGTGTGTGTGTGTGTGTGTGTGTGTGTGTGTGTGTGTGTGTGTGTGTGTGTGTTTGTGTATGTTATTTCATCATAACTACCTTCCCCTCACACTGTGTGTGTTTCTATAGGGGTTTGCATGCTATATGTTTATATGAATTATGCATACTCATAATCTATAGCTGAACCAGTATACCTTTTGTGTGTGTGTATGAATGTGTGAATAGAGAGAGAGAGAGATTGAGGGAAAGAGAAAGAGAGAGAGTATGTGTGGGAGTGTAAGAGTATGTGTGTGTGCAGCGCTATATTGGGAAGGAAGGAGCACCCCCAAGAAGGTACTCATGCTTGGAGACATTTATAATCATAATCCATACTTATGCTGATACACATGATTCAACACAGCGGCCTTTTCTCCATTATGAGATGACACTAACCCGCTCCTTGACAAATGTGACATTCAAAGCAAATAAATGAATCAGATGGCTTCATGAGATTAGTATAGGGGGATGCAGAAATTGAAGGTTGAGCGTGAAGGTGGGTACTCAAGCATGAGTCTGACAGTCACTAAAGCCTATGTGCCTACGCCAATGTCAATACACATGTATCGATCATCTGGAGATATGAGAGATGTGATGAAATGTGATTAGAACAATGACAGACATGACAATGGCGTGGGTGTGTGTGTGTGTGTCTGTGTCTGTGTGCTTGTGTGTGTGGAGGCGTTGGTTGGTGTGCAGAAGGTGAGACAGGTAGACTCATCTCCCCCATGCTGCGAAGGCAATTTGGCAACATAAATTACACGCTCCCCTTCCTGTTTCTCCCTGACACGCCGGGGACAGATGAAACCCATCCATTAATCCATCACTCCCTGTCACAGCCCGGGGAAGGTGGTGGTCGGACGCTCCCCGGGACACGCACACGGAGGTCGGGGAACGGCGGTGGCGGTGACAGGGGCCATGAAGGTGGATCATCACCTGAACTATCTGACATCAGACAGGCCCGGGAGCAGGGCTTATCGAGTCGAAGCCAGTGCCACAGGCTCAGAGCTCGCGGATAGGGTTGGGGTGGGGTGGGGGTGATGGAGAGAGAGGGGTTATCAGTTTGCCACCACAGCCACCAGCTGGGTCTCCATTGCATAAGCACTTGGTGGATTAGGGAAATCGCTACATAATGCTATAATGTAATGATTATCAGTCAAAGAGAAGAAAAGAGGATATGAAAGGGATTTTTGGGGCATGGGCCCCTTTTTTTGTTGTGTCGGGGTGAGACTGCTGGCGAGCTGATATGGGAATGTGATATGGAATATGGAATTATGTGATTAGGTAACATAATTCCATATTCGGTGAGCTTTCATTATTCAAGTCTAGTTCGGGGAGTGAAAAGTGAGTTATGGTTTAGAATAAAAAAAAACATACTTAACAATGTTTATTTGTTTTTTATTTTATACATAATACACAACAGCACAAACACCAAAGTGTTTGAAAGTCTCTTTTCATCTCTGTGCTGTCATGATTTCCCCAGCTTCTCTCCTCACTCTCCTACTCTCTCGGAAATAAAATCTCATATCTTGTTCCATTTCAAATACATAGAGATTGTTTTTCAGATGGAAGGGGGTATGGCAGGATCCCTATCCCTCACCTGGGATGATTCAGGCTTATTGCCGTGATGTGTTGTTTGAATTCTGATGCACTATTTGTTCACATCATATTTCTCTGTTTTCTATTTTACATTTCCTCAAAGATTTATGTTTGTTTGGGCATACGTGTGTGTGTGTGTGTGTGTGTATGTGTGTGTGCGTGCGTGCGCGTGTGTGTGTGTGTGTGTGTGTATTTGTGTGTTTGTGTGTCAGTATCAGTAACAGTATCAGTATCTCTGGAAGCCAAGATTATGCAATAGCCACCGGATCTACTGTGTGAGTCATAAATAAAATCTCTCTTGTGGCCTTTTCCGCAGACGGACTGCTCCAGCGAGAGCGAGAGCGAGGACAACTTCATGGTGACTCCGCCACGCGATCACCTGGGCCTGGCCATCTTCTCCATGCTCTGCTGCTTCTGGCCCCTGGGCATCGCCGCCTTCTACTTCTCCCAGGGGGTACGTACGTATACGCAACTCCGCATTGCCATGGCAACCCCGGCCAAATCCTGCCAGCCCTAGTCGGGACCATCGGTCATGTAGTGGCTACAGCTCACTTTGTGTGAGGGTGAGAGTTCCAATACCAGACACAAGGCAGAGTCAGTCTCTCAATATAGCTCCAGTATCATTCTCAGCCAGGCGATGAGTTAATTAACCGATTTAATTGCGTACAATCAATAATGTATACTAACGCATATAGTTCAGAACGTTAGTTTACATTAGCATTTAATCACTGTAGTAGATGCCTTGTTGGGTAAAAACTGGCACAGGTGTCATTATCAGAGCGGGTACCACAAGTAGGTGTTCAGATTGTTCTTTTACAGGAAAATTGCCAATGTTCCAGTGTGGTAATGTGATCTGGGCAGAATTTGATTACACAGCACACATTTATTTAAATTCAAGTGTATTTTGACACAATAGTTTTAGGGTTTTTAGCATTAGTTTTACTTGACCAAGTAAGAGTGTAGCTCATCCTCTGGGCTCAATCAATATTCAGTCAGTAACTGACACATGTAATCAACTAACACTAAGGACCCTAATTTAAATGGTGGGCAAAGTGCAAATTCTATTTTTAAATAACTAAATTAATAACAACGCAAAATCTATTTCCTAATATAATGCCATGAGCAAGATCCTAAGCACGAACATTGATAACTAGTTCATACACGAAACTTTGTGACTCTACCCATCATTTAAATTAGGGCCCTAAATAACTTTTCTGCGCATAGTAACTGTTTGTAAGTGAAGGTATAAGTATAAGTATAAGTAAGTATATATACTGTTTTGATCCCGTGAGGGAAATTTGGTCTCTGCATTCCGTAACCCAATCCGTGAATTAGTGAAACACAGCACACAGTGAGGTGAAGCACACACTAATCCCGGCGCAGTGAGCTGCCTGCTACAACAGCGGCCCTCGGGGAGCAGTGAGGGTTTAGGTGCCTTGCTCAACCGGCAACCCTCTGGTTACAAGTCCTGTGTGCTAACCAGTGGGCCACTTTGTTTGTAGTCTATATGAATATGCAAATGCACAATAATAACAATGGTGCTCATTCCATCTGAAAAAAACCTTAATCCAATAAGTAACTCTGTCTGCCAATACAGACCTGTCTTCCTGTCAACCACTATCCAACACCACAGGCACCATCACCATCTCTTCTTTAAATATTCATCATCTTCTCACTCTCTGTCTGCATGCAAAAACACTGTCATGTTTTCAACTGATTTAAAATAACGCTGTCCTTTGTCATTGTGATTTGCGCCACATACTCAGTCGAACGGATTATTTTCACCACCATTTAGGCGCCGCCTCTTTCGCAGCTGAAAACAAACTCTCGTTCAGCACTAAATATTCTCTGTCTTATCGTTGCTCTCTGGCTCTGTCAGGCGGAGGCACCCAGTGACTTATCTTGTCAGAAACTAATTCAATTCTCTCAGAATAATTATGAAAATGATGGCCGGGTTTAGAGACGTCTGACGCCTTCGCCGATCTGCCTCACTAAGCAACAGCAAGCCTGTCACAGGAGGCGGAGGTGAAATAACACTAAATTTCAATCGTGCCTTACCTATAGTGGTAATCTTACCATGCCATCCCCAGTTTTACATGCAGAGGCAATTAGCAGCATCTCTGCTCAAGATTCAATACACACACATATTCCCCTTTTATCTACTGTATGTGTATGAATGTATGTGTGTGTATGTGTCTGTCTGTATGTGTCTGTCTGTATGTGCGTGTGTATGGATGTGTGTGTGTGTGTGTGTGTGTGTGTGTGTGTGTGTGTGTGTGTGTGTGTGTGTGTGTGTGTGTGCGTGTGTGTGTGTGTGTGTGTATTGAATCTTGAGTGTGTTAATTACCAACCCGCCCCACCTCCTATCAAGCCTCCTCCCATTTGCACTCCTACCTGATACGCCTCATTCATCCTTGTCTCTGTGAACCAGCAATCACCACCCTGAGGAAAATGAGTTCTACTTAAGAGGCTCCCCTACAGGCTAAACGTGCTTGAACTCACCAAAGAGTGGACTCAGAGGGGGCCTGAAATGATCAGATGTCCAAGGTGTTTTCTCTGTGATTAGGGAAGTCTTGGTGGTACTAGGAAAACTGCAAGACTTCTCTAATCACAGAGAAACACTTCCCTAAGGACCTTTTAGACTTTTTATATGTTTGATACTATAGTTTTGACATGGACATCTATTACAGGCCATGGGGCATTTGTAGTCTTTGTGCTGACAGAAAGGACACACATTTTCAAGTGGGCATTTCGCTCACTCAAGCGCTAGATTACTATTTTGTGTGTGGTGTTGGGGAGGGTTGATGGAGATTCATTTTGCTTGTGGATCTTGTGCTGAAGGATATCATGACAGTGGCTCATCAATTTGCAATTTACTCCTGATGGAAAATTAGTTAAATCCATTACCAGATGCATCAGATATCTCAGAAATGCTGGCGATTTTTGAATAAGTTAATGAGGTAAGAGGCCTGCCCATAGGAACTGAATCCAATAAGCCATATGACTGGGCTAGCCCAGGCGCATAGACTGGCCCTCCCTCATGGCACATTGCACAATCCTTTTAGCCATCTAACGGTGAAGTTGCACAAAACAAAGGAACAACCGCTCTGTGTGTTGCGTGTGTTGGCATGTCCCCACCACCCGTTATTGCCTGTCACAAGCCGAAAAATCAATAGCTTTTTCCCGGGGATTAGGGGGGTCATGTGCAAAGACGGGGAGGGGCGACCCGACCCCCGTTGTGAATGATGGCCTGTTGAGGCGAGCAGCAGGAGCAAGGCAGCGCTAAAGCTGCTCACGTGAAAGACTCAACTCAAGTCTCACAGGTTCCACCCACCCACACACACATAGATATATTGGATTATGTGTGTGTGTGTGTGTGTGTGTGTGTGTGTGTGTGTGTGTGCGCGCAAGTGTGCAGCAGTGCTGATGAACACACATGACACAAGAAATCAGTGTATGTACTGTACTCTCATATTCAGTGTAACACTCACACTGCACGCCATCCCCATGCATATATTGTACTAACATGAATAATTCCATCAACATTTCCTACAGACTAGGCTAATAACCAGAAGCTCCCAGTGCGGCATGTAGCATTATTATATAAATATTACTTCTCCATACAAGATACAGTATAAGTAGGGCAGAAGCATATACTCCACATGTAAACAAAACAGCAAACTATATTTTATTATACAAATATATTTTTTATTTTGTCTGAATAATACGCAAGGGGGCACAGTGTAAGTTAATGGCTTCTTCAGCCATAGAAAATGGGCTCCTCCTGCCATCTGCTGTGGAGCCCACGGAGTCCATAGGCAGCCGTTCCGTGTTTAGCGCCATTTCAGAATGACTGTGAAGGATTGCCGTCTGGGCTGGTGCCAACATTTGAAATCAAAATGAATGGCTTCTCCTAATTTGTCTTGAACCAGCAGAATGAATGTGCTGGGACTTGAGTCAGTGCCATTCCCCCATCCGTCCTCTTGTCTCGTTTGATTGACTTAGCTGTAATTCGACATCTAAGGAGAGTCTTATAGATTCCATTTCTCATAATTATGATGGTCTCACCCACACTTGGGCTGTTGTGCTTTAGTGCTGTCTGACTCTGCAGGCATGATTTCACTCAAGAGCTCTTTATTTGTTTCTTTCTCTTTCTGTCATCTTTCTTCTCTGTTTCTCTCTCTTTCTTTACCTCCTCCATATTTCCAGTGTCCTCAGCTCTCATTTGTCTGTCCACTCTCATCACTCTTTTTCTCTATAACTTTGGGCTTCCACTGGCTCTCTGTCCTGGGCTTTCTCCTCCTCTCACATTCCTCTACCTTTCATTCCCTCACCGTTCCTCTCTAACAGTTCTCCCTAGTCGTCTCCTCTGCTCCTCACTACTTCTCTCTTTCTCTCTCTCTCTCCCTGTCTCTTTCCCTCTGTCTCTCTTACTCATTCTCTCTCTATCTCTTTCTCTGTCAGCTGTGAAATCCCCCCTTTCCCTGAGGAGCGAGCATCACGCTATGACTTAATTATTCATCTGAACTGGAGAAATGGATTGATTAAACAATTACAAGCCACTTAATAGACGCCACCATTAAAAGGAATTAAGGTCTCAAAGCAGCTCCCCCTTTAGAGTCAAATGCCCTTCAGCAGAGCCCATGTAGGTCTACTGGATGAGAGTTCTTTGGGGATTGCCATGATTAAATAAAGCTGTTCGTTGCCATATCAAGACGCATTCTTCTTTTTTACCCCTCTGTGCTCAGAGCTCTTCTCTACTTCTTTTGAAGACCCTGAGGGGTTTATGATTCAAGTTAAAGAGAGGCAGTTTTTTTTGCTTTAAATACCAGTTCTGGAGATAATTTCCCTAGTGGGCTGAAGTGATGGGTTCTCCTGGCATTGTTTCAGTATGCTCTTTGTTGGCATGGTAACAACTTGTTAGTTTGCAGAATTTTTTTCCACCTTTTGTTTAATTTTGCATTCATGTCTTTTTGACCATGCTGTATTGCTCACTGTCTGACTTCAGATGAAAGCTGGAGGAAAATAAGACTTTCCATATAAAAAAGCAATACTTCTCATGAAAAGTTAAAATTGAAAAACATTAAAAATGTCAACTTTGTGTCCTGATGTAATACGAATACGAATACTTTATTGTCCACAAAGTGGAAATTTGTCTTCAGTTTCACCACAGACATATAAACAATAATCCCACAATACACAATCAAGCACTGCACTTGTAAAAGTAATGTGAAACCTACTGTCAAAGACATGCTAGGTGCTTTTTTCCCTGACCAAGGGTCATAGACTGAATCCATATGGGATGTGGAGCAGTCACCGAACAGCCCACCGGAACAAAAGAAATTACAGTTGCACCAGAGGGTGAAAGAACCTCCGATAGATGTGGCAATGCTGTGATTCATGGGGAAATGGCAGCTAGTGTTTATACCGCCAGCCAAATGTGTGCAACCTTTTGTCAAACTCTGAAAGTGTCACTTGTGAAAGTTCTCTCAACATCAAAAGTTACTAGAATAGTTTTGACTGGAAATGAATGGTTTTTATTTCAAATTGACACAATCTTTTAATATGTTTACATTCAGCATTCACCAAATGTACCACATTATTTATTCACCATCCAATCTTCCAGAAGAAACATGAAACAAATGGAAGATGGAACAAAGAGATACTCTATCCAAAAAAAATATATATTTTGTGAGATGACTGAGCTGCATATCTATTGTAGGTGAGTCTGATTGATGCTGTCAGTACACAGTGGAAACCTGACCAAAAGCTGCCTGTTGGCTATCCTCTCTACACAAACCAACAAATAGAAAAGAGAGCGAGAGAGAGAGAGCGCTTGGAATGAGAAAAGGTGGAAATGTATTTCATTGTTACCTCTCCTCTCCTTCAAGGCTGTGTGGTCTTTTCTGGACTGTCCTTTTCCATTTGTCTCACATTGTAAAAGCTTTCCATTAAATCAACACGGCCATCGTCTCCCCTAAATGAAATTGCTTTAAAAGTTGATGATGCGCAATTGTTCCACCTCCACAGCATTTATGCTTTTTTTTTCTCTATCCTTCCTTTTTTCTCATTTCCATGTGATGCACAACACTAGCCTATGAGTAGCTGCATAGCACTTCATTGTGCTGCCGCAGACCATGTTGATGTACCATTAAAATGTTCCCTACTGCCATCCTCCACACTCGCTCCTCTCCCCAGCTCTGCTCCATACGGCCCTGATCGACATAAAAATAGAGCAGGATGTACAGCAGCTCTGGCAGTTACTGCTGCATAGAAGGCGAAGATGGAAACTGTATTAATCTCACATTTCTCATTTTTTCCCTTTATAAACTCCATGTCTTTCTCTCTCTGTGTCTCTATTCTACTCTTTATCTATCTCTTTCTGTTCTTTGTCCAGACCAGCAAAGCTGTCACCAAGGGAGACTTCTCGCTGGCCAGCATCGCCTCCAGACGGGCTCTATTCCTGGCCGCTCTGTCCATCACCATCGGCACAGGTGTGTATGTCGGCGTGGTGGTGGCCCTCATCGCCTACCTGTCCAAGCCGGGACACATATAGCACCTCCTGGGGCCCCCCCCGATCCCCTCAGAGAGCCCACAGGACTACATTTCCCACAATTCCTCTTTCCTTTGAACTTGTCAGAACATCTCCAGTACATTCTTCCCCCCTCAAGACAACCCTTACTAACGATCGAGCGACTGGTGAAACTCTAGTAAGACGATGGAAGAGTGAAGAGAGGTTCACATATACCGAGAAAAAAAGAGGGGAAGATAGTAAGAAAGATTTTTAAGGAAGCCTGTGGAGAGATTTGCCTCAGTGGAGAATGAGGTGTCAGAAGCCTCGGAATGTGTCTGGAATCAAACCGCTTTCGCATCTCCCATGATCCTTTGAGCCTTGTGATGTGGGACATTTATCATCTGGGGTGTTGTTCTGAGATGAGAATGGAAGATGAGAGAGAAAAAAAGCCCACTTTATTCAGAAAGACCATTTCAGTGGCTCCAAGAAGAAAACAACACCCTAGATGTACAAGAGTAGAATGTTTACCTACCTATTTTCAGTAGCTCAGCTTTTTGACACAGTGAATTGTCATGTGACTGTCCTGAAAGTGAACTTTACTCAGCCCCTTGCGAATGCATCCTGTGGACAGAACTATAAGGGAATGGACCCTGCTACTATTGGCTTCACTTACCAGGGATGCATTGGCCCTTCTCTCCGCCCTTTAGTATGGTACTTAGAATAAGGCAATGCTGAATACATTGCTATGGACATTTTCTTGGACGCACCCAACAGCAAGACGGATGAGAAACTGTGACGGCAACCATGGGGTTTCTGGGGTTGGCTTCTAAATGAACAAAGTTGGCATGGAAACAGAGAAGCAACTCCAAATCTGACGTAACTTATTAATGTACATGTTACTTTTTGGCTATTTTCTTTTAAGCAAGACACTTGTGATGACCGGTAATAACAAGTAAACCTGGCATCAAACCGTGTTTTTTTTCCAGCTTTTTTGTCATTGGCGTGTTCCAAGAAAGGGTCTCTGTTTGGGGGGGGAACTTCTGAGAAATACATCTGTTATTTTCATTTAGTGTCCTTGCCTTGTTGTATTTTGCCATTGTACTCCCAGGGCCTTGAGGTATTACTGTTAACTACAGATCACCACAGATGCTACAAATCGCAAATGTCAGGAAAGGAGTCAGGAATGTTAAGTTGGATTTCGCATTTACATTCACGTTATGTTCAGTTTGTTGTTTCTCGCCCAGGTGAGGCTCAGTGTTGAATGATTTGCACCAAAAACAAATCTCGACATCCCCAGACATGTGTACCATGCAGTACAGACATGACTTAACTCAGGTGCTCAACTGGGTTGTCTTTCACTGACACGAGGCCCAGATGACAGTAATGGTTTAATATGGATGAAATGGCATGACGTGGTTGTAAAACGCTGTCAGCACCTGAAGCGTTGCGTTTCCACAGGTCTTGACGGACAGGGAAATAAATGAGCCTCCAAAAATAGCATGTCGATAGCTCTAAGACATGAAACGTATGATTGAAGGGATTAATAATGCATCGCATGTTTTCAGGGGAGCGTGAGATGCCTATGCCCGAGCTTGCGAGGCCCAATTTGTCACTTACTGACTGACTTCATGTGAATAGTACACACGCTAAGTGTTCCAACTGGTCTAATCATCCAAGTTTGTTTTAAAGAAGAACTTGGGTAAACCACATCAGCTGCATGAACATCTAACCAGGGCAGCTAACATGTAAACATGTAGCCTTTCCAAATATTCCATCACTTCACTATATCCTGAAAAGAGAGAGTTTTGAGGATGTTTACCATTTTAACCTGTACCTCTATTCACCTGTATTGCATTGCAATATGTAAGTGGTGGTTCAGATTTATGCTTTTCCTCTGTTGAGTACTTATCTGTATGGAGCAACAATTCAGCACAGAGGCAATATTTAGCTCATGACCGGTTTTAATCATGGTCTTGGCAACCAGCCCTAATTGAACTAAATTAGCATTTGGAGATCCATGATGAGGGAATAACTATCAGAAATATATTTGTTGGATAACATGGATGACTGGAAACAGGCCAGCTGTTTGAACAAAATGTCTATTTGGACTAAAATTAACACAATTGATCACACCCATGTGCCCAACAGTAAACAGCAGAACCTCAAAACCCCTGTCTCTAATGTAAATGTAAATCAGGTTTCTCGGCCAAGTATACTTGCGTATACAAGGAATTTGGTCTCTGCATTTATCCCATCCGTGAATTAATGAACACACAGAGCACACAGTGAACACACAGTGAGGTGAAGCACACACCCAAAGCAGTGAGCTGCCTTGCTACGGCAGCGCTCGGGGAGCAGTGAGGGGTTAGGTGTCTTGCTCAAGGGCCCTTTAGCCATTCCTACTGGTCGGGGATCGAACTGGCAACCCTCCTGTTACAAGCCCAAAGCCCTAACCAGTAGGCCATGACTGCCCCCCTTATTTGTTTATGTTTGTGTTCTCATATTAAAGGTCTCAAAGCACCGTTACCAAGCTTCATCAGAAATTATTTAATTACTCAAAAAAGTATCGGCACAACTATTCATTACAACTATGTGGCCCCACAATTTTTCTCCTATCCTTGAGGATCCAGTACAACGAGGACGAGTCTATAGATGCCTGGATGTCTTGTCTAGAGCTGTGCGATGAGCAGATAGATAGCATAACGATAACACACTTACAGATTTACTCGTCCATGTACTTCATGTATTAGTCATGCAGGACCTGACATTTATGACTCACAATTAGCTTTTCCCCCATAATGGCTTTTTTCCATTGTTGTTGAGAGAGGCGAGTCTCTCAAGAGCATAGCCTGAAATAGCAACGGACAAATAGACTGTACAAACCAGCCACTTTGTTGCTGCTGTGGTCTGGGTTTGCGCAAGCTCGCTGAAGTCTGCCCAAGTAAAGTAAAATGGCTTGATTATAGTCAGTAATGAGGAAGATTAATGGCGACCATCACCTTCACATAATTGGTTTACATGAAAAGGTGAACCTCATACATATCCAGAGGAATAATTGTTCTGTGTGACTGGTCATTACTGACATCGCTCGATAGCACCATTATGGCCCATTGATTTCTCCAGATCAGTCTTTTCTCCGAACACCAAGTGACATATTTATTAGATGGACGGTGGCGAGACAACAGGCAAAAAAATTCATTCTTTTGTGTGTGTGTGTGTGTGTGTGTGCGTGTGTGTACGTTTTGCTTAATTTAGTCGTTAATGAAGTGCTCTTCAGTCACTCCCCTCCGACCATTGTCTTTGGGTCTGATCACCTTTTCGACCCATTTGTTACCATAACCCCCTGCAGCCACCAGCACTCCACCATTTTGTGTGTCAGTGCTTGCATTTGTTAAGACCAACACTGTAATTATACAGAGTGTATTTCCGTTTTAACCTTTTTCCGTGTTTTTCATACAAATGGCTAATAAAATTGGCTTTGTGTTTATGTTGAGTGTTATTGATATTATGTAATTTTTTATCATTGTTTGTTGGGTTCTTTTTCTGGTTTGGTGGTTAACCGGTATTGTTCCCATGTTGCGTGATCATGAGGATGTTTTGATGGATTGTTCTGTGTCATCAGACAAACTGAAGTTAATCTCAGAGGGGGAATGGAGAATTTGTTGTACCATCAAAGTATTGTGAAATTGTTTGATTTGTTTAATTTTCATCAGCCAATGTTCTACATCTTATGTAACTACAGACTGTAAATATTGCAAATAAAGGCAAGGGACATGCTGTGTGCAATAATGAAAAAGGAAGATTTTGCTTTCATTCTGAAACTTCAGATTTTTCTTCCCCAGCTCCATGGTATGGTCACAAAACTGCACATCAGGTGTCACAGCAGTGGTATTCAACAATTGCCTTTTCACTTATTACCAACTTTTATTGTAAGCCATTTATCACTTTATTCCTCAATAACCCATTCCCCCATTGAAATAATTATGCTTGGTTAATCAGTCATATGTTTAAGACTATATCAAACTTCTAAGGCCTGTAAGGCTGTCTCTCTTCGGCTCTCCACAATCGTTATAATTTTACATTAGGAACTGCCTGTGCCAGTGAAACATCTGAAATGTAGAATTCTAAAGCCACTCTGTCTTGAAGTACTTCATGTTCCTGTAGGAGCTAATGCATTTCTCTTTCTCTCTCTCTCTCTCCATCTCTCTCTCTGTCTCTCTCTTTGCCCTTTTGGGTTCCTCTGCAGACATATCTCTTGTACAGCCTAATATATTATGAAATTTGAAACCATGAATATGCTTACCAAAGGCTGCTCTTTCTGGGGTCCCAAGACGTCTAGATTAATTCATTTAG
The DNA here is from genome assembly GCF_017589495.1 of Alosa alosa. Taxonomy (NCBI): domain Eukaryota; kingdom Metazoa; phylum Chordata; class Actinopteri; order Clupeiformes; family Clupeidae; genus Alosa; species Alosa alosa. The sequence continues at coordinate 16,056,321 of NC_063196.1, forward strand.
TCAACACTTTTATCCTAAGAAGCTCAGTATCTAGCGTAGACCTGCTTGGGGAACGCAAATATTGTTTCAGTCCATGTAATCCCATTGGGAATAAAAAACAAGGAACTGTGCTTTTTGTGCTCTGCAAGTACAAAGGTAGTCTCTGGCTCACTGCAGTTCATTTCAATGCGAGTTTACTTTCTTTGTACATGCCTTCAAGGTGGTGCAGTTTCTTCAAATGTAATGGTATACATCAGACTTATATTACTTACTACCAAGAGTTTATTTTTATTTTTTGTTACCAGTGTTTCTTAACCCTTTAGGCGCCGTTTTTTTTTCGAAACGTTCGATTTTGACATCTTCATTTCAAAAGGCTATATCTTAAAAGTGATAAGAGATATAGACTTTCTGTAAATTAGAGAAATATTAAGGATGACCCAAAGTTTATGTAGGGATTAAATGTTTATATCTAATTTGCATATCATGACGTCATATGGTGGCGGCCATCTTTCATGAAAAGTTGCATGTTTGAATGATAAAATGCACCACTTCTTTCCCCCCAAAATGTCCCTCACCTTCTGTATGCTATATTGCACAATACTGAATGCTCAGGTAAATAGTAAGTAGTGAACAAACTGTGTAAATCATTACTAATAAATGGCAGAAACAAACCAAATGCATGTAGCGGTAGACTGGCCTTTTGCTGTAGAGATTTTCCATTTACTACATACAGTAGGCACTCTGATTCCATGTATGGGGCACATATATATTATTCAGATGACACACAAACACAAGTAGACAAGACCTGTTTAGTTCATTTGCCACGGCAAGACACAGATCAGGAGTGAGATGACGAGACAAGACAAGAGACAATGTTAGTATTTTTTTCTTTTTGTTGTTTTTGTTGATGTTTTAGCTGACAAAGACACACATCACAAGGACATGAACACACAAAAAGGAACACATAGTGTATGTCCTAAATGATCAGGGAAATAGATAGCAAATCAACAGTGTAAATCATTACTAATAAATGGCTGACTTTTTTTTTTTTTTTATGTAGCAGGCCTTTTGCTGTAGAGATAATGACTCCCTATCCCTATCCATACAGGGCCGGCATTCCCATCATCTTGTGATAGACTATGCATGACCTAATGTGTGTGTGTGTGGGGGGGGAGAGAGCGTGTCACCACCTCCACCATGCGAGCAGCATGGCCAGATCTGCCTACAAGACCGAGTGGGAGAGAATTTTGCAGCTTCGACTAGGCCTACTGTCATTCTCATTGCGACTCCCCACACTGCCACTACGTTCCCCCCTAACTGTCCTATGAGCACTTTGACCTCGTCTAACATACCCAGTGGCATTAGACAAAGGCTCCACCACGTTACTGTCGCCGCGATTGTGGAGAGGCACACGTTCAGAAGACAGACGCTAGCGCTATGGACATTATGCTACCTCCAGCCTCGTTCGCCACACCACTAACACCCTGCTAACTTCCCGATGAACACTCCGAACCCGTGAAACATTATTCCCACCAGTGACATTGGGCAAACGATTCAACGTTTGTGCTTGGTGCAAGCTAAACTATGGAGTAAACTCTCACTTTGTCCAGCTGCATCATTGCAAGGCAGGGACGCATCTGAAGCCTCACTAAACGAATCACCGTCATTTTCTGAAGGCAGATATTCCCCTTCAGAATCAGGGTCCCAACACTTCATTTCAGGTAAACTTTTTTGATGCCATTAGACGATAATCTAATGCAAATACTCGCGGACGTTGACAATATCGCTCTGACAAAGTGGCTCACACACACACTAGCTCCGGTATTGTACGCACTGATTCAATGCAGCTGTAACGCGAAAGTTTTGTTTAAAGAGTGCCCTTTTTTCGACTCGGGGATGACGTATGACATGTCTGCCATCTAGTGGAGTGGAGATCGAACGAAATATGACACCCTATTTGACTAAATCGGCCGTTTTATTCAGTACCGCATCTTGTCGAATATAGTCGACTGTGGCGCCTAGAGGGTTAAACTTTCAGACCATGGACCACTTAACCAATAAAAAAAGCCTCATTGACCACCTAGCTAAAAAAGAAGTAGACCTACAACAGTATATTACACAATAGACCCACTCACTGAACAACCTTGCTTATTGTCTTTGCACCTTGCTTATTGTGTCAGAGAATTCATTCATTCACGATTTTCTTCACGTTTTTTCTGACCGACAGTATTCCGTTAACATGATCTGTGCTAAAATTGGCCGGATTTCTCCTTTAAAGGTGCCATGTGTAATGTCCGCCAAAAAACAATTCATACTCCACATTCCATAAAAGATGGGGGCAGTATACCTCCAGAAAGTGAGTTGGTCTACCCTAGAGTAACAACCGAGAAACGTGTATTGCAGTTTGGCTGGCGGTTATGTTGCCCGCATACCGCCTCCCATGGCCGAAACTGGTATTATGACACCTGTCGGGCTGTGGCTAGTAATTTAGCATGCTAATTCAGGTTGATATCTCTGCAGCACTATACCTTGTCATTTTTTTAATGACATCATCGCCATTTCTTCTCATTCTTTTGATGTGTGTAACTCATTTTTTGGATATTTTTACCTCAATTCTTACACATGGCACCTTTAAGTACTTGATGCTTAGTTTGGGGAACATTCCTACATAATTTCCTACAACAGGCTGGGGTTACCTCTTTGCTAAATAAATTTCACTTAAAGAAGCCCTATGCAGGTCTGGTTATTCGTTCGCTGTTTCTGGGTTTTCGCCTGATTTGGGCTCGCATTTTTCACGACATAGCTCCCCCTGCAGCTCCGGTAGCAAGTGACTGCTACGCTAAACCCCCACTAGCTAGCGAGCTAGCCATCAATAAACCAAGCTAAACACATAGGGCTCACAATGAAGGGTCGAGCAAACACATTGTTCAAGAGACTATCAAATCACATTACAAAAACGAAGTTCACCCAAGGGTAGGCTACTTACAATTTCAACAGCAACAAAGCCAAGTCGGAGTCCGTTTTGCAGTCTTCTTAGAAACTACAATCTGACTACATTTTCGAGTATTTCCGCCGAGTTACATCCGGATGTGTTCAGACCGCGACCAGTTACTGACAGGTGGGCTTTCTCTAAGAGTTCTAATGGCGATGAATATGGAAGATTACACGATAGACGAAGATGATGACTTCGACTACCAAGATCCAAGACCCTACCTTATCGAACTTGAGTTCACTGAAGAGGAGTTGCGAGCTTTGGATCTGGGAAGAGAGGACGTTGGCAGTATTTTATCCCACTCTGCACAGCAAACACTCCATTTCAGTCGGCATGGGGTTGGCACACTCCACACTCACACCATCGTGTTTGCTCTCGTTCTCTCATCCGACTCGCAAACACACGTCAAATACACCAGTCCTTGCAAATATTACAGTTTTCATAATTCATAACATAATTCCATAAAACAGTCTATTCACATGGTACACACAACATTTCTTCCCCCCCCCCCTTTGACTATGGTCGTCCCGACCATCACCCCTCATTCCTATACCTTACTGGAGGGCAGCCCAAGTTGCTCCTCTGGGACCGACGTGGGCCAGGATGCAGAGGGCACGCCACACCTCCATTCCCCTGGCCCTGAGGCCAAGGGTCAATGCCCACTGCTCCACCTCCACACCTCCTCCAGTCCCCGTGGTTCCAGCTCTCAGGGTGTACCTGGGTGCACAGGAACCTGATTCAAAGTAAGTGGCCAATAACCTGCATTACCTGCCTCAGGGGAATACCGCCAGGGGCCTCCACTCTCCGTCTCCTGAGCTCCCGAATCCATCATCCACCCATCAGGGCAGGGGCGCAGATTGTTCCTTTGTCGCACCTGCTTGTAAGCTTCGGTCAACCGTCGGTGATGTCGTTGGACCCAGGCGTGCCTCCCGAATACCACATAGAAGAGGGCGAGGCCCGTGCTGCTATGGGGGGTATTATTATAGGCCTGTACTAGGGCTGGCAGCCATTCACTCCAACGATCCTGGTCACGGTGTCCCAAGGTGTTCTGCAGGCATAGGAGAGTTTGATTGACTCTCTCGCAGGCACCATTTCCCTGTGGATGGTAAGGGGTTGTCCTGCTTTTAGTACAGCCATACAGACAACATAATTGTCTCACCATTTTGGATTCGAAGGCTGCTCCCCGATCAGTCAGGATGCGCTCAGGGCAGCCCAGGGGCTGGATCCAGTGGGACCACAAGGTTTTCACAGTGGTTCTGGCCGTCTGGTCACGAGTAGGAACTGCCACGGCGTACCTGGAAAACAGGTCGGTCATCACAAGTATACATGGATAAGTATCATGCTCGCTACCCAGTGACAGATAATCCAAGGCTACCACCTCAAAGGGATACTGGCAAACAATTGGCTGGAGGGGTGCCCGCACATCTGGACCGGAGCGACCCAGGATGCACTCTTGGCATTCCAGGGACCAGGTTTGGGCGTCTTGGCCCATTCCAGGCCAGTAAACCCGCTCTTTCATGGCATCCATGAGTCTCGGTCCCCGCACATGGCCCAAGGCACAATGGTATTCTGCTCAGACCTCCTTCTGATAGGGGATGGGGACCACAATAGGTGCTGGGGCTGCCCCTGAAGCTTCTGTAGACCCACGCCGCATGAGCTTCCCCTCTTCCACAACCAGCCATTCCCAATCCTTTAATAGGACTCTCCCCTTGGCTGATAGTGCTTGCTGCTCGTCAGCAGAGGGCCGGTCTCCTCGCAGCTTCCAGCCCCGCAGCAGTTCGAGATCCCGGTCCTGGCTTTGGCGCTCGCTCCAATTCATCCCGTCTTGGCCGTCGCCAGGGCTTCCTTGGGCCGCCACTGCCACCTGTTCTTGCATTCTAGAGAGGGCGTCGGCATTCTGGTTGGTGGTGCCTGGCCTATAACAGATGGTAAAGTCATAGTTAGCCAGCTGGGCCACCCATCTTTGCTCCGTAGCACCAAGCTTAGCGGTCTGGAGGTGTACCAGGGGCCTATTGTCCGTGAAGACCTGAAACTTCGCTCCCCACAAGTAGTCCTTAAATTTGTCAGTGATGGCCCATTTAAGGCCCAAAAGTTCCAACTTGAAGGAGCTGTAGTTCCGGTCATTCCGTTCTCCCGGGTGTAAGCTTCTGCTGGCATATGCGATTACATATTCCTTGTCCCCTTGCACTTGGGCCAGCACCGCTCCAAGCCCATGCAAACTGGCATCCGTGTACAGGCGGAAGGGCAGATTAAAATCAGCAAAAGCCAAGATAGGCGCTTGCAGCAGTCCCTGCTTCAGCACCTGCATTGATGCCTCACATTCCGGGGTCCATACCACCCGTGCAGTCTTCGCTCCCCCTGTCCCCTGCAGCAGCCCATGCAGAGGGGCAGCAAACCGACAAACCCCAAGAAAGAGCGTACCTCTTTTACAGTAGTAGGGGTGGGCCAGTTCCGTACTGCTGCAACTTTCTCGGGATCAGTTGCCACCCCCTGCTGGCTAACCACATGCCCCAGGTACCGGACCGACCTCTGGAATAGCCGGCATTTCTGGGGATGGAGTTTCAGCCCATGCCCTTTTAATTTTTCGAAGACTTGCTCCAAGTGTTTGATATGGAGGTCAAAGTCCGCAGAGTAGACGATCATATCGTCTAAGTAGATGAGGAGGTGGTCATGGACTTGACCGCCCAGGCACCGCTGCATCAGGCACTGGAAGGTGGCCGGGGCATTGCACAGGCCAAATGGCATCCGCTCGAACTCGAAGAGGCCCATTGGTGTCGTAAAGGCAGTCTTCTCCTTATCCCGCGGATCCACTTCGACCTGCCAATACCCACTGGCCAAATCCAGAGTGGAATACCAGGCCGCCTGACGCAGACTGGTCAACGACTCTGGAACTGGAACGAGTCTTTGTGTGTCACTGCGTTCAGTTTGCGGTAATCCACACAAAACCGCCATGCTCCTTCTTTCTTCTGGACAAGGACCACCGGTGCTGCCCAGGGGCTGGAGCTTTCTGTGACAATTCCACCATCCAGCATACCTTGCAGGAGGGCCCGGAGCTCTGGATATAAGGTGGGGGGCACCGGCCGATACCGCTCGCGTATTGGGGGGGCGCTCCCCGTGGGGATCTGGTGAAGAACGGCTGTGGTTCGGTCGTAATCTTCATCGTGCTCCGCGAATACTCCCGACCACTTCTGCAGTAGACCTGTGACTCTGGCTTGTTGCTGCATAGTGAGTCCCTCTCCCTGCGATGACAACAATATGTTATGGTTTGGGCTTGCACTCACCGCACAGACGTCGACCTCCACCTCGCCTTCCGGGGTCTGCCTCAGGACCAGTTCCCTTTGGGCTTGTATGTCCTGGGGGTTCAGACATGTCACCTTGGCCAGTGGGCGTCGTGGGGGCAACTCCACTGTGTAGGGGTGGGGATTGCAGACCCGTAGAGGGACCCTCCCGCCCTTCATCTGTAGTACAGCCCGGGCCACAAGCCACTCATGGCCCTGGTCTTGGTAGTCTTCCACCATCACGCAGCGATCTGGACCACCTGCTGCTTGGGGAATCTGAGCCCACACCAGGGTCTCTGACTGGGGATCCAGCCTTACAACAGCCTGGACACGGGCTGCCGCTTGAAGCTCCTCTCGGGCCCCTTTCAGCTGAACCCGGCGGCAGGTGGTAAACGCCTGTTCCCAGACTGCTCCCACCCGTCTGGGGACGCCGGCCTTGAATGCAGCCCATCCTGGGTGTGTGCCCTGAAACAGAGCCTCCCAACAGTGGTTAATCACATTCATTCCTAGGATAGCATGAGAGGGGGGCAGGAATCCATCTTCCACAATAAGTACTCCTTTAGCAGGCATCTGGATTCCACCAAACTCAAAAACTAAAAGGGCATAACCAACGTATGGCAACTGTAAACCATTGGCTGCTCGTAATGAGAGCCAGGCAATCTCATTGGTTCCCATTACTGGTTCATTCTGGAAATGGTGCTGGAAAAAGGTCTGACTAAAGGTCACCTGGGACCCAGTGTCCAGGATGCATGGGATAGAGCGCCCCTGCACCATTACTTCGACCACAGGTAAATCCCCAAATAATGCGGGCTTCTTTGGAACCTCTGTCTGAGTCCCCTCCTCAGCCACTCGCCCGACAGTGGCCAAGGAGGTCAAAAATCCTGGGGATTGGGGCGAGCGTTGTGACAGTTCCTTCGCATGTGGCCAACTCGGCCACATTGGAGGCAGATAGGTTGCCCGTGTTCATCCCATTGTGGAACCCTGTCTGTTCGCGTCTGCCGCCGTCGCCGACTGGTTACCTGGGGGACAGCACCCTGGGGTTGCAGTGGGGGTGGGTCCCTCTGTGTCCTCAGCTCACTCAGCAGGGCGCTCTTCATTGCTGACAATTGGGAGCCCACCTCTTTTTAAAATCTCTGTTATCAATGAATCTCGCACCCCCTTCCAGTCTGCCAAGGGCTCCTCTTGGGTCTGTGGGTGTGTCGGCACTGGTGCACCTGTCGATGCAAGCACACGGCATACACCTGGCTCTTCAGATGGAATACAGTGCTCCCGTTCCAAAGCCTTAGCTTCCTTGCAAATGTCATCGAACGATCGTCCTGACTCCCTCCGCAGTAGCCTCTGTATTTCCATTTGGACAGGTCCGGGTCGTAATCCTAGCACCAACTGGGACTTCAGCATCTCTGCATCCGAATCCGCTGCTCCGGGGTCCTTGGCTCTCCACCTGGCGAGACACTCACGGAGACGGAGAATGAAAAGCCCCACCCCCTCATCAGCTTGCTGTTTACATGTAAAGAACTGTGTACGTAGCTGGGCTACAGAGGTATTTTCCCCGTATAATTTTTCTGAGGCAGTGTGGGGGGTGCTGCCGACTACGCCAAAAAGATGTCGCGGCCCTTTAACAGGACTATAGGCCAATGAACTCCCCCCAGACTCATAAACCACAGAAATTTGAAAAGGCAATACTTTAATTATTAGCAGGCACTAAATTCATAGACAAACAACAGAGTTCTCTGCCACCGATCTTAAAAATGCTCTAACCAGGAATACTACATAGGGTGGTGGGACAGGCATGGACAATGGTAACTAAGTTACATAAATAGCAAGAACATATTTTAAAAGATTAGCCGTCAAGTGAAAAAATAGTTCAAGTTGCACACTAAATGTATCACACATAAACCAACACACTCATGAGCAAATAAAAGTGACGCAAGCACAAACCGCACACCACTCAGGTTACACTACGACACACTCCTTGTTCAGCTCACCCACAGTGCTTCCTGTCCAGCCTTAGGTAGCAGCAGAATCCGGATGGACAGACAGACAAACAGATAACAGAGAAGAAATGTCTACTGGTCGGCTTCCCCTGCCGACCAGAAAAAAAGAAAGAAAAAAACAAATACTAATAATCCAATCGGGAGGTCATGGAAACCCAGCCGAGGCCAATGCCGGAGTGGATCCTGCTCCGGATTGGTGTAGGCGTCATAAGTCCCTCCCCTTGACCAATCGCCTCGCTCCCAGCCGCTGTGAGTCTAAGACGCTCGTTGCCTCCCGGACAGGTAAACACGGAAGCTGTAGGCTAAGGCAAAAACTCCTGTCAGCAATCTGTGGGCTCATAGGCCTACAACACACCATACCAGGGCTAACTAGGCTACAGAAATAAGACTTCCCTCAACGGAATACTTGCGTGCGTTGAGGTGAAAAGCCTCCTTCATTCGTTCTCTCTCTTCCTCTCTCCAACTCATAGCCGCGCTGCTCCACTCCTGCACTGTAAACAGTCGCACTGCACTGTAAACATCAGCTGAGCAGCCTCGATCATCTCCCCAATCGCTACACCCCTGCACAAGGCTACAGAAGAATAAACTTCCCTAATGGGATACTTAGCGTGCGTTGCCGGTGGACTCTCTGTCAGCTCGTCATCCCCGCGTTCGCCCGGCTCGTTGTGTTGTCCGCCTTCCGTGGGTCTCCTCTCACCTCGCACACGTTCACCTAATATCCCCATTGCTCAGGTGGAAGCAATCTGTTAATCAACCAATGCCTGATAGCTTCCCATTTCCCACAGGTGTCCACAATCTCTGTCCATTACACAAATCACCCCAGCCATTGTCCCACAGGCATGCACATTGTTCGTTTCAAGTAAATGCCTCAAACAACACACATGTCAAATACACCAGTCCTTGCAAATATTACAGTTTTCATAATTCATAACATAATTCCATAAAACAGTCTATTCACATGGTACACACGACATATAATCAGGTGTAATTGCTGTCATTACCTTATTGTTGTTGTAAGTCACTTTGTTTAAAAAGGTGTCTGGTAAATAGCATAACCAAAACCATTATTTTAAACTATAAATATTATGTATAGAGAATGACAACATTTTGAATCCCCATTTACAGCTGAGCGACTGCATTCATCTTGCAGTGGGGGGTGTGAATGGAAGATGTACTCTGTGTTCTGGTGCGCTGAGATGTTGATCAGATGAATTCGGTGTCAGAGGCTTTTATTCTAATGCCTCCTCCCACTCTCCTGTCGACTCATCTGCATGGATCTGATCAGCAGGGGGACTCCGAGTGGATTTGCTGTTCTCACCGCAGCGGTGGTAAAACAGACACGCTACCCGCCTCGGAGCTCAGGTGCAGCGTGGGCAGGGGAACACGTAATGGTAAGCATTTAGCAGCACGCACGGCACAGCGATAAGGTCTCCTCGGCAGCTGGAAGAAAAGAACAAACAGAAAAAGACAGACAGAAAGAGAGAAGAGGAGAGAGATGCTGTAGTGTTATGCTCACTAAATGATGTCAGCTGATGCTGTGCTAAAATACATGCCTGGAATATTAGAATTTGTTGGCCTAGAATGGCATCACATGGATTGGATCTGAATATGAATAAGGTCTGGCTCACAACTTTCAAGCCTTGAAAGTTAAGGGGGAAATCTATTAGTCTTTGTGTGGCGGAAAATTTGACATTGACCCTAAAAATTCTAAAAATTCTTTTCAGCTATTTTGTGAGTCATATTTTTGTATTTCATGCCAAGGGAGTGTCAAAGCAAAGCTCTCAGAGCTGTGATCCTAAGCCTAAAATAGTCAAGCCGTCCCACAAGATTTGTATGAACATACTGAAATAATCACATGAAGCAAAATATTGCAGTACATCAGAGAGAGAGAGGGGTTATTTTCTTCCACAAAGCAAGTTCTTCAAAGTCAGAAGTGCCGATGAAATGCTGTCTCAACTGTGCACTTTTCATCCTCACATCTGTAACACTCACCCTGAATTTTATTTTTAGGATTTGAATGAAATCACATCTAACCCAGAGCTAAGACAATAGCTGCTGCATGTTAAAAGATTATTATTATTTCCATGATTTACCCTTTTGGAAGTGACAGCTTATGGATGAATTGCTCAGCCAGTGTATTTTTTTCCTCATTCATGGGTGCTTCATGACATTTAAGGGACCTTTCAGTTTCAAGTATGACTAATTGTTTAGGGATTTTGCCAGCAAAATAGCTACAGTTATGTACAACCTTACACAAGCACTGGGGTGGGTGTGAAAAGCAGGACCTTTCATGGAACTGGGCACTGCGGAAAGCTGGTATGTCTGCCGGATGCTGAGAGCAACCCTGCTGATTGTCAGCACGCAACTTAATTAAATGCCCAAGTCTGCTGATTAGCTCAAGGTCTCGTGTTGCTGTTAAATACTGGAGGTTATAACAGTGCCTCCCTGCCCATGTAATGACTATATCTGAGTATCATGGGATGTGCTGTGGCAGTGACATGTCATGGTTCCCTCCCAAAGCATCATGGGAGGTCAAATATGGATGACAGCTAACTCCAGCTATTGATGCAAGTTTTATCTGAGCCCAATTGAGCGCATTCTTAACATGCAAGAATTTAAAGTGTATTTTTTCTCTCCACAGCAGTCTATGAAAGCATAAGGGAGAAGGTTTTTTGGCCGCTGCAAAATAGACTAAAGCATGCAAACATATTCAGAGGGGAAGTTGGAAATGCAATCATATGTAGCCCGTTTTGGCTGTATTTGGAGACGTACCTGCCGGATAACTGCTGTTGCCTGGCTCACATCGAGAGTGCTACAATTGATGAGTAATGTGCACAGAGGCCACTACTCCCACTCGGGTCAAACACAGACGCACACCAAATCACAGGCTTGCCATGTAAAACAATGCAAATTGCGGTGCTAGTCCCTCCCTCCCTCCTCACCATTGCATTGATACTATATTTAACAGCTAGCCTCATTATGTACAAAAACATGAGGTTCCATGAGACGAGCTGTTGTTTTGGAGCCTCCGAAACTTTTGAAATAATCTCTCCAATTCTACTTTCGAGGGTTTTGTGCTTGAAGCAAAAATTCCTCTGCCATTTAAAAAATGTATGATTTTCTGTTGTAGAGAATAGATTCCGGTGTGTCACAGCCATATGCAAGTCTAATGGAGCTTTTTAAAAATGTTAAAGAATTCACTATGCAAATGACATTTCCACAGTTAATGTTTTACCCCCAGGCAGAGACAACATTAAAAAAGCTGAAATTACCTGTGGAAACGATCGGCAGAAAACACAGTGGTATCCTGCTGCACTATTCCGCCCATGCAGCTTTGTGGCTCTGGGCCAGAGGTGCCATGGGTACTCGGGCTCCATCTCTGATCAGAATAGCCCAGCCTACCCCGGGGGGCATAGGGGGACACAATGACCACCTGTGTTCCCTATCATTCTACCCCCAGCCCATCCTATGACTGACAGCTCATAAAATAACCCCCCTGTCCCTACCCCAACACACAGTGCACTGTCCTCAGAGAACCCACACACCATCCCCTCAAAGTATCCACAGATGATTTGAACAGCGAGACCCCAACGCCCCCATCCCTCAGGCATTATAGGCTTGGGACGTGGAGCGAGCCAAGCACCAGTGCTTTCAGCCCTGATGCCGAAGCTGTTTTGCATGCTGATTAAAGATTGCTCGAGTGGAGCCTTTTTGGGATTTGTCTCTGCCCATTCATGTGCACCCTGACAACTAAATGAGTCCATTATGTTTCATGAAAAGGTTGAAACAGGTAGCCGAGTTCAGAACTGGAATCACATCTGAATGATAAATTAGTGCCAGTCATGCCAACGGCATTCTCCTCATAAATGGCAGCACATGTGTATACAGTAAGTATATATACTTTTTTGATCCCGTGAGGGAAATTTGGTCTCTGCATTTATCCCAATCCGTGAATTAGTGAAACACACAGTGTACACACAGTGAGGTGAAGCACACACTAATCCCGGCGCAGTGAGCTGCCTGCATCAACAGCGGCGCTCGGGGAGCAGTGAGGGGTAAGGTCAAGTCAAGTCAGTTTTATTTTTAAAGCGCATTTAACATGCACATAGTGCAACCCATAGCGCTCCAACAAACAAGACACATAACAAGACAAACGATGCGGATGGGCCCGAGTAGCCAGCCAGCGTGCCCATGACATCAAGACATGACAAATACATTTAAAAAATAACAAATACAAAAATGCTGGATGGATGGGCGTGAGTCGCCAGTACCATTGACACCAAGACATACAAGACAGACAACAAAACAAATAAACAAATAAAAAGTGAAAAAAAAGAAAATAGGCTATATTTAAAAAGGGGAAAGGTGATGTTAGAATTAGTCCAATTTCCAAACCAGCTGAAAATGTCCACGGGCAATGATGATCCGTGAAAACTGCACAGAGTGTCTTCACAACCGATATGCCAACAAAGTTCTTTAACGTTAGCAAATGATCAACTCGGTGAATTCACTGGCAGTCTGGAGATCACGTTAATGTTAGGCCTTGTAGACTGCAGTCTGGAGATCACTGGAAGCACAGTCTGAAGTAGTGGGCGATTGTGTAGATCCGCAACTCGGTGGACTTCTAACAGCGACCGTCTGTTACTCCGTGAGACTGCATCTCCTCACCGCTAGGCTAACGTTAGTCTGCAGTTGGCATGGCAGCTCGCAGGTCAGCAACCACTCAGCGGCCACGGCAGATCTTTCGCAGAGTAGCTAGCCTAGGTCCAGCTGTCCTGAGAGATCCCCTCAAACAGACAGTGAAGTGGTGCCTTGCTCAAGGGCACTTCAGCCATGCCTACTGGTCGGGGTTTGAACCAGCAACCCTCCGGTTACAGGTCCGAAGTGCTAACCAGTAGGCCACGGCTGCCCAATGTGAGACACTTCAATAAATTTGACTGTAGTGTGTTGTTGTGGTCTGGACACAACTCTCAACAACTGGAGCTTGCGCCCCAAAAGGAAGTATCTGCAGTAAAGGAATAACTCTTAACTTCTTTGTTGTGACTGAACCTGACTGAAAGGATCAGCCTTTTTGCCTTCCTCCCCCCCCTCACACCTTCCCCTCTGGCGTGGGTCTCCTGGTGGGAGATAAGTGTTGAAAGAATCGAATGTGATATCTGGTAAGGCCACTGGAGCAACCTCGGCCCACCCCTGTAGGGTTGCATTCATCAGCTCTAAAAGCAAACTGAAAGAGGCTGCGGAATATACGAAGAAAGGCAGAAACCTGGACGAGATGGATGCACTCACTAGGGGAGCACACCGGCAACTACGTGAATACAAAGCAGACAAGCGCGTAAACCAGACGGTCCCACAGGCCCGTTGTTTTAGTGGGGAATTGAGAGAGGGGGGAATGAAAGAGGATGCTATCATTCCAGCCGTCTGCATTTTGCCTGCATTTGCTGTCGTTCCGAGTTTCGGAGTGTTATTCTTGATCGCAGACATCTCTCTGTTTATCCTCAAGTAAGCCTGGCTGAGACGACTTGCCCTGGGTGTCTGATGGTGTGTATGTGTGTGTGTGTGTGTGTGTGTGTGTGTGTGTGTGTGTGTGTGTGTGTGTGCTTGTATGGTTCAACAATAGTATAATCATAATCATATTGTTATTTATTTTGATGACTACTAAACACATCAGACTGATCCACAGATGTGAGAAACAAAGCAAAGAATCCATGGCAGAGAGAGTGAGAGAAATAAAAGAGCAATACACACACATAGCAATAGAGAGAGAGAGAAATCTAATCATCACTCAAGTCAGTGTGTGTGCGTGTGTGTGTGTGTGTTTGTGTTTGTGTGTGTATATATGTAATGTGTCCATAAACATGCATAGCAGGTACTCTCTCAGTGAACACTGCAGTTTACATTTTCCTTGCACAGTCGGTTGTGTCTGTTGTCGGTGGAAAAACACAGCAGTGCACTGCAGGAGAATCGCCCATACTCTACATGCCTGTGCATTTGTATTCTTCTCTTTTTGGTGGTTTAGTGAGGGGAGGGGGAAGGGAAGGGGGTGAAGATTTGTCTTTCTAATAAACCTTCACACTGTGAAATAATCTTTTTCATGCCTGTCTTTGAAATTCAGAGCTGTCTACAAAGAGAGTGGCAGAGCTTGGAGTGGGAGAACAAGAGAGAGAGAGAGAGAGAGAGATGAAGATATAAAAAAATGAAGAAAAAAACAAACAAAAAAATAAATAAATAAATAAAAATAAACAAATAAATAAAGTTGGCAACCTGTTCAGCATATCTTTCCGCGTGTCAGAGGACAGATGCTGCCACTTGCTGCAAAATATTGGCTTCAAAGGCCTCTGGCAACGATTCAGCATTACCCAGCATTTCCTTATGGAGTCAACACAGCAAGAGCAAAAAACCCTTTGAAAAATGTTTCTTTCTGTGTAGTGCAGCTCTGCAAAGTCCTCAGTCACAAGAGAATTCTGGCCTTAGCTGTTTGTGTGACGGTGTGAAATTTACATCAGCTAATGGTTGTTATTACCTGTGTTTAGTCATGTGGAAGAGAATGTGCAGTTATTCAGCTTTCTTTCTCTAAGTGATTCTACAATTGTTCTTGACCTGAAATGAATTGAACTCTGTTATTTTAGAGGGTTATGTTTGCACATTGATAGCAAGTGTTTAAATACTACTCCGGGTTTGATAGTTGAATTCATGTACACAAAGTTGCTCTTAGGTAGAATACAAATAGAACAAGGAATACATTACATTAGTTTGGATGCAATGTTACATCTGCTTTAAAATGACTAAGAATTGATTTTGAAATCATTACTTTTCTAACTTTTCTTGTATTGTTTCTGATTGATATCATGTATATTGATATTGTAAGTTGAATAAACATCAATAAAGAATAATGGAATAATTTCATATCTTCAGCTCTCTCTCTTGTTCTCTTACTTCTTACTTAAGTTCTGCCACTTCCTTTACAGACCGCTCTAAATTTCAAATGTGGGCATGAAAAGGATTATTTCACAGGAAGACAAATCTTCATCATAATGCGGTTCAAAACTATTAAACTGTGTTGTAAGACTGCGGTACAAATCCGCTTGGAGCTTTTTCATAGTGGATTGTGCATAGTCCGCTTTTTATTTGCAACGAGAATACTCGGGCTAACCATTGATGTGCCGTGAGAAAGGTTGGGAATAGGTCCAGCAGTAAACTCGTGGTAAAGAGCGTGGTAAACAAAATAGGATATTTCAGGCAGTAAAAGCCCCGTTAAGAACCAAACTAGATTTTGTTCAAATCTACACACCTATGGCTACTGAAAAATGTAAGGTTAATTTATCAAATGTTATTTTGAAGTATTAAAAAACATCGTTGTTTTAGAATGGTTAGTAATTACAGAACAAAATGGTTAGTAATTAGCACGTTTACAATAAATCTTGTCTAGCACATGAGCAAGATGTTTGTGTAGTTTAGTATTTACAGCTCTTTGAGTCATGATAAAATGTAAGTTTTGGTACATAGCTAATTTAGATACACTTATGGTGGGTGCTTGCGTTTCTTTAGGAATCCGCCGTCTTGGTTTGTATAGAAATGAATATTAAGTGACACATATCCGTAAGAGGTTGGACATACGGGATGGTTGGTAATATGTGACGTTCCGATACTTAGGATGTGTCCATACAGTTGTTTTCATATTGTATTCGAATCACTAAAGGACCTGCGAGCCATCCAACCTTCACAATATGGCACTACAAATTTATGTGGATTTGTCTGTCGATATGCTGTGAACACACAAAGGCAGGACAGGGATGTCTGTCTCTTAATTTGTCAATGCAGACTGACCTTGTTGAAGGTTTAGTTGCAAAATATAGCCCACAAGATTGCATAACCGTCAGAGCACAGTTTAACTGTTGAATATTCGATAGATAGATAGATAGATACTGTAACGTCGGTGCCTTTTGGACTGAGTGCTAGCCTCCCAGAATGCAATGTGTGTGAATGCTGGTTTGTGTAATGTCGGTTTTAGTTAGTGTAATTGCGTTTTCCGTGTCATGTATGTGTTAGCTTGTGTAGTCTTTCTTTACGTTGTACCTCATGTGTTTTGCCCGGTGTATTGTATGTGACTACCCTGTTCGTTTATCATGCTTTTTTTTATTGACTTCCTTTGTGTTTCCTATGTAATGGTGTCTTGGTCTGTGTCCCTGCTCTCGTTCTCAACTAATAAACCTTTTGATTGGACAACTGTGTGTCGCTATCAAATCGTTAAAATACTTTATTGATCCCCAAGGGGAAATTCAAGAAAGTCTGATGAACTTTAACATTTATTGCATTAAGTAATGCATCATTAAGTGTATACAGAAGAAAATTAAACCATATCTTTGTTGCAGATCACTACTGAAGTAGGAGGGACAGTTACACGGCTTTCTGCTCAGGGAGACCAACCCAGTGAGAGAATCCTTCACCCTGAACAATAAGTGGCCCATTAAGTTCCTATTCAAGGGCTAAAAATATTATTTTTAATTTGATTAAAGTGAAATTGCTCAAGATGACTCCATGATCCATTGTGTCTACTACTATGAGTAACTGCTATCACATATTTCAAATGCATTAATATGTCCTCTATACATTCCATGCATTTTGAAAGTGTGATGCAAAATCTTAACTCTATCTACCCACTGTAGTTGCCAATGGTCAAGCTGTGTAGTTACTTTTGACACCAAAACTCTATCTACTCAGTGGCTAAGTGGGATTTGACAGGTGGGGGAACCCTAAAATCCAGTGTCGGTGCAACGGGGAAAAATGACTCACCGTTGGACAACATATTGAGTATCGTAGTGTAGCAATACTTTTTGGACAAGAATTGCTAGCTTCATGGTCACCTTTGTACACGCGAAAAATTAGCTCACTATTTATTTTAATAGTATAATCGCGCTATATTGTTGGTATGACAGAATATATTTATTATTAATTTATCTGAGGTGGCGGAACTGCGTTCCTCCCCATTTTAACCCCTGTATCTACCCACTGTAGTAACGGTCAAGCTATGCAGACACCAAGGCAAAGTTTGGGTCGAGGACGTCAAGCACATGCCACATCATGCTATAACAATATATAGACACATACAATATTCATTATCCACTATGAAAAGAAAATGGCTAGATAGTAGCCTAAAATAATATTTTTTATTTAATTTTGGGGAATGTGGACCTGGTAGCATGTAGTGTTGATAATGCCTTCATAATTCTGGAAGACTGGCTGTCATAAAAACCTCACCATTATAAAACACCTCCACAACTAATAAACTTTAATTCAGTTTGACATTTGCGGACTGTTTTGTTTTGTTTTTGTGTCTTATGTTGCCACAGCAATCAGTCACCCGATCGACAGAAAAAACACAGACTACTTGACATTTGAGATTTTGCAAGCACGCCACTGAGCCACTGAATTACAAAAGGGATTGAAAGTCACCAGCATCCAATGAAATAGTGCAATATTTTATTTACATGTCCTCGACGGATTGACAAATACAAAGAAAAATGCCATGCTCCCTCTGTAGAAGGAACAAGTCAGCATACGTGTTAAGCAGACTGTCCAGCCGAGGGAAGTCAACACTGGCATGTGTACATTCAGTGTGTCTGAGACCGGGCCCCGGGAAAAAAAGGGATTTGTGTTCCAACGCCCTCCATCCAATCTCACTCTCCAAAACAATCACCTCCCACAGGCACCTTGAGTGTTATCCAAACGGAGAGCGGAGGATAACAACACCGACCGAGTGTTATTGAGCGCCGGGCCGGGGCAGGACAACCCGGCCCATCTGGTGGTACAGACTGACCAACCTGGAAGATGGAGGTCACAGATGGGAGAGGCTGCGATTTCTCACCCACCCACTGACAACTGTTGCCAGTCGGACAGTCCATTTTACCCACAGTGTCAAGGCCATGATTTCTCCAAAGTCACGGAAGCCTGCTGGGTTGAAGATACACAAAAATACAAACAGAAACAAAGAGAGAGAGACTGATATAAAGCATATCAACACTCTTGCACAGCACAGAATTGCCAGGGTTATGCCACATCGCTCTCGCACTCAAATTATCTTTGACTAGAACACAGGCAGCGCCATGATTGAAAGTTCATAGACCTAAATAAGGGCAATTTGACGAGGGAGATTAATGAAAGGGTACAGAGGGACGGAAAAAAAAACCTTGATTGGGGGTGCCTGATTGCACTCGATGACAGCATTTGGGGCTGATGAGTTTGGACGCCGCAGGAGGAAACAAGAGAGGCGCTGTGGGGGGAGGTGTGCGTGGCTTTGAAATGTCAGATCTCCGCTGACGCGGTGTAGGATCATGCTGTGTATAATTGCTCAACTGGTACAACTGGAGCAGACTGTGCAGCAGTGCTGAGACCACGGGGTCAGTTCCAGAGAACAGCACCACTGTGCTACTATATGCTGCATCTCAACAGTGAGTCATTACGATGGAAGATATATGATATGCAATTATGCATCATTGTTATTATCTTGATGAATATCCTGTGGTCTACTTGCACTGTAAAAGGTGGTGCAACTCTAGCTTAAATTCAGCCTAAATCAGGTGGCGCTGTGACACAACTGCCTACAGCTTCCTTTCTATATTCAGGTCCTAGTGCCCATGGGGACCCGGGTTCGAGTCCAACCCGGGTCATTTCCTGGTCCCGCCCCATTTCTCTCTCCCACTCCCTTCCTGTCAGCCTCTTCACTGTTCAATACAATAGATGTAAAAAGCCCAACAAATATTAAAGGCAGGGTAGGAATTTCACAGCGGCCGTCGTAGCCCCTTGCATTGGCTGTGATGCCCCTTTGAAAATCAGAGGTTTACAGGCCACGGTGGCCTTGGTGCCCCCTTCTTTTAATGTTCTGCTTTGCGTCCTACTAATAGCGATTTTATTTAGCCTGTGGCCTGTCAAAATAATTTTAGCATTCACAGCGCAAATTAATTTAGTCTTTTACGCAGTGGAAAGTGACAGCGCAAGAAAGAAAGTGCGTCCAAATTCACCCATTCTTCTCAGTTGAACTACTCGCGAAGTAGCCTACTCATCACACAGACATCACAAGTATCACATGAAAGCTTTTTCTCAGCTTTTAAACGATGTTTAAATTGCTGTGTTGAACGGTTCGCGAGAAAAGTAAATAATATAATTCAATTTAATCATACATTCTACTGAAGGTTTTGCGTCCATGATCTCCCTACCCATTCATCTCGCTGGAATACTTCACGAACCCTTCTTTTAACACATGACAAACCATATATCAGAATAAACAGCAGACCTTATCGAACACAAAGGTGTAAAACAGTCCCCTGTACAGTTAGCCGTTCCAGTAATCCAGTTTTGAATTTGCAGTAAATTTCGACATGCATGGATGTCTCCAGATTTGGGCTTTAAGTTTTACAATGTGTTTAAATTGTTCCACATGATTTCATAACGGGCCAAATACAAAATAGATGTTACAAATATCGCCTAGATATTGGTAACTCAGAGGACAGCTGCTAAGAGTTTGTGAAAGTAGCCTTAATGATCACATGCTAAGCATGCATGGCTATTTGAGTTTCTTAAAGCTGAGCTGTGCTTAAATTGTTAAATACATGATTTCATAGCAGGCCAAATATAAAATAAATGTTATATATAGCCTAGATATCTGTAATTGTTAGATGATCAGATGATTTACAGTTCTATGTAATATGTCATGTTTAATGTTTTTGTAATGCAGGTCTACTGCAGTGTATAGGCTAAATACAACTTTGATCGTTTTTATATGCTACTACTGTATAGTTAACTTTGGCCTTGGTACCCTGACATGTGGCCTTTGTGCCCCCCTCCAAATATGCCCAACTGAAGGCCAAGTGGCCTTGCCCCTAAAATGGTGAAATTCCAAGCCTGATTAAAGGTACACTATGTAGGTTTAGGTATTTTTGGCGACTGTAGAGCACACATCCATAACGCCAACACAATGCCATGGTATTTAGCTGGTGTTATGGACGTGACAGTTTTGCGTGGAATTGCCCTTTACTCTTCTGTTGTAAATAGCAGACTTCTCGTGACTTATCCCCCCTGTACACAATGAAAATGCTTTTGTTGTGGAGGTGAAGGATTAACAACAGGCAAAAGCTATCTCGAAAAAGAGTTATATCCACTGACAACGTAATGTTTCACGATTCTTGAAGTTGCACGGCTGGTTTTCTTGGTAGGGACTTGCTACGTCTATGCTGTATAGATATGCTAGGTGAACGATTCACCTATTACAAGTTTGTTTCCCATCAAATTGGCTTCATAAAGGTGAAAATCTTGCATAGTGTACTTTTAATAATAAATCACCCTAAATTAATATGAGGATCCCAGGCTAGTGTGCTACAAAAAATACATTCAGCCATTTTCAAAATTCTGGTAATCTACAGCTTTTATCCAGACCTTAGTCTCATTCCTTTTGTCACACCACCTTACCTTACAACACAGAACCTTTCTGGTTGCAGTATTTGTTGACACCTCATGGCATGTAAGGATATGAAAAACTCAATTATTTGGATGATACAAAAAATGAAGTAAAACCAATTATGCTGAACTGTGGTGAGTAAATTAAAGGAACCGTATGTAAGAAATGAATTACAGTTAATCATAAAATGGCCCTGATATGTCACTAGACATTAAGAAATCATGTTCATTTCAAATACTTATATCACTGACAACAGTAGTCCGGCCAGGATATTGTCATTTTTAAAGTGAAGTTGCAGCCCTCAACTGATGTTGATGTTGTGTTTTGTGATGTCATGTTGTGTTTTGGCCTGATGCGCCACCCTCCACTTATCTACTAATCACAAAGTCAGTAGTGTTTCGGCATCCGGTTTAGCAACCTCGAGTCAGGGGGGAGGGGGAGGTGATACACCTCTCTAGAGTAATTTGAAAGTGATTGCAGTACCAGTTTTGGCCACAATCTTACATATGGTTCCTTTAACACTCCATTTCACTCCAATCAATCAAGTATATTTTTGGGGGGCTTTTTATGCCTTTAATTTGATAGTACAGTGGAGAATGACAGGAAGTGAGTGGGAGAGAGAGTCGGGGTGGGATCCGGAAAGGACCACGGAGCGGGAATCGAACCCGGGTCGCCTGCGCACGGTGCAGGTGCCCCAGCCAGTCGTGCCACGACTGGGGCCAGGTCTTTTAAGCACACCTTAAATCTGCCTGTGCTTGAATGGGTAATACCCTGCTCCCACATTCCCATGAGGCACTGGGGCCTCAGGTGGCGGATCCACAACAGCCACGCAGCGTCAGTTGATCAATTCTTAATTACATGCCCGGCGCTGGGCTGCTGGGGTATTTATAGAAAAAGCCCCTCCACCAGGTCAGAGGGCAATGGCGGAGCAAGACAAGCAATCTATCGATTCTGTTTGCAGCCAGCAGGAGGAATGAGAGAAAGGGAGCTGCAGAAAAGGAATAGAGAGAGAGAGAGAGATAGAGGAATGAGACGGAAAGTGGAGGAGTGATTGAGACACACAGCAGATACAGATGATAACTGGGAGAACGATGAGATAAAGAAAAAAAAGAAAAAGAAAAATTGAAATGAAGTATACAAAGAGAGAGAGAGAGAGAGAGAGAGAGAACGAAGCAATTATGACTGTGCCCTCGACCAGGGCTCTTTTGTGTGAACCCTGTCTGAATGGCTGACAAGCCATTTTGCCGTCGTGCCGAGAACACCGCCTAAAGCGTCGGCCACTCTGGAGCGAACAAAATGAGAACAAAATGACTGAGAGAGAGGGAGAGAGAGAGAAAAGTGATGAATACAGATGGTCTCTCGTGCTTTTTAAAAGGACAGAGAGTTATGGTGTCGTTCTGAACATCTGCCCAATCAATACTTAACAGAAACCCTCAGAGCTGAGATGTTCGTTCATTGAAGCCACAGCACTTGGGGGAGGGGTGAAGTTGTCTTGTAATTGGTTCATGTTTGTTCCTGAGTTTATCTGCAACTCATTTTCATGGATAAGTTGGAGCTTAATCAGAGCATTAAAGCGATAGAAGACACTCTCCTCCTACCCCCTATTGCTCCTCAGTCACGTCCCAGAGGGGAGCCTCTCTGTTGAAATGCCTGTCAGAACTGCAGATTAACACACCCAAAATAAGAGATTAATTCAATAAGCATCCCCCCTCAGTAAATTGGGTTTATTTGACTTGTATTAATCATATTTAGTTTGTATTGCGTCACGTTTGTTGTTAATGTTATCTCCCATGGCCGCAGGCAGTCAAAACTATGCCCCTGACTGTGAATGCATAAAACATGTACCCATTGAAATAATATTATATTTCTCCAGTGGCAGCTGTGATAGGAGCTACAATGGATTTCTATTTTAACTCAATGCACCCCATAAAAAACAATTTTTCAATGCATCCACAAGTTTTATTTCCCCGCTTGTTTTTGGACACAAAACACTTACTTTATAAATACATTATATAGTGAAGGCATACACATACAGTTTAAAGTGAATTGTGTGCAGTATTTGCCCATTTCAAGTTTATTCTTTTTCAGGACTAGAAATGTGAGAACAGTTCATTCATAATATTCATGCTATATTACTTTTAATATATTCTTATAAATGTCTGGGAATACCAAGATGAAATGGGTTTTTCAGACACCAATCATAGTGACTCGTCATGGGTCTTCTAGGTTGGCTCTCCCTTGAATACAGTTCATAGAGAAATTCAAACAAGTCAAACAAGACTGTGTGTGTGTTTTGTGTTTGTGTTTGTGTTTTGTGTGTGTGTGTGTGTGTGTGTGTGTGTGTGTGTGTGTGTGTGTGTGTGTGTGTGTGTGTGTGTGTGCATATGTGTGTGTGTGTGTGTGCATATGTGCGTGTGTGTGTGTGTATGTGTGTATGCATGCATACGTGTGTGTGTGTGTGTGTGTGTGTTTGTGTGTGTGTGTGTGTGTGTGTGTGTGTGTGTATTTAAGAGAGAGAAATTTGTCAAAAATGCTTCAGAAATACACATCACTATCAAAAGTCTGGAGATTGCATATCCTTGTGTACCCTTGCGTTTCATTTCAGTTGGAGAGCAGATTGTTCAAGTCCATCTTTAAGGGAAAACATCATCAGAGATTCTTTGGACTTAACAGAGTCTCTTTTTTTCTTTTTCTCTGACTGACTTTGACTGAAAGAGAGACGTTAATGCCCTGGCCATTAAAGTGAAATATACTGACTGTGTTCGTTACACTTGCTGTTAAAGATATCCATCACTGGGGAAAGCACTGGGATTAGCTGCTATCATGGTGGGCTCTTGATTTAGCAGCTCTGTGGGACTCCATTAAGCTATGCATAGATATTAGGCTGGTGGAAATGAAATACCCATATGCAAAAGCACACACAGAAATTCACATATACCCTTTCTCCACCAAAATCAATGCACACACAAGGGTACATACAGGGATGTGCAAATATTCAACATGTGGTATCAAGGGCTTCTGTTTACTGAGATAAAGTAAGCTGTCATATTTTGGTACAAAACAAAATCGCGCCCAAGTCATTATGATTCCCTTCTTAAGTGTCTCCATCTTCAGCTTCCATTTGAAAGACGCCCCTTGTTTCCCCTCAAAGACTTCAAGGGCCTTGTGTGGTCTGAGACCATCAGTACACAGATGAAGATGTCTTGTTTGACTTGGCCTCCACGGGAAATCAAAGACTGGTGATGACTGCCGGTGAATTGGTACTCCTGGCACGATGCCACCGTAATGAAACGGCATCACAGGCTCGGTTTATTACCTTGGCCTTTTCAGAGCTCACACTAGTGTTCTAGGCTCCCCTCACACACACACACCCAATGTTCTTGCGGCAATATATACATGCATGTATGAGTGCACACACACACAGACACACACACACAGACACACACACACAATACAAACATGTTCACACCTTGGAGCTATCTAGTCCATCTCCAGTGTTCTAGGCCACTGGACAGCTTGGCTGGAGCAGTTGGGGGTTAAGTGCCTTGCCCAAGGGTACACTACACCACTATGGGCACAGAACAAGGGCAGTGCATTAATCTTTCCCTCTCCCATCCTAGATTTTTTTTACTTTCAATGTAATATAATAAAAGATAAACACAAAATGTGGAAATGATAAGAGAGATTAGACATTAGATGCCTTGAAATGTTTTAATTTATGTTGAGTCATACTGGCTAAATACAGGATTATTGGTCCTCCTTCAAACTCCTTCCTTTATGCCTTCCAATTATGGCAAGACTATCATTAAAGCATGATTATAATGGAAATAAATTATGATTAACTGCTGAGAGCTGGTATCCTCAAAGGCCCACTAGCTCCACAGGACGCATGGTGTATTCTGGGGTCCAGAAGGCATGCGGTCTGCATCATAATGGACACGGAGAACAGGGGAAGGTGGTGGTGCCATGCGGCAGGACTACACACACACAAGGTGAGAGGATACGTTATGCCAGGAAACAAAGGAAGTTGGAAGTGTTTTTGGCAGAGTAGAATGTGCAAGTGTGCTGCTACGTAGCTGCCCAAGGTTTCTTTCTTGGTAAGGGAGTTTTTCCTTGCCCCTGTTGCTCTTGGGTGCTCCTTGTTGGTGCCCCCCGCCCAATCCCAATCCTCCCCCACCTTTCTTATGCAGCCCATGCCATTTAATCTACAAAACCCCTTCTACTGCACTTTTCCCCCCCCACACACACACACACACACACACCCAATGTTTTTGCGGCAATATATACATGCATGTATGAGTGCACACACACACAGACACACACACACAGACACACACACACAATACAAACATGTTCACACCTTGGAGCTATCTAGTCCATCTCCAGTGTTCTAGGCCACTGGACAGCTTGGCTGGAGCAGTTGGGGGTTAAGTGCCTTGCCCAAGGGTACACTACACCACTATGGGCACAGAACAAGGGCAGTGCATTCATCTTTCCCTCTCCCATCCTAGATTTTTTTTACTTTCAATGTAATATAATAAAAGATAAACACAAAATGTGGAAATGATAAGAGAGATTAGACATTAGATGCCTTTAGATACCATGAGGAAGAAGTGCATCTTCCCTCACTATAATAACACAAATGAACAAAATCTTAAACTGTCCAGATTAACCAGATTTGTTTTTAGTCAGGATATTGACTAATAATTAGTAAAAGATTTGAATTGAAAGATGACTCTGCGTTACTTGACCAGCAATTGGTCAGATAGTTACATGAATCCTCCACAGCAGTGCTAGATTATCTGTCCAGACAAAATGATAAAAAAAAATTGAGCTGAGACAGAGCCAGCAGCTTCCATCCCAAAGGGACCTGGCAGTCCAATTAGCATAGGTTCACAGGAAGTTTATCATGACCTTAGCTTATTCATACTGGCCCACATGCAGACGTTTCAGTGTATTCCTATGAATCCCCAAAGTGTATGTCTATATGGTCATGCATGTTTATCTGTCTATGTCAGTTGTTCAAGAGTCTGTGTAGCTGATGTGTTTGTTGCATTGCAGCTTTTTTGTTCAGGAATCTTTGTATTTCATGACCCATCATATTCAGTTGTTAGCCACATCCATCCATGGTTTCCATTAATCCTTATTGTCATGGTAGAATATTATATGATATAAAACTACAGTGAATCATTATATTCAGCATATCCCCAAAAACATGTTGTAACCAACTGGGACTAAAACATACAAACGAACCACAAAAAATGACTTGATGCACCTGCCATTTGTAAATCTAGTGTGTATCAACTACTGGAATGAAAGATTTCTTTCTTTTCAGTGAGTTGGACATGCAAAATCAGAGGTTGGAATATGTTAAAAGCCATATCCTACTTGGATAAAATACATGCCAGAGTTTCTTTTCTTTTTGTTAATCTAGCAACATTCCAGACGGAATCACAGGTTGTACAGAGACATCTTTAGACTCTTAACGGCGTTAGTCTCCACCAAGGGGAAGCTTGCATAGCGTCTTTGCTTTTAAGTCTTTGGAGGGGCCTAAAGCACAGGGGTGTTATTGAGAACAGAGATATGCTGTAGGCTGCGCCATCTGATCTCATTATTTCATGGCGTGCGTGGTTATTTTATGCGCCAAGTTTCATAGCTTATTATTTCATAGAGGATCATCTGTTGAAAGGTGTTTTTCAGTATGCAAAAGGGCATTACTGTCTCGCTTATGGAAACATTTTCATTTATATTCTCTGGCTTACGGCCTCTCACATTGTTTTTTTTGTTTCGCTCGTGCTATTGCTCCGGGATGGATGTTTTGTTTTTAAAAGGCGGCTTTATTGTAAAGTCTGGTAGACAAATTGCATCCCAACAATCATTGCAAGCTTATTTTTGAATTTATGTTGAGTCATACTGGCTAAATACAGGATTATTGGTCCTCCTTCAAACTCCTTCCTTTATGCCTTCCAATTATGGCAAGACTATCATTAAAGCATGATTATAATGGAAATAAATTATGATTAACTGCTGAGAGCTGGTATCCTCAAAGGCCCACTAGCTCCACAGGACGCATGGTGTATTCTGGGGTCCAGAAGGCATGCGGTCTGCATCATAATGGACACGGAGAACAGGGGGAAGGTGGTGGTGCCATGCGGCAGGACTACACACACACAAGGTGAGAGGATACGTTATGCCAGGAAACAAAGGAAGTTGGAAGTGTTTTTGGCAGAGTAGAAGAATGCCACATTAGCTGTGCAAGGTTTCTTTCTTGGTAAGGGAGTTTTTCCTTGCCCCCTGTTGCTCTTGGGTGCTCCTTGTTGGTGTGCAGCCCATGCCCTACTAAAATGCACCCCCAAATGCACAAATAGGCTGACACCAGACATAATTTCAGTGCATTTCTTACTTCCAGTAACTATATGCATGTGACAATAAACTTCCTTGTATCCTTGTATCCTTGTATCCTTGTATCTGAACTGCCATCCTAATGGATTTGATGTATATTAAATCTCCATATTCAGAAGGTTACTCTGTTGTTGTTGTTTGTTTGCTTGTCAGTGACTAAATGTCACAAAGATCCTTGGTTGATCTGAGCTTGACTGGACTGCTGGATTGCATTAATAAACATATGATGAGACAGTTTATCTCCCTTCCAGGAGGTTCTGGTCCTCTGTCTAGATCCACAAGTGGGTGGGCTTTTTGCAGCTCGCCCTGTGGTGAGAGAAACTAAAGCTCCAGAGCTCCAGAAGAAGACGTGGAGAGCAATCTGCGTTCCAGCAGGAGAGGAGAGCCAAGCAATTTTACCCCTCCGCCTCCTTATTGATCTTCTGGCTGCTGATCCAAAGCTCACCCAGTCTGGGTGCAAGAGGAGAGCCGCTGTGTCAAGACAGAATAGAGAAAGAAGAAAGAAGGCAAAAAATAAACAAAATTCACAGCAGTATCTCTTCATCCAGGCTTTGTCCTCTCTCCTCCTCAAGCGTCCAACCCAGGGAGCAACAGATTAAGCATCCTACCTCTCTCTCTCTCTCTGTCAGACAGCAGAACCATCCTTATAATCCAGACATCAGAATAGCATGCACACTACCGCCCCTGTTGGACAACACGCCACAGGGAAAAACATCTCGTCTTCAGACAGAGCAAAGCCGTGTCCTCCGTATCACCCACTCAGCCGCCCACAAAGGGCCTGGAGTTACCGCATTCAAGGCTAGAGCAAAGCTAAAGCGGTGCTTTTGCCAAATGGAATGCGCTAGTGTCAAGTTTTGCAACGTTCACCATCTGCTCAGATGCATGTTTGTGTCTTTTTCACCCAAAATCTTTGAAAAATAACCACTAAGAGAGTATCTAAGAACATTTTTACTCAGAACATATTTTACATGGATATATAATTTATTAAAGCCTTTGAAACATCTGCCACCTCCTACATACCTAAGCATGTTTCCTATGTGGGAAACAGTGTCACCATTACTGTTTGTGGCAGTGAATTCTAATTTTATTAGAGTGGCTGCAGCAATGTTTCAATGACTTTAGCTCATGGACTAATTAGACCTGACTACTAATTCATTTGGCAGAGGAACAGCTGACCTTGTTGGATATAAAAACATTTCTGCACAATTTTTTATCAGCGCAGGTGCACCAAGTGTAGTGGGCAAAACATGTATCGTGTAAACTCCTGTAAGAAAATCCTGTGCTTTGTATACTGTTTCGTCCAGCACTTGTCAAGACAAGTTCTTTGAAAATAAATGCAATCAAATTCTTCCAAGTGGACCAGACCACAGGGTCCCATTAGAAGCTGAACAGACCACGTGTGTGTCATCTTAGCAAAAAGGCTGTTGAACACTATTTTGTTTTGTTTATGAATTTTAAAAAGCACAGCAGGGACAAATAGTATTTACTTAGCGTGGTGGATTTAATGACCCAACAACAGCTCATTTGGGGCCATTTTATAACACCCCTTCAAGCACAAGTGACTAAGAACAGACACAGGGCCTCAGCATCTTAAAGCATTTTTTGGCCCCAAGATAACAGCAAAATGCCATGTATCCTCACAGCTCCATGACTCATCCAAAATGTTTGCAGGTCCAGTATGCCCAAGTGACAGCCCATTAGCTGCACGCCCAAATCGGGAGCGGGTTTAATTAAGAGCACCGTTTGGCACGAGTTAATCTACGGATTACGGTGTTAAGCGTTTGAGTAAACAAACCGTGATCCTTCCCTTCTGTCACATCACCAAGGCCACGAGAGTGCACAGTTAGGCCTTAATAGTTTTCAAATATCAAACACGGGGGCAACCGACAGAGCCTCAAGTTGAAATTTCATTACCTGGGCAAAGCGGATCATCCGAAAACATACAGATAGATCTCACTGAGTAACTTTTGCAAATATGGCAAAGCAAACAGCCAGTGACCACGGTCACACTAGAGGGAGATTGCACAGCTTCATCATCACAAGGCAGTCAGTGGTCTACTGCTTGCCATAAATTGTAATGAGGAGTTTTGGGTCATCAAGATGCTCAAGGAAGTGCAGCACAGTATATCAGTTTTGACTCACTTTATCGTCCCACTCACTCTTTTTTTACTGTGCTTTTAAGGATTTTGCTGTATGGGAGGCTGCTGTCATTGCATACCATATTTGTAGTACAGAACTTTGAAGGCATGACATGCGAAATGGTACCGATGCCCACACTGTCACAGTGGATTTCCATGTAGGGACAAGATAAGCTTGAACATGGCAGGAAATGAAAGGGTAATCGCTCAGTGTATTTGCTGTTGCAACATTCCACATACCACCTTCCACATCTGTTTGCATTTGTGTACAAGTGGGGCATGAAAGACCATGCCACTGCCAATCAAGCGCTGAACAGGCGAATAAAGCAGACCACATCTAATACATGCTCTATTTACCGTTATTAATTTCCACCATACAAATGACTAGATTGACATCGATTGGCACCACTACGTGCCTCCTGCTTGACATCTGACAGCAATACAGGGCCAATTACATGGAAGCCAGTTGCTTCCCCTGACTGCTCATCTGCATGACGAGAGTGCGACTAATTGGTGAGCGAACCCTGGGCCACATCTTCACACTACGCCTCCCTGTGCACAACACAATGCCACCAGGCCTTCAGCGGGATCCCAGCTGCATTCACATCTCCTCCTGTTTATTCAGAAGCTGACTTTATTTATTTATGTATGTATGGATTCATGTATGTATGGATGCATGTATGCATGGATATATGGATATACACAACGGTCTGCATAATTAAAGAGCCACAGGCCACTGCCTGTCTTCTATTCGCTGTTGTTGTTTTCCCCACCATATGCAGGAACCACTAGCTAATTCCCCGCCATCCCTTATCCCATGCGGTGGGTCAGCATTTGGGTCAGTTACGAGCACTGGTGCCCGCCAGCTCGCTGTCTCCACTGAACCTCCACGGCAACAGCAGCTTCTGTTGCTGGCGCCATGGGAACACGCTGATGGACTGAACTCATTTGCGGCTGCTTTTCGCCAGCTTTCCTCCGCTGCATACAAACCAGAGAACTCCCCGGTCTGAAGTCTCAGCCCGGCCACATGGGGACAGGCCTCTCTTTCTTTTCATCTCTCTCTCTCTCTCTCTCTCTTCCTCCCTCTCTTCCTCTTTCTCTCACCTGCGTCCAGCTTGTCCTTGCTCTTTTCCGCGTACACTCTTCTCAAAGTTACTTTCTTTCATTTCTCTTTTCTATAAGTATATTGCATTCTCTTTCTTCTCCCTCTCCTTTCCTCTCTCTCTCTCTCTCTTTCCCTCTATCCCTCTCTCTCTCCCTGCCACCTCCTCCATGTCTCTGATAATGTAAGCATCCAGAGATACTCTCTTGGCCTCCACTGAAGCAGCAAATGTCGGCAGCGGAGCACAACCGACTGTGAAATTGTAACAATACGCGCCCCTGTTGATCTGCCAGTCAAGAGGGACCTAAAAACATGCATGAAGCTGTGTTACTGAAAAACAGAGCGGGGAGAAAAAGAGCACCGTCTCCTTTCCCATTTCTCTCTCTTTTTTCACTACTTCCAGCTCATTCCTCCAAATCGCCCCTACTCTCTTTTTTAGCCATATTTCACTCTCCTCTCCTCGGCTTTCATGACATTTTGGAGGGCACTGTTTTGATGTCATTGGTGCCAGCACCTGTAAAGACTTTGAAGTTATCACGCTCCATCTCCAGTAGCTCTGTGCTCGCTTCATCTGAATTCTAAACAAACAAACTCCTCTGTATTCATCATAGGGTTGGCTTCCTGTTCATTCACTCAGGAACCTCTGTTAAGAATGGGATTTATTTATTTTTTCTCCAGGGTCCAGAGTTTTAGATGCAACATATTAAGGCCTAATTACTGTAGCGCAGTTTGTTGACAAATGTTAGTATGTCCATTATGCCTGCAACATAGAAATGTGTTAAAAATGTGCTAAAAAATAATGGAATCCGAAATCTATATTTCTCGATCTCATAGCATGTATAAGGAGCAGTTGTAAAAAGTCACACTAATAATAATAAACGGACATGCACAATCTAATCTGCTTATATCAAATAGAGACAATTATTCAGAGATAGACTGAAACTCTAATCCATAGACTTACACTCTAATATCCAGCTTCATGCATGAATATATACAAACTAGAACATAGCATCACAGCATTCAGTGTAATTTGTATTGCAAAACACACACACAACACACACACACACACACACACACACACACACACACACACACACACACACACACACACACAATTAAAAGGTCAAATAGCAGAGACCCTTGATAATTTCATTTTTCCTTCGGTATGTTTCCTTGTGCTTTTGATTTAAGAGAAATGATTGCTGTGGAACAAAGAGGCCCAAGATGAAACCCTCCATCTTCGTCCTGCGCCCTGAGGCCATGGGCGAGGAGATATAAGGAGCAGAGGAAGTTGATTAAAAAGCTGCAAACCCACCGAGAGTTTGTGCAGCTGTGCTCTGACCCTTGAGCTGCAATACGGCAAATTGAAAGCCGATAACCCAGAGCTCCGCTCCGCCGCCTCATACCACGAGCGTGGCCCACGTGTGCCTCCTCTCAGCGGCAGCCGTCCACTGCGGGGTCGCGGCGAGGCAGAGGGGGATGCGCCGTGGTGTGGAATTAACTCGGAGACCACGGGGCATGCACCAGCACGGTACCCAGGAGATAGCTGTCGCACTTCACTGCCTCGCTTCCCTTCATTTCATAGGCAGCCCCATGCACTCTGATGGTGTCGGGCAGTCTCCGATTTTTGAAAGAGAGGGACACAGAGTGACCATCATGGCAATGCGCGCCGGGTTGTTAAATCAGACGCCTCTCTCAACTGCCCGATAACAAACCCTGCACATGTGATCTGAATGAATTCTGCCCGTAAAAAAAAAATGCTAAAAGGCTTTCGTGTTGTTGGAAATATCTAAATATTTCTGTATTCCACCCAGCCAGGCACAGATAAGAGTGAGCCATTGTCAACAAACCCAACAAACTTACTTCACAAACCACAGGCAGAGGCAGTGTCTGTGGACCCTTTCAAGAGAGTTCCATTATCAGCATCATAGTTGGCCCCACAAGGCTTCCTTTTTAACATTCCATATGTTATCTTAATGCAGAGGAAGTAGATTGGGGCCCAAATAGAACGTTCAAGCATTGTTTTTGTTTTTATTGTTGAAAGGGTCCGTAGTCGGATTTATGCGACCATCAATGGTAGTGTCACACGTTGTTACCTGACTCAGACTTGTGAGCAAAGGTGCCATCAAAACTGAGAATATTTGTGATGAAAAGTGAGATAAAAACTGTATTTAAAAGTACATGGAAAGGCATTTGCAGTTTTGAGTCCATTAAAATATCAGCCTATACTTTTACAAACAGACATCGTGGAAAAAAATGTGAACTATTATTAAAAAAAAAATGTCAAAAAGAAAGACACCTTCTATTGATTTATGATATAACTGTAGGGTTTACTAAAAACTGTAGTGAGGGTATTTGTGGTGGTCAACAAGCTAAGCTATGCATGCAGAGACCAGTGCCCAGGCTGAAAACTCATACTTGTGTCCTCCCTTAACTCACCATACATGCAGTACATAGATTGATAATACATAAAAAGGATAGGTTGTTCTCATTTCTCTGTAGGAAGTACACAGCAGTCGCTTGGTTTAACGTTTTTGTGTTGCTGTCACAACAGAGCACCAATGCTTTGATACGACTCAGCTCCACATATCAGCCTCTCCTCAGTCCCAGAAGCTTACAAAGGCTCAGCAAGAACAGTTTGTCAAGACACTCACTGAATCCCAATACCTCGTCGTTTTGCAAAGCAAAGCACAAAGATAAGGTTAAAAAAGGAATTTTAGTAGAAAAAGAAGATGCAACTGCAATTGATAAGTCTAATGTGAATCACAGTTGGCTCCCATTTTGACCAACCACAGAGCAGAAAGTAAACATTAATAGTCCACACCTTAATTACCACGGAAATTCATTTAGATTCCAGCAACATCCTTCAGTTCAATGCAAGCAGTGCCAATTATCCTCAACACATGCATCAGGGTCCCTAAGACATATCAAGGCTGGTGTATAATTGTTTACACAACCAAAGGACTTCTTTAGCATAAAAACATGAGTTCCAGGCACACCTCAAATACCTTTATATATCAAGTTTTAACTTTGTATTGATTCTGTATGATGTACAAATCTATGATGTATTTCGGGAAATAAATTGGATTCCCATGTGCAAGTAGACCATAGAAATTCATAGCAAATCATTATCAGAGAAACCCCTCATGGTACTAGTGTTTTGTCCCCATATGGTAATTGTACAGTGATTATCAAAACAAAAAGCATGGATGTGTATGTGCAGCAACACACAGCTTCTGCAGCTACTGATGCACATCAATGTCTTGGAGATGCTTCAAGAATGAAAAGCAGAGTGAAAGTGCAACCCAAAGTCTTCAAACATGACAGAGAGAGCATGGTGCACGTGTCAGAGAGAGTTCTCCAAATGAACAGAATGCCATATGCTTCTACCTCAAGAAGGGGATTTCAGTGGAGGCAACTGCATGTGGAGAAATATATGACAGGCTGAATTGGAAGTGACAGGCACATAATTCAGCATGGACACAGGGCGATCCCTCACACCCACGCACAACATGCACTGTATGTCACATGAACACTCCCAAAGGAACAATATGACACTCTAGCCACAAATAAGCCCTTCCTGCCCTAACCACAGAGCCATAGCCAGCCAGGGACAGTATGAGGATGACACTCATAGCAACAACCTAAAGATTATTGATAAGACCTATTGTAAAATGTTTTATTCACTAAATTCAATGTTTTATTCACTAAAGAAGAAAAAAGAGGTGCATTCAGTGGGATGACATGGAAAGAGAACACGACTTTCGACGCAGAGCCTGTCAAGTCACACATACACGGGTCCAGTCTCATAAAAAGAGCCCGAGCACATTCCTAGTGTTTTGACAGCAGGACTATTAAGCACCTGCCGCTGGACTGTGTCTTTTGAAAGCTGTTTTTCTATTATTATTAAAACCAGGGCAAAACAAATGATTCTGCATAAGGCCTCCCCAGGTAAATCAACTCCTGCACTTTAGGGACCACAGAAGTGGGCGTGTACCTATAGGGCGTGGGGACATTCCACCCTATGCTTCAGAATGCCACTTAGCAGTGTGTGTGGCAGAGCATGGAATCGATAGTCTGGAGGAAATGGACATCAATCAGGGCGGGTGGCTCGCCCAAGCAAAGCTCCCAGAGAGAGAGAGAAGGGCTAGAAGTGATCTTTTTTCTCCTCAGCTGAGAGGAAAGCCCAATCTTGGTTAAGGCCATTCATTTAAAAGCGGGTAGGCAACAAGTCCCTCGGCTGCGTTGCACGAGGCTGCCTGCCTCCAAGAAAAAGACTTATTAGACCACTGCCGGTCATCTTTCTATTTAAAGCGTTGAAGCAGCTGCTAGTTTATCATCCCATTAAATTGTGCCTAAGGAGGATCTGATGTGCGATTTGGCCTTTATCTCCTGGGAAACCTTCCCGAAAAAGATTTGCAAACAAGACACATCTAACAAGAGACTGTTTAGAACCATTTGGTTGAATAACATTGGCCACACATTTTATAACATTGTATTTTTAGCCTACACGCTGCTGCAGCTATGACCTTCTATCCAGTGAAATGGAATAATGGTAGGCCTATAATGTTTCTCTGTGGTCTGATTAATCACCTAAGGAAATTAAACAATTAGGGAGTTAGGTCATAATGCAAATGAAAACATCTTGAGATACAATGTCACCCCTTTTATCGAGAGCATTATTACTACTGCCATCAAAATAATGGTGTGTCTGTGTACCCAAGAATCCAGGTCTGTTTAGGTGTAGGCTGGATATTTTCTGCCAGTGCTCTATGTAGGTCATATCCTCTGCTGTTCAGTAGCTTGTTGGCTGCAGTGTCTGACAAGGAAGGTTTCCCAAGGACAACAGGCGAGAAAAGCTGCGCTTGTCAGTTGACAAAAATGACATGTCTCATTATCTGCATCATTAGCTGAGAAGCCGTTTTAGCACCCACAAAATCACCCCGGCAGAACTCACAAGTCACTAGTGGGCATTTTTACTTCCTTTGTTGTGTTTTTTTGTTGTTGTTGTGTCCTACTCTCCAGTTGTGGTCAGATAGGCTACATTCATTAAAGAATTAATTTGGAGTTGAGGTGCAGCAGCCAAGGTACTCATTATTTGTGTGGGTGAAAAAGAGACATTTGCCAAATGTTACCTAGCTAATGGTCACCATTTAAATGTTTCATAGAAATTAATCCCACGTACAGGCCACCACGATAAGCTTGTTTGCCTCTTACATTTTCCTCTCCTCTCCAACCATAGTGCAGTTTTGTTACCCACGCTGACACCAAATCCTGCAATTAGTCTTTATCCATTCCCTCCCATGGACAATAGCTGACTAGGAATGAGTTCATGGTTTGTGGTCACCCCTGCTTCTAATCACAAGCTAGTGCTAGACGTTCTGTATTGAGGCAGAAGAATTGAATACAGTCTCACACTAATTTGGTCATTATCGGAGATGAGGTCCAATTGGAAAGGTGGCGTCGTTAATAAGGTCCCCTCTATTAGGGGCATAGCTAAAGTAGGCCATTATCATGCAGGGGGAATAGGGAATGGCTCTGTTACTGGATTGAACTGGATCCCAAAGGCTCGGGCTCTATACCCTCAATGTGGTGTGCACTCAGCTGTGCATCACTGGTCAAAGGCTCTGAGGGAGACCATTGTTTTTAATAGCTGAGAAGGCTTTGAATGAAAACAGGCAATATTTACACTCTGTGGCTCTGTCCAGGGAGGTTGGTAATTAATGCGCGACAAAGGGGAGAGCTCCGTGAAATTGTGTAACACAATGCCAGTGCTGGACGCAAGCTCTAGACTGCAGGCAAACACTTTGGGTGTGTAGTTAGTACTCACGGATGGAGTGACAGAATTACAGCGCCATCCTGCTGTTGACTTGTGCAATTGCGGCTGTTGTCTGCTTTGAGTGCTGAAGGTGTTGGCCTGATGTTTCTCTCTACCCCCTGTGTTGTAAAGATGATTCATCTTGATAAAGATAGTATGGAAGCCTGTTCCCACTGAAGCCTGCATAAACAACAGCCTCATGAACAACCCTCAGGCTGTGACAGGAGAACACATTCTTTACACCCCAGGTAAAAAACAAAATCCCCTTGTGAATGGCATTTGTCTGACACTCAAACTAGCAATGTTCTCTTCCACTGATCACAAAGATAAAAACCCCTGTTCACAGACCACGACAAAGTTCTAGAATTTCCATTCATTCACCTTCAACACCTTCAAACTTGATGGATTTGCTGAGGAAGAAACCCACATAAATCTTTCAAACCGGTTTTGAGATACTGTCATTTCCCGACTATTAGCCAAAGGTTATACATTGATTTTGTACAATTACGGAGGCAGTTAATTTGGTATTAATATGTTTTTTTTTTAACTTGTATAAAATACCGCCATGCGGTTTATACACAATGCGGTTAATACACAGGAAATTACTGTAATGTAAGGCATGATTGAAGCAAAGGTCACAGAGTCTTTGCATCTATCCATGCTACTCGATCACTGCATTTACCATCCAGCACAGGGGATTAGTGAGGAAGGTTCTTCCATCAGCAGCAAGAAGAGGACTCAAATGTTGCTAGGCTGATCGGTGAAAAAACAGGTCTTAGTGGCATCATTGATCTGGCAATCATGGCTTTTGCCAGCATGGGCTCCCAATCTATCAGACACACAATAGAAAGACAAGAAGAGTCATCTGGTCGAAAGAGAAGTGCTTTCTGCTGAAGGTTGTGGAGTGGGAAATGCCTCTATCGATAGATATGGAGGGAGGTGAGGGCACACAGCTGTTGTTACTGCCACAGGCAGAACACAAAGGCAAGAAAATGAACACAAGAGAACATACAGGGGTGAACATGAGGCAAACAACATACAATAATACACACAGATAGATAGATAGATAGATAGATAGATAGATAGAGGGGGAAGAGAGAGAGAGAGAGGCAAGTGCCCACATGCATTCCACACACACTGAGAAATATTGAGGTAGGCGGAGTATCTGTTCAAAGGAGATTTCATCTCGCTTCATTTGCATTGCCCACCGACTGTATAGTCAGAATCAGTCTGCTGAACACTTTATCATTGTGGCTTTTTATGACATTTCAGACCATTGCGTCACATGTACTGCACCTCTCGAATTCAGGTTCAAGGCAGTGCCCCGGGATCGATGGTAGGTGATATCAAATTAAAGAAAACTTTATATTTAGGTTGCCCACTTCCTCATTTAAACTAAGTGAATAACTGATAATTAACAACTGAAGCTGATACCTATATGTATTACACCCTAACTGAGACAGACCTAGTGCCATAGCAGTGTGAATAAGGAACTGCCTGTGCCTTTACGTGCACTGATGTTGTATAAAAAGCTTGTTGGTGTCATCTAGTGTTCACAATTCATACTACATCAAGTTTGAATGTTCTTGTATTTGGTCCCATCAAAACTAGGCTCAGTTGTAAGACAAAACATGTGAGGTCATGAAGATAAGAGACTATGTATACTTGTGTCCCAGATATACTACAAGAACTCAATTTAACTTAACCCTTAAAGGAGTACCGTCACACTGGTTCATGTTGAGAAATGAACGTTCTAAAGAATATCTGGGTTCATTGAATTCAACATAGAATTTTAGAACCTTCAATTGTTGCGGAACTTAGAACGTTCAAAAACCTACACCTTTAAGGGTTAACACTGTCTGCTTTGTCACTGTTGACTCCCTCAAAATGACCTACAAGTTTAGCTGTCGGGGGTAGGCCTAGCTGTTGGGGCTGAATGTTCGGATGATTCAAGGGTCCTTGCACATGCAAATCATCCTTTCAACATTTGAAACAACAGGTGAAACATTTTGTTAGACAGACCCGGACTTGTTTGAGCTCTAAATGTGTGCAAATGTGCAAATGTGTGTTTAGTTATTTCATTATTTCCATCCTCTCTTAGCATAAGAATTTATAAAAAGTACATTTACAGGAAAGAGTTACTGGAGCACTTATTGCTTTTGAAACCTTTCACTCTCTAGTTAACAACATGACTGTTACCACTCGTCAATTCTGGAGTAGATGCAGTCATCATTAGATGTTACTGAACATTCAAGACTGCCCATCATTTCAGAGATGTACATTTCTTAAATGAGGGCAAACACACAACAATTTCCCCTGTGCATCTTTGTTTACAGATGAATATGGCATACCCAAGGCATTGCTGTGCTTAACTGCTTTTCTAGCAGTCTCATGGCTTCACTGTGCTAATCCTAGCAGGCTTTACTCCCCACCTGCCAACGCTCATTATTTCCATGCTATTTTGGGGGTAAACAGCAGCCAGTATGAAGTCTGCATGGTTGTCTGAAGCCGTGACTGCTAAGATGGAAAAAGCAAAGGTGATGTGATAGCTGACTTAACGGGCAGTTAGGAGCTTGGTGAGAGACTTCTCACTGCCACTGTCTAGATGTGCATGGTTTTTCTGGGTCAAGACACCACAGTGATTCCACTCAGATTCTACAAAATGACACGTATGGGACATTCTATACATTCAAGAGCACAGTAATGCTTTAAGTACCCCAATCCTTCAGTCCTTTATGATGCCATTGCTGCCGTTGTTCGTAGTGTTAAATATCATTGACATTACTAAAAACAATTCATACTGTACAAGTGTTTAACTACATTTCACAATGCACAGTATTCAAAATGAATATTAATATGATGAATTGTGCTACTTAAATCGACTCCTACAAACAGAATGCTTTTGGTTGACTGCACAATCTCATAGCCTAAATGTAGCACTGCACTGTTTTGCCATCTCAAATTATTCATATTTCAAGTACCTCCTGAAATCCATGGGACTACCTATGTCATTGCAATGCATTATAAATAGGAAGGTTCATAATATTCTAGACATAATATTGGGGTTGAAATATTTTCTGTGGATAAATGGTATATGTTCAAGGATATTAAATCTCTTTGAAGTGGATTCTTTTTCAGCAATATTAAACCTGAAAAAATCCAATATGTTCACAGAGATAAATGTAAACATAAAAGTAAAGCTATACATTGCTTTAGACTTTGTACCGATGTGCGCCATACTCCTCCCAAGATGAGAGGCAATGGACTGGTCTACAACTCCAAATCATAAAGCAATTTTATGTCCATGGGTCCTTGTAAGTACAATCGATCAGACACTTATTAACTAAGCCAGCACTGGGTTTGTGTTGAACATGAGACAATTACATGCCACTGAGAACTTAAAAAGGATGTTATGGCACGAGTGCAAAAATTAATGATGACTCACTCACAGTTTGAAAGAGCAGTCCTAAATTTGACAAACATTCAGGCACAACAAAACATTTAGCGGAAGGTTTATTGATTTCTTGCTTCTGAGCAAAAATTGCTTTGCTGTGTGAGTTACTACATGCACATTCCCATGATTTACACTGTACAGAATCACTAAGCATCCAGGAGCCAGAGTACATCACCTGAAACAACTAATATTCAAGACGCTGTTAAACAGTCTACAAAAACCCTCCATTTTATTACACCATAAAGATGTCTCCATAAATTTAGATTGTAAACATTACAAAGTGACAAAATAAGACAAAATACTTGTGATTATGGTACAGACCTTGGTCAAAAGACTCAAATAAAAAATGATTAGGTAGTTTTAACAAAAAAGGTGAAGCGAAACAGATTAATCTCAATGAGCAACAAACCACATGGACATTCATATGTCTTTTAAAAGAAATTGTCAAAATACTGTGTGCAAAAAACGAAAATATAGACCCTGATATTCATGTCATAAAATGTTGCATTGTAAACATTCACACTGAGCACATTTGAGTTCTATAACATATCATTGCTTAACTTAGTGAATTAAAAAAACTGACTGAAAAAAAAAAAACATCGAAATTTAAGAGTGGCAAGAACAGAATATAAAATAAGTGGTGCCACATGAATTAATTTCTAGAAACAGATAACATTCAGTTGTCAATACAAAAATATATATATATGAATCAAAGAATGAAACAGAACTTGGTCAAACAAAGAATTGTACAATGCTTTCATTTCTCATCATTGAAATAATAATTGGCATAAGATAAGCATTTGAAACTACAGATGCTAGTCATGTTGACTTGCAAAAGTAAACAAAAAAGAAACTTTGTAAG
Organism: Alosa alosa; assembly: GCF_017589495.1. Lineage (NCBI taxonomy): Eukaryota > Metazoa > Chordata > Actinopteri > Clupeiformes > Clupeidae > Alosa > Alosa alosa. Next base: position 16,096,788 of record NC_063196.1, read on the forward strand.
CTGTAACCGACGCAACTAAAATAAAATGGATAGGAAAATAAAAGGCCAACCAGTCACTGCGGTTCAAGGCGATTAAGAAACCACTCAAACAAAGAGCCATTTGAAGCCCCACTATCTCTGGCTTTGAACTACCCTTTTGCCCAAGGGCCATTAAGGCTTAAGTGGTGCACAGCTTAAGGATAGTCTCATTTCACACACATGCTAATGTCCTGAACCTGAGCTGAGAGCAGACTAAAGTAAGGGAAAGGAAGAGGGACATTTTAAAAATGCAATTTAGAGATCTAGACGATTAGCCTGGCTGTTTATTTCTAAATACTTAAAAATGTGTGTGAATTTTCTTACTGTGAGTCCAGGCTGATGGAAAAAAATATCCCCGATTGGTTGAACTGTGGTGGTATACAGCAATTTAGAGCCATCATCCATGAACTAACGGAACACCATGATGCAAAGCTCTTTTCCACATGTAGTAAGTGGAACGTGGAGTGAGGGGAAAGTAGGATCTAAACTCCTTGAAAGTGGGGAAAGATTTTTCCTCAAAGCGTTGCTGCAGGAATAACTTGGCCTTGGCCTTAAAGTTGGCCAGTGCCACCACATCCATGACAAACATTTGGTCCTCTGGGGTTTTGTGGGGGACAGGGTATGCAGGAAGAGTGACCTTGTAGGGAGAGACTGTCTCATGAGCCCACAGCTTTGGGCTCAACAGCTTGGGGTTACCTTCCAACAGAGACACTGGAGGATTGGCCATCTGTTTTTGAGGCGCATCTCTGACAAGAACCATGCTTTCAGCCGCTTTTACCTGTGGGTTGTCCATTACCTGTTCTTGTTGGTTGCTCCTGTTTCTCCAGAACCAGTAGAAGCTAGTGGAAATGGAGGGGAACATGGCTTTGAACTTGGAGAATGTAATTTTGGACTTCTGGGCATAGGCTTTTGCCTGCTCTCTGAGCTTCTTGTTGCGAAGGTGTGCCACCTGAAAAATCTTGTGCTTGTGTCTCCAGATCTTGACCCTTGGGGCTTGCCTGTGGCTTGCTGGCTGGACAGGGAACAGCTCACCGTTTAGTCTCTGAGACTTGTCACCATCTGAGCTGTCCTCACTGCTCCCAGTTGCATCTTTGTAACCCGGATTGAACCGCATGGCTTCCCTCCTCCAGTTGTAGTATGTTGACCTTGATATGCCTGGGAAGCTTCTCTTGAAGATTCTGTATGGGAACGAGGTGTTCATAGCAATGCAGTTCTGCAGACACTTCTTGGCCTCTTGCATCAGGGTGAGATTCTGGGCGCGCTCTCCCTCCAGATTGTCTGCGTTGAATGTAAAGTAGCTTGTGATGTTGTCTTGAGGATCACTGTGCTTCCCATCCGGTGAGGACCAGGACTCTGGTTCCGTGCTCTCCCCTGGACTCACCTCTCCTGCGGATCCCCCAGAGAGATGACCTCCAGAGGACATGAGCTCATGCTTCCAGGCATAGTAGGTTGAGCGAGAGATCTCCGGGAAGAATTCCTTAAACTGGGGAAGAGGAATGAGCTTTCCTTCCAAGTAGCAGGCTTGAAAGAAGTGTTTGGCCTCATACCTAGCAGCAGACTTCTGCCGGTGCTCCTGGGTTTGCCTTCTCCAGCGGTAGAAGGTGCTCTTTGTGATGTTGAATTTGTCCTTGAGGCTCGAGTAGGACAGCCGCGAGTCCTGATTCAGCAGTTCAAGAGTCTTAATCGGCAGGGCTCTCTGTTCACTGTTAGGGGTTCCTATGTTCAGATCACAGGCTTTCAGAAGGGCGACAAAGTTGTGAGGCTTAAAAACGGCGGCGTCCTCCAACTCCCCGGACCACATGATGTGGATTGTTTCTAATTCTGTGTCCTTTGGCCAAACCCTGGGCCGAATGAGCCGGTTGAAGTAGGGCCGGATCTTCAGGTTGTACATGGGGTAGACGGAGTAGATGTTACACTGGACCACAGAGGAGAGGGCATAGATGTGCCACATGTTGGCAAAGGAGCCTGGGAAACAGGACGCTTTGACATCGGCGTCAAAGATGGCTTCCAGCACGGCCATGGGGAGGTTCAGCATGTCCTCCGACTCCTCGGCGCAGAGGGAGAACCGGGCAGCCTGCAGCATCACCTTGGAGTCGATCATCCCAGACAGGTAGTACCTCTTCCACAGTAGCATCTCCACCACGGTTCTCACCTGCAGCTCCAAACTAAGACTGGTGCTGCCCACCAACAGCATGCTGGCCGCGTCAAAAAGCAGGTTCCCCTCCCCCTTGCAGGCTAGAGGCAGCAGGCCGACAGGGGCATCCGCAGGGTAAAGAGTATGGGCCACGCTATCGATCCCCATCCACGAGGTGAGCTCCTTACAGGCATCTGTGGGGAGGAGGAAGGGGGACAGGACCTGCTCCACCTCCATGGCCACCTGGGTGAGGGCCTCCAAGCCTGTGCACTCGGTGGCATCCTGGAGCTTACCAAGGACAGAGAGCACAACCTCCTTCCTCTGAATCATTCCTGCTAGAGAGAAAAAGTAGAGCAGTCTCAGTAAAAGGATGGAAAACTGAAAGCCTCTTATTACTGCTCTTTTAAGAAATGTAAACAAAAATAATTTTGTAACTTTAAACTGTAGGGATGACAAAGGCAGTATACACACTCAGCGACATTGCACTGTGCCTACTTCAGACGGCACTGTTCCCACCTAGTTTGGCCTACCATCAAATGCTTGACCTCTTTAAAAAGCTGAGACCCTGTAGTTTCTTAGAAAACAGAATAATTGTGTGAAGTACTGGCACAGAGTTACAGAGGCTAGAATATTGTTTTTTTTTTTCTTTCTGCTGGATAACAAGCATATCTGAACTGACCACATTTCAGCCCTCTAGGTCACTTGATAACTTAAAAACACAACTGAGCCCTAGCGCCAGGTCTTGTGAAGCTGTTTGCAAAAGTAGATCAATATAGAATCAAATATGAGTACTTTAGACCATTATTTGCCAAGGTATGCTCATGTGTTTTGTAAAATGCCCTGTGGAAACTCATAGTACTTTTGGCTACCCAAAATGGATACTGACAATAAAAGGCTTACTGTATGGCAACCTCTTGGTGTATAAGCATAGTCCTAATCTCAAATGAAAGGTAACACTCTGAAGTTTCTTGTAAACATACTTGGATTGTATGTCAGGAGTTCTGATATAGAATGACTACACAATGTAGGAATGTATGGAATAATTACACAAAAGTATCTATTTTTGCATTTTCTTTGTTGGCTCAATAGGTGTGTATAAGATGGACTCTACATCTGCACAACTAATATTGGATAAACCAACATGGATATTCAATTTCTATGGATTCCTGTGAATATTTCAAGACCCAATATGACACATCTACTTATTGCTAAGGATATACACTGCAGCTAGAAGTTAGGGAAGCACCAAAGGCGGAGGGCATTTTTGATTAAATTTAATTGAGACATAGTAGGATTAATTTGACAATGTAAAGCACTATACAGATTGTACATGAAAAGGTTGTCATGTATGGATTCCCAAGCTTTCAAATGGTGTATAATATTACTATACTACATAGCAATATGGTGCATACAATTGATTTAGAATGTTGGGGAGAGTTGGGTGTGCCATGGAAGGCACACGGTCTCATAACAGTAGCCCTAACTGAAAACGTATAATGAATTGCTAATTGCTGGTCACCACAGTCAAAATGTAATTTTTAGCACCATTTTGCCATACCATTCATAATATGCTACTGTTTCACTATTCAACATTTGTATCAGGGTTTCCTTAAAGCACATACACTGAACACACGGTGAAGGCCTAGCCTACTAAACGAATTTGCGCCTGTTGCTTCCCATTAATTCATTAGCCGCGAGTAAATCTGAAAACATCACTTGCCATCTTAAAAAAGCTGTTTTCCCGTTGTGTCAACACTGATTTGATTTCCCTCTGGAAACATTCGCTTTACTATGGCGTTTAGCTCGTTACTCCGTTTAGACTCGGTCAATTTAAAATCTTAATTGGGAAGTCTCCCTTATCGTTAAACTCATAAAAACGTATAATGAGGACATGAATATTTACCTGAAATCAGTAATGTAACTCTCAAATAACCGTCCGTCCGTCCGTCCGACCTGGGCAGCAGATATTGTGAGATGAATTAGCCTAACTGTTCTGCGTTTCCAGATTAATCCATTGTGAGTTTACTGACTGACTGAATTTACTTTGCGCTTGTGGTTAGCTTCTTTGCGGCCAACCTGAGTCCAAGGCAGTTTAGAGATTTGACATGATAAGGAGTACCTCCCTCCAGGAAATTGTCAATCACAAGATTGTTTTTTGTTCCAGGCATGAAAACACACCCTCTCACACAGCGCCGTGGTCAATTTCAATGTGAAGTGTTAACAAAAGCCTTGGTGTCAAGAGGCTATTAAGTCTGATGAGCGTATCGATAGGCTACGTTTGGTAGGCCTGCCTACGTGTGATACCTGTCTGGGTTTAACAGATATTTTAGATGTACAAGTCTGCTCAAAAGTTTACTTCAAACCTCGTAATGATAACTTATCTTTAGGAAAATACTGAGGACATTTACGTTGTTTGCGGACGGATTTCCTTGATCAGAGAAAAGTACTCCTAATATAATTCAAAAGTATTCTAAAGCTAAATCCATTTTAATGATGATGTCAGTGTCTATTTTACATTTGTTACCTTTTCATTTATTAGTCATGGCAATAAGGATAAAATTGACAATTTAATTTAGAGTCATGTCCAACTATTCGAATGAACTCGACAATGTGAAATGATAGCCACAACGAAAATATTTTCAAAGCAAGGTCTTTTGTCTAACCAAGAAACCTGAAAATGTTTTAGAAAATGTGTAAACCAGAGAGAGAGAGAAAGTGCTTGAGATGTAGACGGGTCACTGGGGGCGGGGTGGAAATGTCTATATCTCCAGGTGAATGCATCAGTTAAACAACGGATTTCACTGCACATATTCAACAAAGTTAGTTCTAAATATGTAATTGTTTATATTAAATCAGTGTAAGTGACAGGATGCAGGTGTGTATGGATTTGTGTTGCCTAATATATAGCACTGTGATGCTGTCTCAACAGGCCTGCAGTTGAGTCATTAAGACTTTAAAATGTGTGGTACTTAAGAGTGTTTGGATATAACTAGCTGACACATTGCAGTATTATATGAACTGGAATGGTTCAGATTTCTTTATATGTTTAATACCAGATGGAAATAGCTGAGGTTTCCCACCTAAAGATTTCCGAAAACCTCTTGTTTATTAGGTTCCTGCGCAGCAGCAGACTGTGTGTATGTGTGTCTTTACTGGTAGGCCTATACGTCTGCCAAAAGACACACTGCTGGTGTCCATAGTTGCTCGTTTCTGTCAGGTATCACTTTTAACACTTCTCCCTGTCCGCCTTTTGTAAGGCTTTCAGGATCTCTGGCCTTTTGTCCCACGGCCACCCCACGTACTCCTGTCCTCCACGTACCAACACAGCCACACCTCTCCCTGGCCTTGGTCTATGCGTGGCCCTCCACTGTGTACTCTTCAGGGGGGCTGCCAGACTACTTGGTGCCATTGCAGCTGTTTTGCAAAGAGGTATGTGGGGAGGGGAGAAAACAAACCTTACAACTTATCCACCTCCACAGAGAGAGAGCCCAGTGTTGGGATGCACATTTTTCCTTATAACACTGACACTGGTGTCCGTAGATACATGTCCTTTTTGTGATCACATCTGGATGTTGGTTACATTCTGCTGCCGGACAGTTATCACTGTCTTTAGTCAGGAAACTGGAGTCAGTATTGTCCTAATTACACATTACAGCACATTCATTTTGAAATTTGTACCAATTGTATAATGTAATGGAACAAGCTTGAGATAGAGTCCAAATCTGCCTTCAGTAAATGGAAGGGACCTCCTGGCAGAATTGCAAAACATCGAAACAAAGGACATTAATCCCCTTTGACATTTATTTCCAATGGAAAACTTTCCACTTCAATGATTGTTGTTGATGGACAAGCTGAGTGTTATTGAAGTTTTATTTTCTAAACATTGGTGGTGAATAGTGAGGTTCTCCTTCACTGCAAAGCACTTCAGACGCCTTGAAAAGCGCTATATGAATGTAAATATAGTGTCAAATAATTTAGTTTTCCTTATGAACTGATTTTAAAAGTCTATTTCGTTTCATTTGTATATTTTGCTCTGTGTAAAATGACTTGATTTAAGATTACAACTGAGCATTTCCAGTTTAAGAGCAATATGCAACAGATAGTCTGTCACATTCTAAGAGTGGACTATCAGAGAGCTGAGAGTACACACATAGATAGATACCCAATATTTAGATGTCTACTACTTAACTGTGTCTGTCACCATGCATACAGAACAGTGGAGTACAATAGTAGTATGATAGTCACAAGAGAAACGTGTGTGTGTGTGACAAGAGTGTGTGTGTGTGTGTGTGTTTTCTGATTTAGCCACTATAAAATTAAGGGCTAGGGTAATGCCTTTAACTTTTCACAAGAATAAATATTTGTACAACTTTGTGCAGAGACGTTTATTCATGTGGATGCTAAAAGACTATATTAATGTCACTTGTGAATTTTGCTCTTCTTGCACAATTTCTCTTCCCATTTTAGTTCCTTTTATCTTCTTTCATCTAAAACCATCACCACCTCTGAGTCAGGCATTGACATAAATGGTGTGATGAGTGTTCTTCTAGTTCATGTTCCGCCTTATTATTATTTCTTCATGAACTATCTCTTTCTCTCTATCTGCTCACTGGTCAGTCCACAGTCCACTTTTGTCTTCTTAATCACTCTCTTGCTTTAAGTGTGCAGATTAACTACATTCGCCAGTAACCAGTCCAGGCTGTTTAATATGCTAATGTTGAAACATTCGTACCGGCTCCGGTAGTCTGTCACACACTGTGTGTGTGTGTGTGTGTGTGTGTGTGTGTGTGTGTGTTTGCATGTGGGATATCAGGTCAAGAGGACTGGGGGTTGGGTAAGGTCTTCAAAGGAGCACAGTATAGCCAGAAAACAGAGCAAGGGAGAGGAGGGAGAGGAGGGGGTGATCACAACCTTTTGTTCTTGAGCTTGACCGTTCAGAGGCTTCTGAGACACTGTCAAGACCAAGGCACTCGACACCTACTGGATCGTCACTGCATGGGGGCTGTGGTGCCAAAAGCCTCAAGTGTGCAGACCAACAGTGTGCTGCTCTCCACCACCATGTTATCTGATCTGCACCCCCCTCTCACACCCTCCATGCCCAGACAAAGCACACAACAGAGTTTACATTTTTAAGTATTTATATTAAGGTATAAAGCAAATGAATACAGTGAAAAACATATTTTTTGTTTACATTTGTATGTAGGGAGTTCTGTTAATTGAAAGATAAGTACATTAAAGAGCAATTGTTCTTCAAAATATTGCCAACAATTCCCTTGAAAGAGACTTAGATACATATAGATAGATAGATAGAGAGATAGAGAAATACTTTATTGATCCCCAAGGGAAAATTCATCTTGGATAGGATTCCTATATGATATACTTTTACAAATACAATTGTTTCGTGATTTGATAAAAACAAAATATCTGATGGCAAAAATAGAAAAACTGTCTCCTCACAGACCTCTACACAGACCCTAATTAGATTGACGGACTTTGTTTCAAACAGGAATGAAATGATCTTAATAGGAATCTGACAGACAAAGGTCAAGGTAAAACGTTCAATCTTTAACAAAAAATCCCTAGCGATTAGACTGTAATTATTAGAGTTATGCTGTAAGCAGGTCTATAAAACCGACCCCTCATTCCCTGAGTGCATTAGGGTCCACACTCATCCTTAACAGCATCAATAAAACAGTTAACACGTGACACCTCACACAGTTTTAAAGACACGAATGTAACGGCCAAGAAGACCCACAAAGAAGCCAACTATACACCATGAATTTACCGAGAAATGTACATTAATTACACTGTAGGAAAATATGTATTTACAGTACCACCTGCAGTGTGGGGTGGCGTGTTCAGCACATAGTCTTGATGGTGGCATACTCTGTCTCATGTTGGGCTGTGGGTTTATCTGAACTTTTTCTGATGTTTGCTGTGATGGTAATTTCCACATAGGTGACTCCCTGGTCTCCCTGTAAGTGCAGAACCCTCAAGTCAGTACATTGAATCCAGTATGCTGTTTTAATATGGATCTTCAGAGGTGATACTGAGTGATCATTTAACTAGTTAGCTCTTGTGGTTTAATGATAGTTATTTTAATGAAGCATAGTTTATTTCAAATACTGCATTTCATCTGAGTAAGTATGGGCTAAAACAAGATAACATTGGATAGATACTGAATATTATAATATAATAATACAGCAGTGTATTTATGAAATTATGAATGAAATTAACTCACGCACACAAATATGTAAAGGTCCAATTTGCCCAGACTTTTTCCCACTTTTTTCATTTTCTCATTTCTCTGGCAACGATGACACCATACATTTCAGATTACTTACCGGAGCCTGTTTTGATTGTCCTGATAATTTCCTCTCGTGTTCAGTTTTTTCCTTTGGTACATTTGTGCTCACATTCTCAGACCTCACATTTGCTGTTTCACGCTCTGAAATGAAATAATAATAAAATAAAATAATAATAATAACAAAGCTCATCAGAGGATTTCTCAGTGTGCTGTAATTTTTTGTGTCTGAATTTGTCATGACTTTTTAATCCTCTGATAGAAGTATATTGTTTCCATAATGGAAGACTAAACCTTAACCAATTTATGTCTATGTATTATGGTTGTATTACCGGTATACAATATATTCATGTATAGCATCATATGATTTGTTTGTTTATGTATAGAAACCTTAGAGCCCATAACTTTCATGCAATAGAGAATATTGTCTCTGTTTATGTGTGGTGTGCCCCAGTTAATCTTAATCACATCTTAATGTTACTCACTTGCTTTTTTTCTCCTCCAGAGAAATACTAGAAATGCACACAGAGCCACAGCTACAGCCCCAACCACAGCACCTATCAAGCCCACAGGGTGAGAGCCATCTTGACCTGCGCAGCACAGACACGGGAAGAAAATTAGCCTTTTGTAAATGGTTGAATTCAAAAACCGAAACATTATTCAATGTTTGAAAACACGAACATTGACAAAAGAGGACAAAAATAGGAAGCTGCAGTGTAAAGTGGAATGGAAGGGGGGAAAAAAACCTCAAAACATCTTATATTCTTTACCTCTTAGGCCAATATGCATGTATCATTGGGACGTAATAACTGTTACGTTTTCTTCAGTAAAATGAAAAAGGTTTGTATACGAGTGGAGCATGATATAGGAAAAGCACTGCGCTTAAATCGCTTCCAACAATGATGTACCCTGTACAATGATCCAGAAAGACATTTACAATTTAAATAATAAACATAAATGCAGGCATGCAATATCAGTTACTAAAAGTACTTTTGATCAGTGTTACAAGTCACCTTGTAGATTGATGATGTAGTCCAGAGTGGCTTTGAGCTCTCCCTTCGATTCCACTTTACACTGCAGCTTCCTATTTTTGTCCTCTTTTGTCAATGTTCGTGTGAATGAGATAATATATGGATACACGTCCTTGACCCGACGTTGGTTAAAGCCAGTCCACACTATCTTTGTGCCATCCTGTCCATTCTGGCGATGGTCATGGATGGTCAAATGGCAGTAGAAGGTTACAGTGGTGTTAGCCTTCATCTCTGATGCTATTGAGGAGGAAACTAAGAAAGAAATGAAGACATTCAGGGTTCCCACAGGTCATGGAATTTCTGAAATATCATGGAATTTTGGAAAGTCTATTCCAGACATGGAAGGTCAGGGAATTTTATCATTTTGGGGGCAAAGTCATGGAATATCAGGGAATTTTGTTTAAAATGTATTTGCCAATTCATAATATATTTCCACTCAGAATTGGTGTATATCTTGTTATTAGATTTACTGCTTGCTTGAGTAGTTGTGGTGTCCAACTTTGTTTATTCAATGGCCATTTATTCATCTCTTACTATAAAAAAGTGAAAGATTCTTGAATGCTATGTGACTGTTCTGAAATATTTGGTGGGTATATTGATAGATAGATACTTTATTCATCCTGAGGGAAATTTTAGTTTTTATGTTAGCATTGCACCCTTCATTACACAGTATAGGTCATGGAAATTCAGTGTTTTTGTCAGGGAAAAGTCATGAAATTTCACTTAGAGTGGGAACCCTGGATATTACAGACTGCAGGGTATTATATACTTCACAGAGAAATGCTACACCGAGTAAAAATCCCACCTGTGAGTATAGAAAGATAAAAAACAGTGTCTTCTCCATCTTGTTGTCCATGTGTAGTCAAGAACTGTCGACAGGTATACTCTCCCGCATCCTGAGAGGTGACGTTAATAATTTTCAGAGAACAGTCAGGCTCTAGCTTCAGTCTGTCTGCTCTGTTTGTGTTCTCAGACCTGATGCTCCCATGGGTGACTTCTTCAATAGCGTCTTGAGATCCAGGGCTGCTATAGAGCCATGTAGTAGAAGAGCAGTCCTCAGCAACTACATTTTCACATGGCATTGTCACATCATCTATTTCCTTTGAATACACAATATGTGGGTCTTCACATTTACCTGAAAACATGGTAATGACATAAATAACATAGCCAACAACTTATAAATAACATGTTCCAATCCAAGGATCTTAATATGTTCCATTCCAAGTATCTCATCATCACTGACTCCCCTTTTTAAAGTGCAGTTTTCAGATCTTCCCTCCCCATACACACATAGTTTCTACACTTCCCTTACTTACTTATTCATATTTATTATTTTGGGTGACGCTCTTATCCAAAGCTACATACATATGTCAATTATTACAAGGGCCAGTCTCCCGGAGCCAGGGGTGGACAGTAAATAAATACATTTACTTGATTACTGTACTTAAGTATGATTTTTGAGTATCTGTACTTTACTTGAGCATTAATATTTTTGGAAACTTGTGTCTTTTACTCCACTACATTTGAAAGACAAATACTGTACTTTTGACTCCACTACATTTGAAATATAGATAGATAGATAGATAGATAGATAGATAGATAGATAGATAGATAGATACTTTATTGATCCCCAAGGGGAAATTCAAAATTCAAAATATGACCATGAAGTACTCATTACTTTTAACCACAATTGATTATTTAAATGCAATAATATGAAAGACCATTTTGAAGTTAACTTTGTCAATAGTTCAATTTGAACTTGGCTGAATTGGCTGTGGTAATGATGGTGATAACAGATTCTTCATCAGAACATCCTCCATGAAGCCTGCGAGAACCCAGACGAACCTGTTTGATCACTTGAGATTTGAGAAGTGGTCTAGTGTTAACCAGGCTATCCTCCATGGTCATTGTGAAATTGGAATGAAATTAGACAATCACCTGACATTCACCACATAGCTAAATCTTTAGCCTCATTAAACAATAAATAATCTACTCATAATTGAGTTATCTGGTTTTGTATTCGGCAGTGAAAATGTTTTAGATTTTTGAACAAATAAATTTAAATTATATTATTGCATCCATTTGAATAGTTGCAAAGTTATACAAATAGGTAAAATGTTTTTGTTGGATATAAGGAACTAAAGGTCTGTTCAAGTCCTATGATTGACCAAAGGATGTATACCCTTACAATACATTAGAAAAGAAAAAAAACTTGTATTTCTAAAAACACTTTTACAAACATTTTTAAAAGCAAGTAATTCTGTACTTCAACTTAAGTAAAGTTGCTAAGTAAAAATCTGACTTAGCAACTTTCACTTATTGGAGTTATATTTGACAAGGTGTATCTATACTTTGGCTTAAGCAAAGGAATTGTGTACTTCCTCCACCTCTGCCCGGAGCAACTGAGGATAAAGTGCCTTGCTGGGGATAAAGGGGATAAAGTGCCTTGCTCAACAGTGGCAGCCAGGAATTGAACCCACAACTTTTTCTGGCTACTGCATGCTTGCCCAGCTCCTTATCCACTACTCTACCACCACCTTTATTTCCTACAGAAGACAAGCATCTGCTAAAGACAATAACCAGCATAACCATAACAATAACCATGCATTAAGAAACTCTGTGTGTCTCACCTGGTTGTGGATGAGTGAGGTAGAGAAGGAGCACTATCAAAGCAAGTCTGACTGCTGTCATGTTTGGTCCTCTTAAGTTTGTCTTGTGAACTGAGTTCAGTATTTAAGTGAGGGTCAGAGTTTCCTCAATTCTACCACGTCATCCCAGCCAGCTGTTCACCCCATTGACAGGATAGTAATTATCCTGTATGGATGTAGCATGATGAGGTCATTAGGTTGTGACAGAATGACCTGAAGTTTGAAAGTGACTGAAATGATAACTAACAAGCCCACTGCTGATTAGTTAAGTTAGGGAAGAAGACAGTGAGCCCTGAGCCCTAAAACAGTTTTCCTGTGGTGTCTCAGCAGTCGCAACTTAATTGTCAACACTGAAATTAGTTAGTTGGCAAATTAACACTTTGAAGAAAGATGAGGAAATAACAGTGTGTCACAATTACCATGTGCGTATGTGCGTGTAAAGGCAAAAGGTATGTGTGTGTGTGTGTGTGTGTGTGTGTGTGTGTGTGTGTGTGTGTGTGTGTGTGTGTGTGTGTTGAACTGAGAGAGATATAGAACTGTGAGAAAGGAGAAGTGGTAAGAAGGTCTAAAAAGAGAATAGTTATAGATATTGGAAATTTCCATGTGGTTTCACCCCAAATCCTGTTTTGACCAAGTATGTTGCTTTTAAAGGTACTCATTATCTACTACAGTGGTGCCCAAGTTGGCCCTACTCCAAATCTTTTTATTTTCCAACTCCTCAGGCTCTCTTTATTCCAATGTGTGTCATTTAATGTTGTTTTAAGTTGTCAGATCATTTGTTCAAGCTGCTTGTCATGAGTGGTTTTGCTGAAGATTTGTCATGATTTAGCCAGAACTGGAAGTCTTTTTTTGGGAGTTTGTGTACTCATCCTTCAAATTCTGTTTAGCTTAATTCCTCTAAAATTCCTCTAAAAACCCAGATGGTCCTGTACTGATGACAAATCTGCAACACCTAAGCAAGTCAAATATTTTTGGCTTTGATGTGTTTTCAAAGGTTAGGAATTTCTGTGATTTTACCAAACCTTGCTTTGCATAAATTATTTGACAATTCTTTAGGAAACACGTCAATTCATCAAACTTACGTAGGAATTTTGCATTGTTCTGGAAATTGCCATGTTTTGCTGGGAAAGACTAGTCTGGGAATACCTATACGACCTTTTGGCAAATTTGGGATTTGCTCTGCAGGTCAATCTGGCCAAGAGGCCATTGAAGCCCATTTCCAATGTCTCGAACACGGGCAGGCAAATGTAGTCACTAATCCGGCATGGACATGTATTTCATTGGAATGGAGTAAACGACTGCATTTGTCTACAAGATTGCTATACGTTTGAAACGATTTGCTAAGAGTTTAATGTACCAATTTTAAGTTTAGTTTCTCTGCTAGTTACGTCCCTGCTGGAAGTTGTAAGTCAATTAACCTTTTCCAGGCCCACTCCCAATTGTAAGGTCTGGGTGTTCCCAGGCTAGGCTAGGGAAAGACTAAAGTGCAAACAATGGTTAAAAAAGCTGGTGTTAATGGAATTTGGCGACATGTTCAATAGCAAATACAGTTTTCATCTAAATCATTCTGAATGATTATCAATGGTCTATCAGTCTAGGATCTCACAGTACCAGAGGTATTATATAAGTGTGTATATATACTCTTTTGATCCTGTGAGGGAAATTTGGTCTCTGCATTTATCCCAATCCGTGAATTAGTGAAACACACAGCACACAGTCAACACACAGTGAGGTGAAGCACACACTAATCCCGGCGCAGTGAGCTGCCTGCAACAACAGCGGTGCTCGGGGAGCAGTGAGGGGTTAAGTGCCTGGCTCAAGGGCACTTCAGCCGTGCCTACTGGTCGGGGTTCGAAGCGGCAACCCTCCGGTTACAAGTCCGAAGCGCTGTGCTTGACCAGTATTAAAGGAGAATTCCGGTGTGATATTGACCTAAAGTGTGTTGAAACATGATACCGAGTGTGAACGTATGTCTCATAGCCCATCTCGGCTTGTCCCCTGCACTCCAAAATCTGGCGCTAGTTAGCCGATGCTACCAACAGCTTTTTCAATGGTGGTGCTTCGACATCGGGCTAGCCATGCAAATAAATCACTGTTTTACACCATTTACGATGCTCAATGTATCTCCACACTTCATTGGTAGACTTCTGAGGGCCCTGATATTTAAAACAAGACATTGAGAACTTTGAAAAAGCACTGGTAGTTTACTTACAAGACGATTTATGCAGACAGTATCTTCACGAAGTTTAGCGTTTGCAGCCATCTTGAATTTAGTCACGATAAGTCGAGCGACGAGTAGGAATGAACAGGTATGATAAGGGATCAGATTCCAAAAATAATTCAGTGGAAATGCATGGATTCCAGTTTCTTCCAGTAGCAGCAACTGGAATCCATGCATTTCCACGGAATTATTAAGACTTTGTCACAGGCATTTCTGAATCCTCCTTAGTCAGTCTGGTAGCCTAGAAATCTAGACGCACCCTAGCGGCAGCTAATCTAGCAACTCTCTGTTAGCTTGTGAGCTCGAAAAATTTAACTTCTATCAGGCCAATCAAATCGTGTATAGAGTCGTTAGGTGGGCTTAACAAAATGATTGATGGCAGAGTTGCAACGGTTTGGCTTGAATTCCATGCTACTTGAAAACAAATAAGATGGATATTGCTGTTGTGTGAACAGTGTGACAAGCTTTTATTATGTTGGCAAAAGTTTGAACTAGCCAACTAGCTCCGCTGGTGGGAAACGCATGGGACTCATAGCGCTGTCCTATTGCGTGCAGAGGGAATTTGAAAGACAACCGATTATCCCGCCCCTCGGACTGAGCACTGCGAACGGTGAGTGCCCAGACCCTACATTTTAATGTGGGTCTGGCTCGTCAGGCTATCAGTCTGGTGTACCAGAGTATTTCTGTACTCTCTCCTTTGAGTATTACATTTATGCCGATAGACTTCATCAACCAGAGCGGACTGGCCATCTGGCATATCGAGCATTTTCCTGGTGGACCGACACACTTTTTGGGCCAATAGAACACATAATTTAATTTGTTTGGTCAGCGATTGGCCCAAAGCAAGGACAGTCAGCGGCCCATTGGTTGATTTCCATACTGACACTGGACTGATCCAATAACAGTGCTTGACAGGCCTCTCCACTCCCATTTTGTCTCAGAGCCAAGATTCATTGGTTCATTGAAGTAGCCTACACGTTGAAAATACGGCGGATACCATAGTGCCAATTGCAGAAATACAATAATAAGACCAATGTAGAAGAACAGTATACAATATTGCAAGTAGGGTAACATATGTCAGCAACAGGTTGAATTGATGAATTTGTTGAATTTCAACAAGAAGATGTACAATAAGCAAGCATACAGAGCAGAGGTACAGTGAGCAGCTGGTGGAGAGTGTAGGCTTCATGATAACAAGAACTTACAGTAGGGTAACACTTTATTATAAGGTGCCATAATAAATGGCAAACTAGTCATTACCTAACCCTTTGTTAATATTTGTAAATTGTTACTAAAATATCTATTTGGTACAAGTTAATAGTTACACCATAGTTACTGGTGTAAGAAAAGATGTAAAGTGCATATTGGACATTGGGGAGGGATTATTGAGGGATTGGGGAGGTGGCTTGTGGCTTAGGCTGTGTAGAGATTGTGTGTGAGTGTTGGGGGTGGTGGGTATTTGGATTGTGGGGGCAATAAAGAGAGAAAACTATTCACTTGTGCCAAATAGATATTTTAGTAACAATTTACAAATATTAACAAAGGTAATGACTAGTTTGCTATTTATTATGGTGCCTTATTATAAAGTGTTACCGAACTGGGTAATGGAGCAGGTATGTGTCACGCCATGCCAATGATGATGATTATGATGATATTTATTTGTGATAAGATAAGATTTGTGCTTATTAGAAAATCATATGGCACATGCTTGTGCCCACACAGACTAGTACACATTCTGTACTGTTGCAGCATAGCACAACTATTTCTGTTGTATTCTAGTTATTGCCTATGATGCCACCACAAGTTTCATTCTTTATTCACAGATAGAAAGTGGCATGTTGTTAATAGATATGCTTAATGCAATGGTATCTGCTGGCTCTAGTGTCTGTGTAAGTGATTAAACCATATTACCACATCTTAGAATCATAAGAGTGGTTATAACAAACAAAGTGAGTTGATTCACTCGGATTGTTGGCATGGTTACTTACATCCTGTTGCTGCAATCATGACAGTATCAGCACAAAGTGCATAAGACAAACCAATGTTAGAAGTATGCAGGTCCACAATATACATTATGTTCAGCTTGTTTTGCCATTTTTAAAGAGAATTTAATGATGACAAGTTATGTTTTCTTTACTTTTTACTGATAAAATATATCAATCATTGTAAAACAAGGATGTGTTATACATCTATAAAATTATAAAAAAAAAACACAACACTAGAGAAACGTGGTGAGTGTGTGTGTGTGCATGTTTGTTTTCACCATGAAAAAAGGACTTGGCTAATAATTTTGTTTTACTCTGACACAAAAATAGATTTTTATTATAACTTTGTGCAGAGACGTTTAATCAGGTCGTGGCTAAAAAATAGAAATTTTAATGTCACTTGTGAATTTTGCACTTCTTGCACAACATATCTTCCTTTTCAGTTCCTTTTATCTTCTTTCATCTAAAACCATAACCACCTCTGAGTCAGCCACTGGAGTAAATGGTGTGGAGAAAGTTCTTCTAGTTTATGTTACAGCTGAATATTTCCTCATGAACTATCTCTGTTGTTTTTCTATGACACCGTTCAGACCTGGCACTATGATTGGATCTTGATCACTTCAGACGCTAATGCCAGGTGTGCACACACCCAGATCCGAGGTGTTCAGAGGTGGTTCAAGACGCATGTGATCAGATAGCTGGACTATACTAGCTAACACATACATGACAAGGTAAACGCAATTACTCATACTAAAACCAACATCAACATTACACACACATACATACACTGCACAGCATTATGGGAGCACAGTCATCAACAGCTAGGCTCAGATCATTACACAGCCCCCGAGACTTAGTCCATGTCCCCTTGACTCAAGTCTTACCCTACGTCAGTCCATGAGCCTGGCTGGGACGCGACGCTGGTGTTGTGGGCGCCCCGCTGCCGCGGGTCACCAAGTTCCACAGAGTCAGTGTCAAAGTCTCCACGACCCTCAGCTGAGGCCAGGGGTCGATACGGGGCCAGTCGATCACGGTGGAGAGCCACAACTCTCTGACGCTTAATCAGTCTCACACGATAGACCACATCAGACAGCTTCTCTAAGACATCGCACGGTCCTACCCACTGACTAGTGAGTTTCGGGGAAATGCCTTTCTTTCTCTCCGGGCAGTACACCCAAACTTTATCGCCGGGCTGGAACTCCTGGCCGCGACAGCGCGTATCGTAAGCTCGCTTTTGACGTATTCCAGCTTCACTCATAGCCTGCCTGGCCAACTCGTGTACTCCTTTCAGTCTCTTGCGTAGCTGCTTGTAGTATTCCAGCCCTGGCTTACCTCCAATCTCCGCTTCCGGAGGCGAACCGAACACCAAGTCCACTGGCGTGCGTAGCTCTCGCCCGAACATCAGAACTGCCGGTGTGCATTTCGTTGACTCTTGCACCGCTGTGCGATATGCCCAGAGCACCAGGGGCAAGTGTAAGTCCCAGTCCTTTTGTCGGCGGTCGGCCAATATGGCCAGCTGCACTGCTAGAGTCAGGCGTCACAGCAGTGAACATGCAGTTCAACGTCCAGCCTGCATCCCGGCCAATAGAAGTGGCCTCTCAGCCGACGAAGAGTCTTTGCAATGCCGAAATGAGCCGCCCCCACTGCCCCAGTACACAGGCTCGTAATCCAGCAGGAACCAGCAACTGGAAAATGTCAGATTGCCTATCGGGAGCTCGCCAGTGTCTATACAACAGTCCTTGACGTGCTACTATTCCCGGCCACTGTGAATAAATCGCTTTGGTCTCTGGATCGAGTGCTGATACGTCAGTCCATGGCGGTCGCTGACCGGCTTCGATCCATGACCACACTCGGCCGAGCGTGGCGTCTTCCGATTGGATCGTCCTCCCGGATCTCCTCCCTCGACATCACGTCCACCGGCGACTGCTCGTCCGTGGCTCCAGCTGCCGCTCTGCTGTGCTGCATTGTGGCATTGGGCTGCGGTGTGTTGTCTCCGGTCTCTCGATCACTGTAGCTGGTAGCGGAAGGTGGCGAGACGACCTCGGGGTGCTGTTGGCGAGCGTTGACTCTCTCGTTGGCGTGAAGCTGGCGAGCGGTGGCTCTCTTGATGGCGCGGCGCTGGCGAGCATTGAGTCTCTCGCTGGCGTGCTGCTGACGAGCGTTGGCTCCCTCAATGGCGTGCTGTTGGCGAGCGTTGACCCTCTCGTTGGCGCGACGCTGGCTAGCGTTGAAAACAGCGACTCTCTCTCTCTCTCTGCCAGCGGTGATGCAGCCTGTAGCCGACGAGCGGGCTCCGGTTGAGCCGCGGCCAGGCTCCTCTCCTCCCTCCGGTGGCAGTGTTGGCACTGGTCTGCTGCACACGGACGCCTGGACAGGGCGTCCGCGTTGCCGTGAAGGCGACCCGCCCAGTGTTGAATCTCCATGTCGTAGTCCTGGAGCGCCTCCAACCAGTGAGCCAGCTGGCCCTCTGGTTCTTTGAAGTTCAGCAGCCAGGTGAGCGACGCGTGGTCCGTTCTCAGCAGGAACCGTTTGCCGTAGAGGTAG
Source organism: Alosa alosa (assembly GCF_017589495.1). Lineage (NCBI taxonomy): Eukaryota > Metazoa > Chordata > Actinopteri > Clupeiformes > Clupeidae > Alosa > Alosa alosa. The sequence continues at coordinate 16,115,673 of NC_063196.1, forward strand.
GTTCGGAAATGGCGCACTGCCACCACCACAGCCAACAGTTCTCTGCGTGTCACGCAGTAATTCTTCTCCGCTCGGTCCAGTGAGCGGCTGAAGTATGCGACCACTTGCTCGCCCTGCTCGCCTGCTTGTGAGAGGACGGCGCCGACGCCCACGTCACTGGCGACGGTGTCCAGGATAAACGGCAGTCGAGGGTCAGGGAAGGCGAGCACCGGGGCCTTGCATAGCGCCCTCCGCAGCCGTCGGAATGCCTCGTCGCACTCTCGTGTCCACTCGAAGAGCTGGCCTTTGTGCGTCAATCGATGCAGCGGGCTGGCGACTGTAGCAAAGTCCCGAATGAAGCGCCGGTAATATGAAGCCAGGTCCAGGAAGCTCCGCAGCTCAGCACTGTCGCGTGGAACAGGCCAACGTCTCACCGTCTCCACCTTAGCTGGGTCGGTGGCCACTCCGGCGGCCCCCACAACATGGCCCAGGAATCCGGTTTGCCTCCGGAACAGGTGGCACTTTTTCGGGTGCAGTTTGAGCCCAGCACCCCGTATGGCGTCGAACACCTTTTCCAGATGTCCTATGGCACCGGTGAAGTCTGTTGCATGACACAGGATGTCGTCCAGGTAAACCACGCAGCATGTTCGTGGAATGCCCGCCAGGACACGCTCCATCAGCCGCTAAAAGTTCGCTGGCCCGTTGCATAGGCCGAATGGAAGTACCCGGAACTGCCACAGCCCTTGCCCAATGGTAAACGCTGTCTTCGGCCAAGCTTCCGGGGCTAGCTCAATATGCCAGTAGCCACTGCGTAAGTCCAGCGACCTAAACCAGCAGGAGCCGGCAATGCTGTCCAGCGCATCGTCAATGCGGGGGAGCGGGTAGGAGTCTTTCCGGGTTTACCTGGTTGAGGCCTGTAGTCAAAACAGAACGCCCACGAGCCGCCCTTCTTCGGACCGTAGTACAGCGGGCGCAGCCCAGGGACTACTGCTTGGCTCTATCACTCCTGCCGTGCCCATTTCCTTGATCTTTTCTTCAGCTGCTTGTCGTTTGGCGAACGGTAAGCGATGAGGCTGAAGTCGAATGGGCCGGGCATTTCCGGTGTCGATATCATGTTGGACCAGGCTCGTTCGGGTGCAGTCCTCATCTCTTGCGGCGAAGATGTCGGTGTACGCTGCTAGTAGTCTCCGCACCTGGCTACCCTGGGCTTCACTCAGCCCCTCACAGCTACGAGTGCAGAGTTCATTTACGGCTTGCCTTGTCTCTACAGAGGGCCGCGCTCTCTGAGCGGAGAGTGGTGTTTGCTCAACCCGCTCTCGCGGGCTTGTGTGGGGAGGGGCAGAGACTCAGCAAGCGGACCTGGATTAGACCTGTTGTTTTCGCGGGCTTGAGTTTCGCGGGCTTGTGTGGGGAGGGGCGGAGTCTGGGATGACGAGTACTCTTTGGCGGAAGTTAAGCTTCCCGCGGACTTGTGTGGAGCGAGTTGGAGAGTTCTTCGTCGCGCCAGCTCTCCGCACTTCATGCTCTGTTTTCCCCGCCGTGTGCAACACTACGCTGCTCGTCCCCAAGTGTAGTGTGAACCGGGAAATGTCCACCACAGCCCCCCATTTCTCTAGCACGTCCAGGCCGAGAATGCAATCATCCTGAATGCTAGCCAACCAAAGCCGGCGGCTCGCCGTGTCACCGTTGATGCACACGCACACCACTTTTTGTCCATACAGTTCCGCTCGCTCTCCGGTAACTGTTGTGATGCGCGTTTTTGTCTTTTCCCAGCCTCTGGGTCTGGCTACCAGCGTGCCGGGTAAGAGACCGGGGCGCACAAGCGAGATGGTGGAGCCAGTATCGATCAAGGCGCGACACTGAGTCCCGTCTAGCGTGCAGTCCACATACAGTCCTCTGGTTTGGCCGAGCCGGTCCAGCCGTATGCAATCCATAGCCCCTTCTTCTAGTAACTGGGGCGCGAGCGTGTCCCAGCTCGCCACACCGGTGGCATCCGTCTCCGCTGGCCGGCCTCTTCCACTCGCGTGGGCGGCGTTGTGTCGTGGTCTGCCGCGTCACCTCCAGTTCCTCCTCGTCTTCCTCCATCGATGTCTGGCGTACGCAATGCCTCGACTCTGTTGTGCGGAAGATGTTTTCCACCCGTTCGGCTTCCGCGAGGGCCGCGGACAGCGAGCTGGGGGCGCTCAGGCGAAGGTGTTCTTTTAGCCGCTCTGGGTGGATGCCTCGCACGAACGCTTCCAGTGCCATCTCTTCATGTAGACCCTGGCTGTACGTTGGGTAGCCCCGCCGGGCATACAGCTGCAGGTCAGCCGCGAACTTGCCCAGTCTCTAGTCCTTGTGTCGCCGTCTGGAAGCGAGTTGTTCTCTGGCATCGCTGATGAAGATTCTCTGGCCGAATCGTCGTTGCAGAGCTGCTTCGATTGCGGTCCAGCTTACTTGCTCCGCCGGTGGCAGGTCTTCTAATACTTGTAGCGCTTCCCCCTCCAGAGCCAACGCCACCTGTACGCCCGTTCTCTCCGCCGACCAGCCATTCAGCTCGGCTGCCAGCCAGACCTGTACCATGTATGTCGCCAGCGGCCTTTCGCCATTGTAGTGGGGCAACTTTACGCTGGGCCGCCCTTCTACGCCCGCCCGTCGCACCGGGCACCGCCGGTTTCCATCATCTCCCCGTGTGGAGCGGGTTCAAGTGGCGGGATGCTGCCATCAGCCCGGTTCGTTTCCTCCTGTTGCCGGGGGCGGGTCTCTTCGTCACGGTCACGCTGCAGGCTGGCTCCGTCTGCTGGGCCCAGCAGGTGGCCATGGGCGAGCGCGCTGTCGAAGAGCCGCCTTGGCAGGAAACTCATCATCGCTAGGGCATCAGTTGCAGCTTTCTCCTCCCGTCCAGTAGGGGTCATGATCCCACTTCTGACACCAATGTAGCAATCTTGAAAAGTTGTCTCAGAATGGTTTTATTGGTTACGCACCAAAACACACGAATGTCATTACACAGGCAAAACAAAGGAGGTCAATTAAACAAGCACGATACACAAACAGGGTAGTCACATACAATACACGGGGTAAACACATGAGGTACAACATAAAGAAAGACTATACCAGCTAACACATACATGACAAGGTAAACGCAATTACTCATACTAAAACCAACATCAACATTACACACACACACATACACTGCACAGCATTATGGGAGCACAGTCATCAACAGCTAGGCTCAGATCATTACAGTATCTATCTATCTATCTATCTATCTATCTATCTACCTGTGCGCACACCTTGGAAACTAGATGATAATGATGGTGGTAGTTGTGAATAGTAGCAACCAAAGTCTGAAGTACCATCACAGAGGCTAGCCAATAGCAGAGCCCGTTTACATTCTCTGCTACTAGTGTTTCTTAATGCAGCTTCTTCTGCATTGAATTCATGAATATAACGGCTGAGAAGACCTACAAAGAAGCCAACTATACACCAGGATTCTACTGAGATGCTGCACATGAATAACACTGTAAGAGCATATGTATTTACAGTACCACCAGCAGTGTGGGGTGGTCTGTTCAGTTCAGCACTTAGTCTTGATGGTGGCATACTCCATCTGATGTTGGGCTGTGGGTTTATCAGAGCTTTTCCTGGTGTTTGCTGTGATGGTAATTCCTGCATAGGTCACTCCCGTGTCTCCCTGTAAGTGCAAAACTCTCAATAGTCAACTCGCAAAAGTCAATAATACAGTATGCTGTTTTAATATGCATGTTCAGAGGCCATATTGAGTGATTGTTTAACTCGTTAGCTCTTGTGATTTAATGGTAGTTGTATAATTTATTGTATACCGTTGTATTTTGTCTGTCTAACTATAGGTTACAAGATGAAGATAAAACAAGATGACATCAGGTGGATCAAGAGGTACTATTAAGAGGTACTTACTATTTAGATAGTGTATATGAACACATTGATATGCAAAACATGCATTTGTCCCTTGCATACACAAACAAATATGTATTGATGTAATTTACCCAGAATTTGTCCCTTTTTTACTATTCACATTTCATTAGTTACCAGAACCTGTTTTGTTGGTTTTAATGTTTTCCTGTCATCTTCAGTTGTTTTCCTCTGTTACATTTTTGCTCACATTTTCAGACTTCATATTTGCCATTTGGCCCTCTGAAATAATAGAAATTAAACACCAAGCTCATCAGTCTCCTCATAATGGAGAACTAAACATTGTTCTATCAGAAAGACTCAGGGAAGTATAATGAAAGTTAACACATGTTTTAATCCATCAAAGGATACACAAAATACATAAGCAACAATAAGATAGTCTTTGGTGTAGGCCTCGTCCTCGGTCCAGGTCACTGAATGTGCAGACCCTTGCAGATCCTGCCGAAATGCAACGGCAGGTGGCGGAGCCTACCCCCCGGACGTCTGGACAAGGCCAAACTGGTGGTGGTAAGGGAGGGAGGGAAGGAACATCGAAAATCGGCACCTGAAAGCAACATGCAGGTGCAAAGTCATGTCATTATAAAGACTGATGCAGACAGGTGATTGGATGGAAGTAATGAATGATGAGTGACCTATTAAGTCTTCCTGACAGAACTAATGCTTACGCTTCCATTTCTTTTGTGTCTCATGATCTATTATGTCCATTGTTTTATTTGTTTATGTATAGAAAACTTCTGTTTAGAGCCTATAACTTTTATGCAAGATTCTCTCTGTTTATGTGTGGTGTGCCCCACATCTTAATGTTACTCACTTGCTTTTCTCCTCCAGAGAAATACTAGAAATGCACACAGAGCCACAGCTACAGCCCCAACCACAGCACCTATCAAGCCCACAGGGTGAGAGCCATCTTGACCTGTATCATTGGGACATTACTATCTGTAATATAATAATCTTTTTTTTTTTTTCAGTAAAAAAAGTGCTTAAATCGCTTCCAACAATTATGTACCCTGTACATGTCAATGGACCAGAAAGACATTTACGGTTTGAATAATAAACATAAAGGCAGGTCATGCAATATCAGTAACTAAAACTACTTTTGATCAGTGCTACAAGTCACCTTGTAGATTGATGATGTAGTCCTCAGTGGCTTTCAGCTCTCCCTTCCATTCCACTTTACACTGCAGCTTCCTATTGTTGTCCTCTTTTGTCAATGTTCGTGTGAACGAGATATTATATGGATCCTTGACCTGATGATGGTCAAAGCCAGTCCACACTAGCTTTATGTCACCCTTGTTATTCTGGCTATCGTCATGGATGGCCAAATGGCAGTAGAAGGTCACATTGGTGTCAGCCTTCAGCTCTGATGCTGGAATTGAGGAGGAAACTAAGAAAAAAAATGGAGACATTACCGACTGTCAATTATACTTCATAGTATAACGCTACACAGAGTAAAGAAAGCCCACCTGTGAGTACAGAAAGATAAACAAGACGGTCTTCTCCCTTTTGGTTTCCATCTTCCGTCAGGAACTGTCGACAGATGTACTCTCTCGCATCCTGAGAGGTGAAGTTGATAATTTTGAGAGAACAGTCCGGCTCTAGCTTCAGTCTGTCTGCTATGTTTGTGTTGTCAGATTTGATTTTCCACGGTTGACCACTTCAACAGTTGATCTGGTTCCAGAGGTGCTATAGAGCCATGTAGTTGTAGAGCAGTCTTTAGCAATTACATTTTCACATGGCAGTTTCACATAATCTCTTTCCTTTGAATACACAATATGTGGGACACCACATTTACCTGAGAAAAAAAAACACATGACAATAACAGAATCACTTTCATTTTGAACCCACTCAATGATCACTTAGACAATAACTTCCAAATGTCTTATTACTGACTCGCCTTTTTAAAGTACTGTTTTCAGATCTCCCCTCCCCACACACACATGGTTTCTACACTTCTCTTGCTTACGCTCTTATCCAAAGCTACTGACATTCACTTACAAGGGCCACTAATCCCAGAGCAACTACGGATAAAGTGCCTTGCTCAACTTGGCACAACGGTGGCAGCCATGAATTGAACTCACAACCTTTTATGGATACTAAATGCTCACCCAGCTCCTTATCCACTACACTACCACCACCCATATTTCATACAGCAGACAAGCATCTGCTAAATACAATAACCAGCATAACCATAACAATAACCATGCATTAAGAAACTCTGTGTCTCACCTGCTTGTGGATGAGTGAGGCAGAGAAGCAGCACTAGTCGGCCTGCTGTCATGTTTGGTCCTCTTGAGTTTCTCTTGTGAGTTCTCTTGAGTTCAGTATTTTTAAGTGAGGGTCACAGCTTTTTTTGAGGAAATGACACACAAACCAATGTGTGTGTGTGTGTTGAACTGAGAGAGGCATATAGAACTGAGAAAAGAGAAGTGGTAAGATGGTCTAATCACTTACAGTTAAAATCAATGAGGTTGAAGGTATGTGTGTATTTATAGGCTACGTTTGTGTGAGTGTATATGTGTCTGAGAGAGATGGAGAGATTTTCTCTGTGTTGTGTAAACATTCATATATTAACTCATATTGCAATGATTGATGTTAAACGTTCTGGCTTGCTAGCTGTAATGTATTAAAATAATGCACAAGGGCCTCCATTGGATGAAGTATGTTTATTGTTTAAAGTATGTGACCCTGTCCTTACCTGTAGATGTCATATAGCCCAAGGCACAGTTGATCTCTGCATGCTTTGCCCAAAATTTGAATCATTGATATAAAAAAGCAAATCAATTATTTTGGGGTGTAATCACATTATAATGTCAGCCCAATGTTGAAGACAATGCAGAAATTTGCTGTGATTTCAAAATCGGAATAAAGATTGAATGCATCTTATGGTATGGATTAGGAGGAGATTTCACAGGCCATGAAGTGTTGTAGGCTACCCATCATTTCCTGTGATGTGGAACATCTGACTTCAACAGAAAATGTATTTACTGTAACATGTTGGACATTTTGTTGGAAGTTTCCTTCCTCTCTATCTTAAAAAAACTCTTGAAGACACAACTCTTCCAAGAATAGCTCCTCTCCTAGCAACCTCACACACCTGACTCACATTTACCAGGCTTCCTTCCTCTACCTACTTCTTTTGCACATTTCTTTCTACCTCCTCTCTACCACTTCTCCTACCATATTGTGACTAGTACTTAATATGTAGGTACTCCTATCCTCCAGTACTACGGTTGACAGATGCAGTGGTAATTCCTATAGTCTCCTCTGCACTGAATGTTATTGTAGCTGTTGTTCTGTTGAAATGCTTAAATGTTAATAGCTTAAATGTTATTATGTTGCTGTAAGTGCTGTGAAGTTCCCCTTTTCATCAGTTTTCAACAAAATGGGTAAGTTGCTGATTTAGTAAAGGTGTATCGGAAAGGGTTCCTAGGTCCTGATAAGCTACAAAGTGTTACAATACCAGGTGTTCCAGGTGTGTGTCGGTGTAGACCTACTTTGGGCCCTATTTTGCACCCTGGTGCATGGCATAAAACTCGTTTCCACCCGGCGCAAAGGTTATTTTCTTATTTTGCACGTTTATTTTTAAACAATGTGCCCAGGAGTGTGGCAATTAACAACCTAGGGAGTGGCCTAGCACATTGTCTAAAAATCGCTACTGTACACCACTAAAACGCATTACGCCACTGACCAAGAGAAACCTGGTTAGAAGTCTATGGCGAGTTTATATGTTATTTTAAGAGCGTCATATTGGCGGGTGCACAACGCACCATCCTTCTATCCTCCATGAACGCACACCAGTGCACGCACATCCATGCAAAACATTAGAAATTATACGATTAGGCTACAATGGGAAACAAAATTAGAATAAAGATATTACGAAATACATCTTACAATGCATTTGCAAATTGGTAATGACGGTTAAAAGTGATTAGGCGAGAGCACAGCTGAAGACGCACTATCACAAGCAACTCCTCTGCAGGATAAACGTTGTTTTATTCAGTCATTCGAAAAATATTAGGGTTAGTGTTGCTTTTTCCAGCCTATGTTTTCGATGGTAACCCCATTGTCAGTCAATAGTGAAAGTAAGTTACTGCATATAACTGTCTTGTTGTTGACTGACACCATGGTGAAGTTAGTTTGACTTTGCCAATGAGTTCAAATAATAGACGAGTGCAAATGTGTAAAGGCTATGCTAGGTTTTAGTAAAGCAAAAAAAGGTTTAGTGGAATGACTGTTCCATACGGTCTCACAAGCAGACTCCTTCAAATGTGCCATTGAATGTCAAAATACCGATGCATTCTTTGACGTTGTGCTTTGACGTCGTATTTTACCTTAGAGTCTACTTTTTAAGTCATAAAGTCTACTTTAGTATGTGTGTGTGTGTGTGTCTGTGTGTTCCTGACCTTCCTCCAATACAGATGTCAGACTCTCATCACAGCAGCTTATGACCCCACCTTGTGGTGATTCAATCACATGCAAGTATGTGTGGAATGTGCATGTACAAAATCTTTACATTATTCATTATGCTTACATTATGCATATATGCTTAATACAATGGTATCTGCTGGCTCTAGTGTCTGAGTTTTCTGTAAGTGATTAAACCATATTACCACATCTTACCATCATAAGAGCAGTTATAAGAAACAAAGTGAGTTGATTCACTCTGATTGTTGGCATGGTTACTTGCATCCTGTTGCTGCAATCATGACAGTATCAGTTGTATACAATAGAAGAGAAATAAGGAGTGATGTGTTGGAACCCCCCAATTTCATAACATTTATAATGATATGATGACATAACAAACCAATGTTAGGAGTATGAAAGTCCACAATACATTATCTTCAGCTTGTTTTGCCATTATTAAAGCGAATTTAATGATGACAAGTTATGTTTTCCCTGTTAAAATAAATCAATCATTGTAAAACAAGGATGTGTTATTAAACTACCATTATACCATAATAATACCAAAGATCATATTGCATGTGAACTGGTGATCATGTGCTACACGTCTTGTCTGTTAACTATCCTTATTCCTTTTTCATCATAAGTATCACTTATTTGCAGAGGTAGCCTGAATACACTGTGACATACTGGACAGTGGCATCATCTGCTGGTAAAAGCAGGAACAACAGGGGCTCTGCTTAACCTGACAGCAAGATGAAGCAGCAAGAAGACATGGGAACCAAAGGCAGATTTCCAATATAGAATTTCAATCAATCAATCAATCAACCAACCAATCACCTTACAATATCAAGAGAATACATTTTACAGAGAGCTCAGTTGGATCAGATTTGCAGATGGTTGTTGATGTCATCATTGTTGTTCACTTCTCTCTAAGACTCTTAAGACTTTCACTCCATACACCAAACACTTCCTAAGAAGACTAGGGTGAGTGTGTGAGAATTCCTGTGCATGTGAAATATTGGCAATATAGGCAAATTTGACGGCCGAGTGTATTACCACCACCTTTAGCCTCGTTCTGGCCACCGGGTGAATAAGGCGAATAGCTTTTAGCGGCTTAAAAGCCAGAGAATGCATGAAATAACAACCAGTTATCTAGGCTAATGGGGAAAGGTAGAGGTGACTTCCAACTTCGTCTGAAGTAACCTAATAATGTCAACGTCGTGCCTTGTTGACTCAGAGGCATGGATCTACCGCGCATCAAATTAACCTAAAAAAAAGTCTTGTATTGTTTCTGTTTCTCACTCACTTTGGGCTTGTATTCAGGGCCGTTTCTGGCATAATCAATAAGAGAGATGCTGTCTTGATGCTTCAGAAATCGGTGTGTATCCATTCACTATCCAAACTCGTTTATATGACATGCGGTGTGACTAATATTTTATGCTTCCTGCTGACTGCCGCGAGAAGACTGGTCGCTGACACCATAATGCAGTGCAATATGGATAAACTGTGTTGCACAGGCCAAGTTCAACAATATGAAACTAGCAATATAAAACTATAGACAATTGTAAAACAACATTAATTTAGTATTGTTTGAGAATGGTATGCTATTTAAAGGTGGATAAATGCAATTTAGAGGTTGATAAATGCAGATTAGAGGTGTGTAAACGCTATTTCCGAAGTTCAGGAGGTGTGTTAATGGCGTTTACGTGTGTTTAGCCTCCACTGCATCCCTGAGTGTGCTGTAGATCACAGTGTCTACAGGTGACTTCTGCAAAAAGAAAGAAAATAAAACATATCACATACTGAGGAGCATCACAAGAAAGATAGACTGACATCATTACTGATAACTTACCCTGGCATGCTTTGTGTGTGCTTGGTTGAGGTGTTTAATAGATGCATAGTGTTCTGTGTTCTGGTCCTACACATTGAAGATGTTTATAGGGTTAGCATTCATGTTCTGAGAAGATGTATTGCTTCATTACTACTGGTTAGGAAGGCACCAGGCAGAGAGACACATATAACGGAAGGTCAGCATAGCCCCACCTAAAATATGTAGCCTACATTTGCTTCCTCACCCAAGACAACCACATCACCTATGAACCTACAGGTATGCTCAACATAATAACAGTCAACATAACAGACAGGGACAACACTGGATCTCTACATACAAGTTTGTTCAGAAACATGAACGTGAGTTGAACGTGCTAACTAAGCATGCAATGGCTATCTATGTTGCTTATGTCTGACAGGCTGGGAGTGAGGAAGCTGATTATCTCGGATTGTCTTGGTTTTTTGCAGGGCGCAATTGGCATTATGAAAAGGTAGATTTCTTTTTTCTTTAGCCGACAAAAATGTTTAGTATGTCTACTGCTGATATAACTGACATTTTGTGTGTCACAAACAAGTGTTAATGTTGTACATGCAATAGGGGTTAGGTACTGACTCACATTAGCTGGAGGTTGTTCAGACTCATTGACTCTCATCTCGCTGATATTATCCTCCTGACAGAGGAAGAGAGAACAAAATGTTGATTTCTGATGATATTTAACAACAATTCACCTGTGATTAAACCAACAGTGAGAATCAGCAGTGACATATCCCACCGTTGAGAGTCTGTATTGCTTTGGATAAAAGTGTCTGCTAAATATCAGTCAGATTCAACTTTAACAGTAACAGGGTCATGACTGGGGAAAAAATATATTAATGACATTGTGCATGATTTTTACTCACAACATTGTTTTGTGTCCTCCTTTCAGAATCTGAAATTTGAACAAAGTGTTTTTAAAAGCAGATGGTGTTTACATGACCTTTTCAGTGCCGATAGTAGTATTGTTAGGTTAGCAGTAGACCACTCACTTGCTCTTTTTTTGCAGATCACCACTATCACTATTATGGCTGACAAGAGGCTGGCAACAAGAGCCCCTACAATCAGGGAGACTGCAAGAGAAAGACACATTCAGAATCAGATTTATTGGCCAGTTTTGCGTAAACAAAACAAGGAATTTGACTACGGTTAATCTTTGCTCTCAAAGTACAAGTACGGCTGGGGATGTCCGCCTCCTTGTTGTCCGTGTCATGGTTGCCATGGTCGTGGTCACCTCAACAGGCACAGGCAAGATTGAGAGGGTAGGAATAGTACAATATCAGTATAGACTAATATTTAAGATTTAAATATGAATATAGTGCAAGGCAGTTCAATGCAATGATAATGTATTAACAACAATATTGTATTGTAGGATTGTAAGAAGTATACATGAGGTAGATGAGCAGAACAGCGTTGCCTGACTTTGTTCAGTGTAAGGGCGGGGGCTGTTTCTCAGCATTCAACAGAGTGGCTGCTTGGGGGAAGAAGCTGTCTTTGTGTCGGCTGGTTTTGGTGAACAGTGCCCTGTATCGCCTACCAGAGGGAAGGAGGTTGAACAGTTTGTGACCAGGATGTGAGGGGTCTGCTGAAATTTTTGCTGCCCTTTTCCTGACCCTGGACCGGTACAGGTCCTGGATGGAGGGAAGGTCAGCTCCAATGATCCTCTCTGCCCTAATTGTCCGTTGCAGTCTGGCCCTGTCCCGTTTGGTGGCTGACCCAAACCAGACAGTGATGGAGGTGCAGATGACAGACTGAATGATGGCTGAGTAGAAAGTGGTCAGCAGCTCCTTCGGCAGATTCAACCCTACACATCCGGATCATTTCTTATAATGGCATGGTGGTCTTTGGCACAGAGGGTATTGTTGTATATAGATATATAAGTTTTGTTTTAAGTAAAATGTAGCCAAGATGGAAGCAAATGTTGCTGATAGAAAAATGGCTTTTACATTTTATAATAATTTTGTGTGTAAATGAATACTGATTTTGTGTATATAGGCTAGTGAATTGTATAAAACCTTTGTCACAAACCTTTACAAGCTAGTCTTTTTATGTATTAAGGTGCAGTGCTGTTATTATCTTACAGACAGAACAGTGTATCATATATGAGCAACTTAGCATACAACTGGATCCATCTGGAGGTAAATAATTCTATTTATAGTAAGTTGACTGTGGTCATTCTTTGACACTCATACACTCATGACATGTAGCAATTCTGAAAGAAGCGACATTTGAACATAACACTGGAGAATTTTAACTGGAGACTCAAACATGTAGGAAGCGGATATGTAGAAAATAAGCAAGTTAGATGAAAGGGTTACACTTTACTTGAAGGTATCTACATAAGAGTGACGTGACACTTTCATGAACATGTCATAAACATTATAAACAAGTCATAAACGTTTAAGACATAACGCTTCTGTCAAGTGTCCTTCGGTTTTTGTCATGACAAGTTAGTGTTAGGTTTATGACAGTGTCATGTCACTCTTATGTAGAAGTGTTACCGATGAAAGTATCCATTTTAATATTGAGTAGAACATAGCTTACCTGTATGATCTTTCAGGATTAGCGATGGTGTGGTCGTGCTATCTGTGATGGTTTCACAAGTTGATGTTGATGCTACTGAGAGTAAAGTGGAGCTTTAACAAAATTTTAAAGGACAAATCCTACTTTTTTCTTTTCAAACTTCACTTTATTTTAGCATAACATCCATGTTTGCTGGCATTAGACGGTTGAAGTTATCAGAACACTCTGGACCCTAATTTAAATGGTGGATAAAGTCATCCAAAGAGTTAAAGTTGTATAGCCATCACATGGCATGTGGGAGGATTAAGCTGACTCATATATATTTGTGCTTACGGTCTTACCCATTGTGTTAACTTAGCAAGTTGATTTTGCCTTGTGATTAAATAAGCTTTAAACATAAGACTTTGCCCATCATTCAAATTAGGACCATCGTAGTCCAAAAGTACAAGTACGAGTATGACATAAGATGGATACAGGGACGTTTGTTCTGAGCACACCTTCTGGACATCAGTTTGTGGTAAAAATGTACTAATATTTGTTTGAAACAAAAAAAGACCTGGCCATCATTGAAGTTGTGGTGCATTGTGGATTGCATTACCTAATATGGTTGGGAATGCTGAGGTGGATTTTGAGTCTGAGAGGAAGAAAGGGGAGAGTTTTGATGAAATTAATAGATAATTGGAAAGTGACATGAGAAAACGTGGAGTAGCTGAGAGAGTAGAGTATTACACTGATGACTTCATGGATCTATTTTGTTGTTGCAGGATCGAATCCAGTTGAACATGTTTTAAACATGTCTTTCATCCAAGTGGCTGTAGTGTAGACATAGTTAGAAAATGCAACTTGAAAACCAGCAGTAGCCTAATATGTTTGTGCATGTGGTGAACACAGCGCATGCACATGAAAGGAACCCAGCTGGAATAGAATTACAAACCAGGAGGGACACAACAACTGAGATGCAGTGTCTGTTAAAAACATAAAAAACTATATGTGTTTGTAAACTGCCAGTCTGAGCATATTATATTGATATATTATATATATATTGTAACGTCGGTGTCTTTTGGACTGAGTGCTAGCCTCCCAGAATGCAATGTGTGTGAATGCTGGTTTGTGTAATGACGGTTTTAGTGAGTGTAATTGCGTTTACCATGTCATGTATGTGTTAGCTTGTGTAGTCTTTCTTTACGTTTTACCTCATGTATTTTACCCGGTGTATTGTATGTGACTACCCTGTTCATGTATCATGCTTGTTTTATTAACTTCCCTTGTGTTTCCTATGTAATGGTGTCTTGGTATGTCTGTGTCCCTGTTCTCATTCTCAGCTAATAAACCTTTTGATTGGACAACTCTGTGTGTCGCTATCAAATCGTTACATTGGTGTCAGAAGCGACTTTCGAACATGGCCTCCGCCCAGCGAGAGAAGCTGGGAATGGAAGACCATACCACTGGGTGGAGGCCCATGCGGGAGGATCCAGGGAGAGCCCTTGTAAGGGCTGCTAAAGAGCTTGAGGCCTTCTATCGTTACTGCCGCCGGAGGAGAGGAGCTGTCGCCTGGACCTGCCTGCTGCCATGGGAGGAGATCTTGCCGGAAGAGGGGCCTGGTGAAGCGGTCGCAGAGAAGACGACGCTGGCCTGGGCGCTGCCTCCGCTGCGAGCCGCGACGCGTGAGCAGAGCCGAAGGAGAGCGGCGGGGAAAAAGGTTCCTGGACGACGGACGGTTGGCAGAGACGCTGGGGGCAGCGAACTCACGACGGTGGGGCAGCTTCGACGGAAAGGCTCTCTGAACTCTGAACTTTAAAACGTTTGGGTGCGTGTGAGAGGCACCGTGCTGTGTGGGCGCCCGTTCTAGTTGGCCTGTTGGTCGGCGCCAGAGAAAAAAAAAAAAAAAAAAAGATAAAAAAAAGGTTCGCTGTGTTGGGTGATAGCACAAGGCAGAAGAGGGGGATCAAGACTTCGTCGCGACCATGACGGAGTGGAGCGGGCCAGGAGCAGAGGAGGACAGCTCTGCGAGGAGGCAGCGTGAGGAGGGACGCTGAAACCGGTAGCTGATGGCCTGAGAGCTCAGCGTGGTCCGGCTGCAGCGGAGCTGGGGCCTGCCTATCCTGGTCGGTGCGACTCTGGAGTGGAGCGACAAAGGTGCAGCGACAGTTGACCCGTGAGTTCCAGTGCTTGGTGCCACAGTCTACGGTAGCAAGGCCACCTAGGGCCCCGTCTGGAGAGGAGGAGTGCCGTGGTGACACGCCGCGGAAAGTGCAGCCTGAGGGCGGCTGCTGAGAGGGAGCTGGTGACGAGCGGGGACGGCCACGTGGCTGCTAGCACGCCCGCACTGGACTGCTAGCAGTGTGGCTCCCCGTTGAGTGAGCTCCTGCGGCGTGTGCACCCCGCGTGTTGTTGGCGGTACCACAGACTGATGGACTGAGCGAGTGAATGCCCACACCGACGTTATGGCAATGGCTAAGCGAGGAGATATTGCCGAGGACGGCAATAGCTCGCGAGGGGGCTGTGTAACGTCGGTGTCTTTTGGACTGAGTGCTAGCCTCCCAGAATGCAATGTGTGTGAATGCTGGTTTGTGTAATGTCGGTTTTAGTGAGTGTAATTGCGTTTACCATGTGATGTATGTGTTAGCTTGTGTAGTCTTTCTTTACGTTGTACCTCATGTATTTTACCCGGTGTATTGTATGTGACTACCCTGTTCGTGTATCGTGCTTGTTTTATTGACTTCCCTTGAGTTTCCTATGTAATGGTGTCTTGGTATGTCTGTGTCCCTGTTCTCGTTCTCAGCTAATAAACATTTTGATTGGACAACTCTGTGTGTCGCTATCAAATCGTTACAATATATATATATATAATACTTTGAATAGGCCTAATTTGAAAGGTCTTTGGGCAAGCAGCAATTCCAACTGCACAGTCCTGAATCTAATGATGGTTCAAAGTGCCACACATTAGGCAGAAGCGCCCCCTAGTGGGCCCGCCGGCGGGCCCATTATGAATATGTAATTGGGATACAGGTTATCTACCGGAATCGACATGGTTTGTATGGGCACTGCACTACAGTCAATGATAAAAGACCTCCATTCCGTACATGTTCTTTTGGTGCAGTGACTGCAACAGAGATGACATTGTTGTTTCCATAATTGTGTCATCCTTATGTTTGCCTGGCATTAGTCACTTTTCAAGTGACTATCATTCAGCAAACACATCATTGTGCTGTTTTTCTCTGTGTTCTGCCTTTTTTGTATCATGGGAACCCAAAAGTATTGCAAGGGAACATAAGTAGCTCAATCACCAACATCATCCTTAAGGGACTCCGTAGACCCAAGCCACTGTGTGTTCAAATTTTGTGTCTCTGAATGCATTAATCTGAAGACACATTGGGAACTGTCTTACAACACCATGTTTAGAAGACAGGTGAAGAACCATAATTTGTGTGGTCACTTGGAAAGGCCACTGTACGGATACAATCTAATAGAATCAATTTCATCTGTGATACAATCACTGTGTTTAGAAGACAAAAGTACATTTTCCTCAGTGGTTGTCTTAACCCTTTGTCAGTGACTGTAGATGGACAAATCTTTCATTCAGATTTACTTCTTCGAGTACAACTCTACACAAGAAACAGGATTTATCTGATGTTTGTTGATGATGTTTGCTGGAGACGTTACCTCATAACTTTTACTCGAATGGTGTAGGTGGTTGAAGCCTTGACCTTCCCATCTGCAGTCAGTTGGCATGTCCATAATCTCAATTTCTCAGAACGCTTTAGATGTATGAGTTTCTCAGCAATAGTGATGTTACAGGCAGATGAAGTTCTGATATGACGGTTACTTGTCTCATTCAGCTTCATGTTTTGCTTATCCACCCAGCTTAGACTAACTCTCTTATTTTCCACGGTTCCTCCACACTTGTCATGTGTAATCAGGAGGCATTGGAGAGTCACTTTACTACCAGGCTCTATTTCTGTCACTTCTGGCGATGCAAACACTAAAGAAGAATTTAAATATGCAAAAATGAAAAATAATAATAATATGCAGTTTGAAGGTATCTAAGGATTTACTCACAGTTGCAAACAATTTGTATTTGTGAAATAAATCATTTAGTAAAGTTTATTCCACTGCTTGGTTGAATTTCCCTTTAGATCGACCATTAACCGTATGTTATTTGCACACCTATGAAGTAGATAATTTTTTTTGGCCGTATCACACTTGTATATTAATTCGCCGAACTCGTTGTGAAGTTTAAATGAACTGTCACATTGCATCCGAGCTGTAAAATGCAGACATTCAGAACATGGCAACGTTGTAGCATATGACGGAGGTGACTTTTAGCTAGATGGATGACAGCAGGCTGAGTAAAATAGCGATGTTTCAAAGCTAAAGTCCATCAGAATCTTGGGATACGGCCACTTAACAACGGGAGAGATAGAATTAACAACTGGCCTTTGGCTGTAGCAACCATCCATTTAGAACTAGTAACGACAGTTTGTCCTTCAAGTTGAGAAATTAGGCCTAGTTGATATGTGTCGGAAGAAATTAGTTCTACAAACAAGACAGTTTTAGCGATTAAAACGTTTAAACTGTAAAAGGAAATGAACACAACGCAAGTGGCAACAGTGGAATAAGCGGGATAATGAACTCCATGGTGGTCTGTTCACAGAAATTAATGCACTTACGAGGTTTCCACTTCGCGTCGGGGCCGTTTTACAACCTCGACCGTGCATTCATTTCTGTGAACAGACCACCGTGTCGTCCATTATCCCTTAGCCTACATATCAAGTTGATCGAGTTTGACAAATGCATACTTTGAAGAACTGCTAGATAAACTGGAGCATCCCCTCCCTCTTTTTGTCCACCTTCTTTCGGGAACTGTTGACATGTGTAAAGTCCAGCATCCTCAGTGGTTACATCAGTAATATTCAAAGAACAGTCAGATTCCACCATAAGTCTCTTTGATCGATTTGTTGGTGAATCTTGTTTGACTTGTCCATGGCCAACTTCTTCAATAGTTCCATCATGACCAGCACTGTTGTAGATCCATGTAGTTGAGAAACAGCCTTCGTCAAGCACATTATTGCAGGGAAGGGTTATGTGCCCCCCAGCACTGGAGAAAACAGTGGGAGTGACATCTCCTTTGACACCTGCTGAAGGAAAACATGATTACAGCTGACATGAAAAAGTAGAGGCACCGACAGTATTACCATTCTGGCACTCTTTTGTATTTTGTAGAACTTAATTGGGCTCTCCCTGTCTCCTGTATTACAAATGTATTTTTTTTTATTATTATTTTGGTATGTACTTTTTAAGTTAGGCTTTCACTCTAACGATGGAGGATCTGTCCAGTGGGGATGTGACACAGGAAGTAGTGTTTGTTTATATTAATGTTTAAATTTATAAGCAGACGCTTTTGTGCAAAAAAAAATGTATGTTATCTTTTAACCAAGGACCAAACAAAACATGTCTGAGAGGTATCTCACCCCTATCATCAGTATTCCCAGAGAAATTTAATGCCCCCCACTTTGTTTATTTTTAGTTTTCGGAGCCTGGGCTGCCTACAAAGACCCTTTTTTTCCAGTGTACTCACGGAATGGGCAGCTAGCAGTCGTGAGCAGATGATTGCTGAATGTGACAAAAAAAATGTTATGGGCTTAAAATTGTGTTAAATCCCTGACTGCACCTTTAACTCGTAATAATCAAGGAACATTGCGAACGTACCATGGGCCCAGCAGCACAATATCACGCAGAACCTGAAAATAGTCCCTGTAACTTCCAGCAACAAGTTTGAGCTGCAGCAGATTATTACGGGATGAGAGTATAGTTCCATGTCAAATCAGCCTAGAAAATCGCCACGTTTCATTTTCCGTTAGTCTTATTACACTTTCTAACTTGAGAAGAGACAAGTTTTAAATAGGAAAATGACGGGAAATCTTAGTCACTTTTAAGTAGGGTGATTTGGGTTTGTGAAAAAGAGGACACGTCAGCGGGGGGGGCATGTGTCAACAGACATGGTGACTATGTATGATAATGAGCTTTATTGGCCAGTCCAACGCTAACAGAAAAACACTGCCTCAAAAGACTATTTTGAACACTTGAAAGTTTTAAATGTGCAAAAACAATAATTCCAATAAAAGCAGGGCTATTGAGCTCTAATACGCGCAAGATACATTTGGATGGCGACCCATCTTTAATGTTGCATATCTCTACATTTGATCCAAGGTGTTTCTGAAAATACAAACTGAATCTTTTACAGTAGCTCTATAATTTTGACAATCTGTTTTAGAGCTTAATAATCCTGACCTGTGAAAACAGTTGTGTTGATGGGGACTGATGTGGATATGTTGTCCATTTTCTTATATCTATTCAATTATGTCTGGTCTTATTATTAGGCCTACCTCTTTTCAATCCATTATTATTAGATATTTCTTTTGTAAAGAAATAGGCCTACAACTATCCCTCATGTTATGCCAACATATTTAATTCACCTGAATATAGGCTACAGTAGATAGAGGATTATTGACATCTGCTGTTGTCAGTTTGCAGGCTATCCCTTAAAGCATTGGTTCCCAAAGACTGGATCGGAAATTTTATTTGGGTCGCCAGCACAATTTATGTTGTGTAATAGGCCTAGCTTATACCATTTAACCAGGAAAGCTATCAGTTTTCTATTAGGATATAGTTTGTTTACCACAGTGACGGCCCTAGAATAGCTCTGAAACTGGGGGCGAACGCGTCACAGAGGGGGCAGCGTGCATCTCACTCGCAAAAGGAAACATTTCTGTGGGGCACCTGCTATGGACCTCGCAGTTGCAAAATGCAAGGGACATGAATCAGCATGAACATTAACGGACATGAATCAGCATGAACATTAACGGACAGCTTTCGTTGACCGATTAAAATCTAGTTACCATGCTGTCAACTAAAGCAGACATCCGTATACCGGGCATGGCTATTCAATTTGTGTCATAGGCTGATAGTTTCGATTGTAGATGCACTCTTTAAAGTTAATAGCAGCCTGCTCACATTCCTTATTATTTCGGATTTAAAATGCACACCAATGCATTATATAAGGCTACAATTTAAATGGACATTTTAAAAGCTATTATTTCCTCTTGTTTTCCACCTCGCAAACTCTATTATCTTTTGGCTATTGCGCAAAAGCCTCTTATTCTGAAATGTATTCATTTCACATTCTTACGATAACATAGCTTGTCACAACACCAATACACAGCCTTAGTATAAGGCCTGTAAACAAGCAAACATTTAACTTGCGGATTCAACTTTCCAAAGAAACCTCCAGTAATAGGCTACAATATAACGACTTGAGTTATTTGCTATGTTTACATCGGAATTAACGCTGTTATGGATCCATTTGTCTGCAACGCAACGCAGCCTAGTACAACATCTCTCTTTAGATATACAGGAACAGCTTACTATGTTGAAGATTGACGATTGCGTAGAATGCAAGAATATCCCCAAACTCTCAGATGCGCATTAAAACGTTATCTTTTAGGTAACTTTCCACGCTGATGGTGCTCAAAATGCAACACAACTGTGTTCAAAGCAGGATGAGGAAAACCTGAGGTTGTGTGTTTGTACAAAACTGAGCGAGAATTGTATAGCTTTGAAAATATTTAACATTGTTTCATGTATAATTGAGATTGCAGAGTTGTGGGAAACTGACATCACCAATCCCTGTAATAGTAGTGGTAGTAGGCCAGACCTAGGCGCTATTACGTATACATATGGCAGTGTAGAACGGTTAGGGGGTGCATATAAAAGTTTGAGAACCTGTGGCCTAAAACAATATTGGTGGTTGCATGTTAGATCTGAAGTGAAATGGGTCGCGATGGTCTGTCATTTTTAAAAAGTGGGTCCCCAGAAAAAAAGTTTGGGAAACACTGCCTTAAAGGCAGTTTAAAGGGATAACCAAAGTGCAGTTTCCTACCTGAAACTAGAAAGTTGCTAGGTCGGCAATCGTCTAGAGAAGGCCGCTCAGACAATGGCAGAAGTGCCGTTCGTCATGTTATATTTTTTACAGTCTATGGTTATGAGGTTATGTGCCATCAAAATGATTTTGGAGACGTAATGTTAAGGTCGAAAAACTCTGTCACTTTAGCTGATGAGCTTTCACCCCTCGCTGCTGTTCGATGCTTTGCTGAACATTGTGTAGCCTACCTGTAGGTCGTTGGCACCTTTATTTGCGACCAACACGTAAGTGCCTGCTTTCCAGGTCAGGCACTCAGCTTCATGTTGATATCGACCGAGACAAAAACATGGAAATTTACGTTTGAATTTGTCAGTGAACTTACACTAAACAAGGAAGTTTGCGCTATTGAGGTGACTGACTGACCAATTAAATGTTTACAGAGATTAGGCCTACTATCGACCAATGACGGTAGCTAAGGTCAGGCTCTACATCCTACACTTTCCACTCAATGCAAAGCGAACTGTAGGGGGAGGGCGTGACTAGTATGTGAATAAAAAAGACATAGATATATCTATGAATGAAAGAGAGAGCAATGCAAATTCGCTGTAAACACGTACAATAACAAAATCCCGGACGACTTTGAAATTCCGCCCGGACACATTTTTAGGTTTCAAAAAGAGGACATGTCCGAGCAAAAGAGGACGTCTGGTCACCCTACTTTTAAGCATGATGCTAGCAGGTGAGATGAAGGAAAATTAGCCTAATTCCCCAAATGGTGGTATATCCCTTTAAGACTCTCTTCTATAATTTTATGCTGTGAACAACTATTGAATGTTATGGTCATTACCAGCAAAGCAGCAGATGTTAGCCTAGAAATCTAGACGCGCCCCTAGCGGCAATTACATTTGCTGCCAGGGCTAGTCTAGCAACCCTCCGTTGGCTTGTGAGCTCCAGAAATCGAAACTTAATCAGGTCATTGAAATCGTGTATAGAGTCGTTTGGTGGGCTTAAAGGGAAACTTGGCAGGATTTCCCCCTCTGCTGGAGAAATTGTGCATTATGCTATTTCAAACTGTGGAAAAAGGTAACGACAAAGCACATGGATTTGTTTACAAGCTAGCGAACGGTTAGCATAAGTTTAGTTACTATGTTACAAGGTAAGAAACACGATTTAAAACGAGTTTCTCACTTCTCTTTCCGGGACGGTAAGTCTCAATGTTGCAAGGTTGGTTTTCCGCCTGGGGGACGCTTAAGCTAGCGGGAAAGTCACCATTCTTACCGGAACAGGTCATTTAACCATCCAAATGATTTCTAAAAGGGTTTATTACGTTGAAATAGTTGCCAAGTTCTCCTTTAACATAATGATTGATGGCAGAGTTGCAACGGTTTGGCTTGAATTCCCTGCTACTTGAAAACAAATATCCTATTGCGTCCTATTGCGTGCAGAGGGAATTTGAAAGGCAACTGATTATCCCGCCCCTCGGACTGAGCACTGCAAACGGTGAGTGCCCAGACCCTACATTTTAAAGGGACACCAGGCAAGCCTGATGCTTTTTCTCTACGAAACTCCCTCTGGCTCGGTCTGAAGCCTTTTTCCTTTTCTTTGCGTCTTCCTTCAAGGGTTTTCGCTGCTTCTTCGCTGGCTCTACCATCATACACACGTTTGCAACAATCTCTAGCCTGCCTCTGTGCTGTAAACTGATCCTGCTTCGGTCGGCGGGTAGGATACACCGAACTTGCAAGTGGGATATTCTTCCTACAGGCAGTAGGGGCGGGCGAGAGAGCCTTCATTCACCCCGTAATGAGTCATTTAACCATATACCGACTTACGAAGATGATTAATTTACACGAAAACGTTGCCTGGTGTCCCTTTAATGTGGGTCTGGCTCGCCAGGCTAAGCAGATGTAGCAGTTTAAAGCAATTGCATGTTTGGAGAGGTGTTGGCAAAGACATTTAGTTTTACTCTACCTTTACGTGCACAGTCTGAGAAGATCAGTAAGACCATTAGAACACAGAGCTTGGCTGACATCTCCATTGCCTTCCCTTTTCTGTTGTGTGTTTGTGCTGAAGTTGTAACTGAATCTGACTCAGCATCAGTTTCACTTCTGCATTAGTATGGTCATGACTGATTCCATATACTGATGTTTTGTCTGGAAGTGTCTGGACATTTTTTAAGGAACTAAGCAGTGCAACAAAATTGGCTACTTGCATCATCAGTGCAATTGTGTGTTTTAAGAAATACTTGCCATTTGGTACTCTATATAAAGATAAGCACAATGGACAGTTCAGGCAAAGGCTAATGCATGTTCAAGGTGGTAATGGGGCTAAACTGCACAGTCTATGAGTATAATTTTAAAATGCATTAGCACATTATATCTACATGTAGTTACTATATCTGTGTGAGTATGAATATGAAATGTAGGCCCAAATTATGATTGACTGACTCGGAAATACTTGACTGTTCCTTCCCTTTTTTTGACTTTATATGGAATGCATATGTTATTGTAAGGGAACGCAAACTATTGCAAGACCAATAAAAAATGTGCAGTTACTTTTTCTTTATTACCACCATGAGAGTTCCAGGGCTCTGTAAATTAAAGATAATGCACACAGCAGTGTCACCCATTTCATGAATATTTTTCTTATTTATTTATGTATTATTTATTTATTTAAGTCATCTGTCCGTGTCACAAAAGGGAACATGAGGGATATGTTGCCTTTTCAATACACACAGCATGTATTCACATACAACATTTTCATATGCTGACACACCCTTACACTAAGAGAAATTCATTTCACAAGCTAACTCCAGTTAAGCACCTTATCAAAGTATTTCAACAGCTATAGTCAAACACTAAAGATTAAACATGCAAGGGGAAAAACATATAATAGAATAACAAAAACTCATTTAACTGCCATACGAGCAGAATAAAGGTTGTAAACGATGTGCCAGTACTCTGAAGTGTTTCACTTCATGTCTCAAAAAAGTAAGTTTTGCCTTAATAAAACATCTTTATGTGTCTTTAGGTCTTTGCTATATTACCCACATGAAAAAATTAAAGATGTTTATGATGGCAGAACATATTTTGTTGAGATATGAAGTGGATGGGTGATGGGGGTGATACAGGGAAGACCTAAAGACAACTAAAATTGGAGATCTCAAAACATGTAGAACACATGAAGAGTAACTTAATTTATATGAATCTATGAATATTAATTTACTTTGTACACACAGGCTATCAAATCCATGCCAGGGCCGGTTCTCCTTATACACACACTACGCAAGTTGCGTAGGGCCCAGCAAGTTAATGAAGGCCCCCTCCTCCGTCTCCCCTTGAGTCAAGCTAGTGACAGACAGGTATACAGTTATAGCAACAGTGTCTCATGCATTAAGATGAACATGAAATCAATTTACCAGTCAGGGCATGAAAAATGGAAGAAACTTCACAAGAATGAACAGCGGGGACAGCAGTCTAAGCTTGTGAGCTAAGCTAAGCTTGTGCGATCTAAGCTTGTGAACTCAAGTCTTTGTGCTGTCCTTGTGTGACCAAAGAAGTGTGTGTAACCTTAGCTAGTGGTGTCTCCTCAGTTGATGCCTTTAAGCCCAACTAACTTCTCAAACAGTGTTGCATTCAGACGACGCCTATGGGTCCTGTTAATCAGTCCAGCAAAGGAAAATAAACGCTCTACTGGAGCAGAAGACGGAATGATGGTATTGCACTTCAAAAATGCAAAACCGGTGTGTCTGATTTGCAAAGAATCTGTCTCTGTTTGCAAAGAATATAACATCAGACGGCACCACGAGACAAAGCATGGTAATTTCAAGGTTGCCTATCCACTGCAAACAGAGGCACGAAAGTCCAAAATTGTAGCGTTGGCACAAGGCTATGCACAGAGCAGCAGGATCCTATTGCGAGGTTTCACCTTGCAACAGAGAGCGTCAAGTGCGAGCTTTTTTAAAGAAGTCATGGTTTCAGTGTTGGAGGAATTGGCTGTTGACAAGTCCATGGATGGAATCATTGCCTCTGTCAAACAGGTGCCCCTTTCTGCAAGGTCCGCTACCCGCCGCATAGAAGCGCTGTCTGATGCTGTGCAGGGAGTTGTTATCAGTGATCTCACTCGGGCTAATTACTTCTCCTTAGCGATAGACAAGAGCACTGACAACACAGATGTTGCGCAGATGTGTGTCTTTGTCAGATATTTTGATGGGAAGCTGTTTAGGGAAGATGGCTCTTATTCCTTTGGAGGAGCACACCACTGGAGACATTATATTCACTGAACTGTCAAAAGTGTCTGAACAGTTTTCACTGTCATTTGAGAAAATCAACCTACTCGTGACAGATGGGGCCCCTGCTATGGTGGGAAGGCACAGAGGTTTAGTGAGCAGGTTGAAGGAGCACTCCACGTCTCATCCACCAGAGTATCCTTTGCGCAAAGCTCAGTGGTGAGCTGAAGGGGATTATGGATAGAGTGATGCGTATCATCAATTTTGTCAGGGGTACATCAAGCACCCAGCATCGACTTTTCTGACAGCTTGTGGCAGATTCAGAGGACGCCACCCATGATGACCTGCTGCTGCACAACGACGTGCGCTGGCTAAGCAAAGGTAAAGCCTTGGACCGCTTCTGTGCGCTACTGGGTGAGGTGAAGGCAGCCCTTTTTAACTCAACAAGATGCAGAAAAACTAATTCACGCCTTTATCACTAGCAGGTTAGACTACTGCAATGCACTTTTCTCTGGTCTTCCCAAAAAACATCTAAAGAAATTGGCACTCATACAGAACTCTGCGGCTAGACTTTTAACTAAGACTAAGAAGAGAGAACACATCACCCCTGTGTTGGCTGAACTGCACTGGCTCCCTATTTCCTATAGAATTGATTTTAAGGTTATGTTAATTACTTACAAAGCTCTGAATGGCATAGCACCTTCATATATCTCTGAGCTTTTAATATCTTATCAACCACAAAGGAAACTTAGATCATCCAATTCTAATCTTTTAATCGTACCCAAAGTGCTCCACAAACAAAGTGGAGAAGCTGCTTTTATCCATTATGCCCCAAACTATGGAACACCCTGCCTCTGTACATCAAGCAGGCGAAGTTCAGTAAATATTTTAAAAAGATCTGAAAACATACCTGTACAGGAAAGCTTTTAGTTAACTCATCTTATCCTGTAGACTACTTTTTCAGATTATTCTAAATCTGCTGCTATTGGAGGGCGCAGCCAGCCAGAAGCAGATGGGCTTCCCCTATTAAGTCAGGTTCTGCTCAAGGTTTCTTCCTGGAATATGGGAGTTTTTCCTTGCCACAGTTGCCATATGGCGTGCTTGTGGGGGGTAAGAGGGTTAAGGCTGCCAGTCTTATGATTTCATTTTCTATATTTTTGATATGTTGCTGAGTAGATCATAAACAGAAAAGAAAAGTGATTGATAATGACTGACTGACTATTATTGTGTTACATGCTTCAAATGTAAAGCACTTTGAGCTGCATTCTGTGTATGAAAGGTGCTATACAAATAAAGCTTATTATTATATTATTATATTATTACTTATGTCTAGCAAGAGTGAGGCAGCAGCAGATCACCTCGTCTTTATAGAGGTCCAAAAGTTCATGTCCAATGTTGCATTTTTAGTTGACATATTTGGCCATTTAAACAATCTTAACCTGCAGCTACAGGGAAAAGGCAAAACCATCGTGGGCATGGTTGAAAAGCTCCAATCATTCACCGTCAAGCTGGGGTTGTTAGAGTCCGACATATCAACTGGCAGGCTCCTTCATTTCAGTACTCTTAAAACACAGGCAAGACAAGTGACGGGACTAATGGTAGACTTCGTCAAGCAAATCCGAGCCAACTTCGCTTCTAGGTTGGAGGACTTTTCTGTCTCGAATGAAGTAATTGCTTTTGTGTGTGACCCTCTCACAACCCGACCTAGCGGAGAACTGTCCTCCCTGGCCAAAACAAATGTCCCCTCGTTGGATGAGGCTAAATTTGAGATGGAGTTAATTGATTTCCAAACAACCTCTCTGGTCAAAGATGCGTTCAGATCTGCGGAGTCCGTGAGTGGCTTTTGGGGGGCATGCTCAGAGGAGTACAGCGCAATTAAGAACCTTGCGTTTTATGTGTTGACAATGTTCCCTTCCACTTATACGTGCGAGTCTGCCTTCTCATCCATGAATGCAATAAAAACCCACGAGAGGAATCGATTGACGCACAAAAATCTTGAGAACTGCCTGCGGATTTCAGTGACAACTGTAACACCCGACATCCAAAGCATTGTGGCGAATGACAGATGCCAGTTCTCACATTGAGTAGTAACGCTAGCCTACCAATAGTTTGATTGTGTTTTGAATGTCACTAAAATTGTTCAGGAGGATAGACCTCTGCACCACCACCTCCAGTTGTGTGTCCGTAATATGGCTAATGTTCCGTTTTTTTTTTAAGCCTTTTGTCTGAATTAGTTTTGTTGTTTATGTGTGTCGCGCCGTTACCAAAATATAGGTTAAGGTTGCTGTTGCCACACTTTCATGTCTTCTTCTAGGTCTACCCCCTCTTTTGAATTGGCCTAATATAGGCTAGGTTATATAGGTAAGGTTATCTGATCTTTTGTCAGTCAAGCAAGATTGTTTTTTTATTTCCGACTTAAAGACGAAAGACAAATTTAAACATTGCAAGAAGAACGTTTGTTCTAGTGTTTCTTTGTCTGTTTGCGTCCGCAGTATGATTGGGGGATATGGGCCTATTTGTAAACCGTTGTTGTTAAATAAAAAAATTACTTTTTTTTGAAAAAAAAAAAACAAAACGGACTCCCAAAATAATTTAGCGGGCCAAGAAATATTGCTGGCGGGCCAGTTTTGGCCCACGGGCCGCCTCTTGCCGACCCCTGCACTATGGCATGTGTGACCGACTGTACCTATAGGGTACATATAAGTGCACGACTACGCCACTTGGGGCCTTTCACGCCAAGATATGTTATAAACCCAAGTGTATTTGATGAGACACACAGATAAGATAAGTAAAGACAGAGACGTGATTCCAGTACAAAAATAAACAAGATTTATTAATATGGAATTCACTTAAAAGGCCATTTATGCGGTTAAGCACTAGAGCGCGGACCCACTATGGTGAACGGCAAGGGGGAAGTGGTAATGGCTGCCACCAGGGATATTTACTCTTTGGGACAGTAGCAGGGCAGATATAGCTAGTTAGCTGATGGGGAGCGGTTACCTGTCCTGTGTGAGGCCGACACAACACTCGTGCTCTTGACTCTGGTGCCTATTCACACAGACACACATACAAACACACACGCATAGGCACAACTACTGCAACAATGTGATCACAGCAAATGGTGAGGTGCACGTTACCACTACAAAATACTGTGAGCAGTGCGCGAAGAGGAGGACTCAGATCCGGCGACCTGCCCCGTGAGCAGCTTCACTATTACTCTGGAGAAGAGAGAAGGGGGAGGGGATGGTTAGCACTCAGTGACTGGGAAAACAGTAGAGCAAAGCTGAATAGGAAGGATTTTACTGGTAGCAAACTACTGGGGCAGCCAGTACCACACATGCCCTAATGCCGTGAAGGAGAGAGGCAACAGGAGGCTAAAAGGTAACAGCCAAGTCAAATAATACCAAATGAAACCAACTAAACAGAAAAGAAAACAAACAAAACGGGCAAAAGCTACTTTACATTAATTTTACAGTAGGCAACAGCAGTGGCAACTGGTTCTCAGTGCATCCTAAAAGCAAACACAACATGGCAAGGGGACCCCTGGCACTCTCACCACAAGCCAGCGTGAGAACACTGCTTTGTTGGCTAGGTTCCTTAGTAAACAGTGCAGGGCTTCGTTAAAACGTCCTTCACCCGAGACCTACGTTACAATGTGGCTATTAAATACATGTACAACCTCACAAACATGGTAGCCTGACGTTGAACAACAATTATTAAAATAGTGTACTATTACCTTCAGTAGTAGGGCTACCCACCAACTACTCGGAAGCGTCTAGCGACAGTAGGACACCTGTTGCCCACAGTTTAACATCAGATAAACAATTAAATACAATCATATGATCGTGTAGCAGATGAGGCAATAGCACGTACCTTTCACAGACGAACACCCAGAGTTTACAGAAACCAGGGATCTTAGTTGGCCTACCGCTAACTGGAAGGTGTGACAAAGGGGAAAGGAGCTACGGTAACAGCAGGAGGACAATCTTAATACAGCAGTGGCTCTGCCGGTTACACATGCAGAAGGTGTGAGCAGTAATGGAGGTTGTTGGCATACAGAGCTTCACGCTTAGCCTCTACTGCAAATAAGGTCGGAATTAATTCTGCGTAATAGCACGGTGACTGGCTCTGCAATCGATCAATTGCCTGCGCAAGGAGTTTCAGGACTTTGGCATATTCTTCAATGTACTCCATCTCTGCATCCTTAAATAACGGCAGGTTGCGGATGCTGCAGAGCTGATGAAGGCTGTCATATAGAGAGTTCCAACGTGTCGCACAAGGTGAATTTCAGTACTGCAGACACCACTTCAGCGCTTTTAGGCCTTCCTGCTGCGTTCCACAGTGCAGAACATTTTCCCATTGTAGAGTTGTTAAGACGCGACAAGCTAGAATGTTCTTTCATGGCCTTTTTTGCATCAATTAAAACATTGGCAGACCAAATGTCAGCAGTGGTACATAAGTGCTTAACACATTTCAAGACTTCTTTCAAATCATCCACTTTTGTTGTAAAGTCATTGTCAATTCTTCTTCCTAGAATTCTTCTTGAGATTACAGTTGCTTCTGGGTTCAAGCCCTGAACGAGGTCAATTAAGTATTGCTGCTCAACAGTTGAAAGAGGATGCATTCCTTTAACAACTTTTTTCTGAGAAATCTGGGCATTTCTGGGAGAACACTCTGTAAACAACTTTGTCTGCTTGTGTGTGGTTCCGATGATCCTTTTCTTTCCACTGCTGAAACCCTGCTTGTGTTGCTCAAACTCTGGAAGTACCTCACCATGCAACCTCTTCAGGTGAGTTTTGAAATTTGTAGTGGTTTGAACAGAACCAGATATGATGGTTTTCTTCTTTGTACATAATTTGAACTTGCCCCGATTCTGTTTGTTTCACAATTTGAAAATAAGTCCCATAATATCGCTGATTTCACTGTCCACTGAACAGTACTGCTTGGGGGTAGGATTCTCCTCTGGTATTTCCAGGGGCTGGTCAGAGCTGTATGAAAAGAAGACTTCACTATCTATTGCATCTTAACCACAGAAATATTTTTAAATTGAAATATATAATAGTATATAAATAATAAATTAATTGAAAATGGCTAGGAAATCAGATATAATTTCATTATTTATAATATAGTATTGGTTTGTTACAGTTTTTCTCAGTCGCGTTGGTGCTTTTCTCAGATCAGAATGAAAATCCTCATAACTGTTAGTTCAACCTTCACAACATTTAGACATTTGTGCACATCATAGTAGCAATTTCTCCTTCTTCTGAACAAATTCCAAATGCTTTTGGACATGTATCAGTTGCTTTGTCATGTCAGTCAAAATGAACTACAGCCTGACGAGCCAGACCCACATTCAAATTTAGGATTTGGGCACTCACCGTTCGCAGTGCTCACTCCGAGGGACGGGATAATCGGTTGTCTTTCAAATTCCCTCTGCACGCAATAGGACAGCGCTGAGTCCCATGCGTTTTTCCACCAGTGGCGCTAGTTGGCTATTCAAACTTTTGCCAACTTAAAACAAGCTTAATTCGTGTCACACTGTTGGCCAACAGCAACATCCATCTTCTTTGTTTTCAAGTAGCAAGGAATTCAAGCCAAACCGTTGCAACTCTGCTATCAATCATTATGTTAAGCCTGCCTAACGACTCTATACACGATTTGATTGGCCTGATAGAAGTTTAATTTTTCGAGCTCACAAGCCAACGGAGAGTTGCTAGACTAGCCCTGGAAGCAAATGTGATTTGCTGCCGCTAGGGTGCGTCTAGATTTCTAGGCTAAATGAACTATACTTATGGATGATGAATAGTCGTTCCCAATAAAACTAATAGTCTTCATTACATTGCTTGAGTCATTACATACAAAATTGGTGAACTAGTTATCAAATTCTGTCACAATGCTGTAGAATTGCAAAGAGAATATACAGTAAAAATGTGAAACGTACATATTCAGTGTCTTGTACTCTGAGAGAATAAACTGCCATAATGAAAACATGACAAAGCCATTTGACTATCTTGTTCATAAACGATGGTGTCAAGACTTCTCATTTTGATGACACTGGCAGTTTCATTGACATAAATACTTGCTTTTGAGGAATGGACTATCCATTTTGAGCAAGTGACGTGCTTTTGCAGGTCATCCACTAGGTTTTGCAGTTTGCACTAATTGTTTTGAGAAATGCACTAACTGCTGTGCAAATGTTAATAGTGATGTGAGAAAAGCACCAAAGCGACTGAGAAAAACTGTAATAGCACCCACGGGTGGTGTACTTTGTTTTGAAGCTGCAACTATTATTTATAATGTTATAAATGTTATAATATAAATAATAATTCCAAATGCATCACAAATTGAAAACTGAGAACACATTACACACTGAAAAAGCATAGCCAAGTTCATAATTCCTGAAGCTTAGTAGACAAAATATTCAGAATCAGCATCCATAAATGCTTTATTTCTGTAATTAACTGTAACTATTATAAATGCTACACAGCTGTAAATGTGTCAAGAATGCAGCATACAAGCTTCCAGTTCAACTCCCTTACCTGCTCTCCTCGCTGTCTCCCATTCTCTCACTCACTCTGTTACTAAAATAAACTAGGTAAATTTGGTTGCTCACCTTGCTTTGAAACAACTTCCTTGACAGGTCTGGACAAAGCACCAAGTAGAAGCTACCTGACTCAATCTAATCTGCAGCACAGCGCATTTTGTGTTGTGATAGTAGTGCAATGTGCATGCCCATAGCAAGTTTGAAACAGCGCCAAAATTCCCTAGTGACCGAGAGTGGTATCACAGGGGCTTGACTATGCGAAAGTGCCACAGACAGAGACAGAGATTTCGTGCTTTATAGATAGTTAGATAGATGTCAACACATTGTCTCACACAAAGTATTTTACAGTATTTTGAAAATACAAAAATACACAACACTGAAGTATTTTGATACAAAATACAAAGGCATTTTCATCATCTCAATAAAATACAAATTACAAAATGTTGTATTTGAAATACGTATTTCAAATACAGTACATGTATTAGAAATACTGCCCATCCGTGCCTGTAGCCTCGTTCCAGGTGAATAAGGCGAATTTCATTAAGTTTGAAAAAACTATTGAAGGGAATCAGGGGAGCAAGTTCAGTAGCCTATGTCTTTGGCAAGTAGCCTACTACAGACACACAGGTGAAGAACAGTCATCCAGTAGGCTACTACTAGCACAAGAAGACCCTTACAAAAAATAACTGCGTTATACAAGTATCAAACTGTAGATTTCCAAGTATCAAAACGGCAGTTTTTGAGGAAATATTTGCAGTTCTTATGCAGGGAATGCAATGGGACACAAAACACTGCACTGTACTGCAGTATTTTGCACATGAAATACTAGGCTACTGCACTGTAGCCTACTGTAGTATAACTAAACTGTACTTTGAGAAAACGGCAATTATTTTTTTGTAAGGGGATATATACAGCAACCATCAAAAGCACATTTATTTGTAGCTGTGAATTTATAGCTGTGAAGGCGATTCACACAATTATTTGTCTTTCTCCTAGTCCTTTATGGGGAAAAACACTATATTTAGTAACTTCCGTAGACATCCAAAATGGGGTGGCATGATTGGGAGGACTGAAGTGTCAGATGATACTGTAAAAAATTGTTACATTTTGGCCCTCAGAGTTCAGGTAAGAGGGCCCCCTCAGTAGGATTTTGCTTAGGGCCCCATGTAGGTCTGAACAGGCACTGGCCATGTCTGGCAAACATCAGCTTTTCTTCAGTGTGACGGCTCTGATGACACTTCCTCTTGGGTTAACCCAAGCCTTTAACAACCACAGCATGACATTACTGACACAACAATGAGCAATCATATCCCTTTTTTAGTTTTGACCTAAAAGTTATGGGGCCCTATCATGACATTCTAAAGTGCATCGTCACTAGTCAAAAGTCTATTCAAATTTAGTAGGATGTCCAGTTCACATTGGGAGGGGTTTTGTTATCAAAAGTGGAGCGCATGGCGCAACAAGGTGTTCCTAGGTTTTTTAATCAGTCATATGGGTGTGTTTGGGGCGTAACATCATTTTAAACCAATGAGAATGACATCTGTCATTTCCTTTAACGGCGCAAAGCGCGATATGTCAAATAAATGCATCGGTATTTTGGCATTCAACGCCGCATTTGAAGGAGGCTGCTTGCGAGACCGTATGGAATAGTCATTCTTAAACCATGCTTTACTAAAACCTAGCATAGCCTTCACGCATTTGCACTCGTCTATTATTTGAACTCATTGGCAAAGTGAAACTAACTTCACCAAGGAGTCAGTCAACGACAAGACAGTTATATGCAGTTACTTTCACTATTGACTGACAATGGGTTACCAACGAAAACATAGGCTGGAAAAAGCAACACTTACCCTAATGTTGCTCAAATGACTAAATAAAACAACATTTATCCTGCAGAGGAGTTGCTTGTATCTCTTGACAGTGCGTCTTCAGCTGTGCTCCATACGTGTCTCGCCTCTCCCCTAATCACTTTTAACCGTCATTACCAATTTGCAAATGATGGTGAATAACTACTCATCATGAGATGTACAGTATTTCGTAATATCTTTATTTATGACCGCCGCTAGCGAAGCGGTCATATAATGATTGTCAAAGTTTTTTTTTTTTTCCCCGTCATCTACTTCCTGAATTTTTGGTGCCCGGGACACCGAAACACCGGTGCACATGAAATTTGGTGGGTATGTAGCCCCACTAGACTTTTACAGAAAAATTTTGTTTCGTCCCCGGGGGCCACTCCCATTTTTTTTTTAATAAAACAGAACTGTGTTAATAGCACAATTTGTTAGACTAGCCAAGGTAACTTGGATGAGAAATGGAACTGGAGCTGCTGAGCCATCTACCAGTAGTGGGTCTAGTGTTCCGCGATACTCCGATGGGTTAGGCCTGCATGCCGGTGAGAAAGAACTTCGGTCGACTAAGTGTTGAAACTATCAGAAAGAATTTATAAGATATGGATTCACGTGCCAAGTCAAGAATGAACTTGACCCCCACAGTGTGTACTTTACGGCAATGTTCTGGCAAATGAAAGTTTAAAGCTGCAGTGGGTTAAGTTTAACAGATTGAGTGGACTTTTTGAAAATGTTGAATGTTTACAACTCTCATGTCCCTCCCCCACTACCACCGAGCACCCTCTCATCAAGTTTGTGCTCGTCAGTGCGCACCAGACTGTGATTGACAGTCAGATCTCACACAGCCCTGCTCTGATTGGACCAGAAGAACCGGGAGGTGTGGATTTTTGCAAAACAAATAACAGGCTCTAGGTGGAGGTAGAAGTGCAGGGGCCTGTACTACGAAGCGGGGTTACTGTAGCCTAGAAATATAAACCATAGGGATTTCTAATGGCTGACGCCGTGGACGTCATCCAATCACAGCGCTCTATTTTGTTAGAGAGTCTTAAGGCTTGATAACGACAGTCCTGCGACGGTGAACAAGGAAGGTGGCTATGGCGAATGAAGAGCGGTTGTTTGAATCGGCGTTGGCGTCTTTGGAGGAGTTGGACTTTCGAAGAAGGATGTAGCCTATTTGCCGTTTTGCCGACCGGATATGGATATGGTCGTGGCGCTGGCCTATTGCATGCCTAGGCAGTTTGAAAGACAATTTTCTGCCCGCCCCTTGGATTAAGCGAGGTGAATGGTTCGATTCCAGACTATACATTTCAATGATATAGGATGGCCCGCCAGGCTAGGGTTACTAGCTTATCTGGGTAACTTCGAGAGTAACTTGATCACGTGTGGTGTAACTTCCTGATTAACCCGTACTACGAAAGGTGGATAGGTCTTAACCGAGGTACGCTGCCATGGCAATTTACGCTGCATCTCAAACCTGCTCCGTGCAGGTTATGTTCTTGGTTAACCCGAGGTTTCCGTTAACCACACCCTTTATAAGTACCAACCCTCCCGACAATGTCGGTGTATACCTGGATGATCCATACGACATTGGAGAGCAAATCGTGAGGGGCTCTATTCGCAGGGCGGGGGGTTTTAGAGACCGCCATATATATATATATTCCATCGGTGATGCTGAACATCTGAGCAAGAATACTGTATGTCCGAAAATAAATCGGACATAGGCCTACATAAGCTGAACGTCTGAGCAAGAATAGCCTAGGCCTACTGTCCGAAAATAAATCAGACATAGCCTATAGTAGGCCTAATAAATTAAAATCACCATTTTAACAAACTTGTTGAATTGAATGTCATATTACTGTACTCTGCACATAAAGGCTACACATTTCCACAGCACCAGAATCCGACCGAATGCCTCCCTCAACCCCCTCCATAATCGGCCTTCCACTATTATTTGCAATGGCCAACTCCTCTGCTACTGTAAAACACTCTGGTGCCTTACAGTAGTGTTCAAAGACACCTTTTTCTTGTTAGCTGTAAAACAGAGGCCAAGTGAAGGCTATAAGTATACTAGGCCTAGCCTACATGTTTTCATAATTAAGAAATATTAATAAGCTATAACTATATAAACCTATATCCTGAATAATGTTTTTGTGTTTCATTTTCACCTGCTGCCATGTGCGTTTGGCAATGGTGTTGCATCTGAAATGTTCACAGGATTAGGCATACACTAAATCAGTCAATGGGGCTACTTAAACATTCAATTATCCTTATTACTGTCTATATGCCCACTTGTGTTGCATCTGTAGGCCTTTTTATGAACTCAAAATAGGCAATTGAATTATTTCAACTCATTCATTCATCAGACATTCCGCAAGCTATTAATCCTCCGTAACACATATTTGAAGAGCATGTGGAAATAAAACTTTACTTTTAGGCATTTAGGCTACCCGATCCGCCTTGCCTTGCTTTGTTTGCTGCCGACGTATTTGATTTTTGTCGTAGAGTGAGTTTTAATTCCTCGTAACTTGTCACAATAATTGTGCATTCCTCGTCCATAAAATAATATTGAAAGTGGTGACTTGCGCTGCAACCCGCCCCTTTTATGTGAACGCGCACTCCAATTAGATTAAACCCGGTTCAACAAATCAACTTCTTAATCAGCGTCGTAGTACCGATTAACACCACTTCTGATAACCAGGTTTTGTCAACCCCGGTTTTATAAAGTAACCCTGGGTTACATCTGGGTAGGTTAAGCTCCCTTCGTAGTACAGGCCCCAGGTTTTTTTCTAAAACCGGCTGATTTATGTTGTTCTGTCGGAGCATAGTGTCTGTTTCAGTGAATATGTATCTTGCCAACTGCAGCTTTAAAGTCAGTCAAAAGGAAAAGACACTTCGGAACTCGACATCCCAAACACGTTCAGAAACCAATCAGAAACCACTTGCTTGTGCAAAAGACTGGGACTGAAGGCAAAAGTTCAAAGTGTTGTGCCATATGTCAAGTTTACTCACTGCATGATCCAAAGGGAGACCCTAGCATCCAAGACACTTGAACCTTAATGATGTTCTCCAAAGAGCAACCAAAACATTGGCGGAGCGAGGGGGTGGCTTCGGGGGCTCAAGCCCCGAATCTTTTTTTTTTGTATGTGTTTTCAATTTCCAACGATTCTAATTTCTAATTTAACTAACCCCTCGGTTTCTCTATAAATGTTACAAAATGTAGGCTACTATTACTGAGCAAATATCCCTTATTTTAAAAGCCCAATATTGACAGATAATCTGATTTCCCACATGATGAGTTTAGGCAATGCCAGAGCCGAGATATAGCGGTTTATGTCATAAACCTGGCAGGAAAGTTCAGAGTGGCGCAGTCAGTTTAAAAAGCAAGCCGGTAAGAAAAACTATTGTCAAGACATTAGGCAATTAGGCTACTGTTCCCCGGAATACAAAAATAAACTTCAGAAAGACAGAAAGTTTGTTGTACTGTATTCATAGAGTCTCAATGACCGAATCAGTAGATTTACCTGTTGTCAGTTGAGTTCGTTCAATTCATTTATTGTTGGCTAGTAGCCTAGGCAAATATAAAACGGAGATGTAACGTGGCTACCGGCGGGAGTTTGAACTTGCATGTTTCGTGCATTTTAGGGCAAAAAATACCATGCGATTGATGTGTTCTCCATTTGAGGAACGTAATCAATTGCGGACGTGCACAGACAGCTCAGACACAGAGCGCATATAGGCCTAGGTTAGGCTACTTTCACTTTCTAGAGTGCGCATTCATTACGTAAAAGATGCTCATACCAAAACAACGATCAAACATTATCAAATGTATCATGACGTGTTGTCACAAAGACTTACTCCAGTTAGAAAATCGAAACCAAATTCATGTAGGCTAAGCAAGGCCGTAGTCATGATGTCAACATTGGGGGGGACCAAATCTGTGGTGGGGTCTGAGAGACCCCCAAATAGAATTTCAATATATTTCCTACAGTACCATGCAAAAAATATTATTAAAAATCACAACAGTCAATTAGGGTATTCCAAACTTTTGACAGACATAGGCATGGCATGGATGGATGGATTATGAACCCCTGGGCACAGATCCCCCCCTTATAGATAGACGGGTCCTGAGGCATTCTCCCACGGAAGATTTTTTATTTTTTTTAAAAATGACCCTTTAAATGATGACTTCTGGTGAGTTTTGTGAAAAGAGAAGGGTGGAAAAGGCCCAGTAAGCCCATTCAGTAATCCATCCCTGGACCTGTATTATGACTCCATTTGTCTTCAAAATGTATACTTTAAAAGGAATTACAAACTAGAGTATCTTTTTTAAACTCTATATTACACAGAATGTGGTTCTTTGACTTATTACTTACACTTTTTTAACTAAGGCTTAGACTCATAGGTTTGGACCTATAGCCTAATATAATTTTGTCTTTTAATTTAGATTTTATTATGCTGGCGGCTAATCACACAATTTTAAAGGGACCAGGCCCATCGCTAGAAGGCAAGCAAACCAAGCAATTGCTTGGAGCCCCGAGCTGGCCAGGGGCCCCAAGACAAAGACTGGTTAAGAATAAAATGCAACGACAAACTGTGAGCGCCCCTTTGATAGTCAATGCAGTGAAGTGCAATGACACTCTTACCGGCAATACCGGGATCCCCCTCAAGGGGGCCCCACTCAGTAGTCGCTGACAGCAGCCAGCCAGCCAGGTTTGTGATCTCTGCTAAAACAGGCAGTCATAATGAAATATAAAACAGGCAGTTGTAATATGTTTATTACACTGGGATAAAGGTAAGGAAGGCTAGCCTACAGTAGCAAAACATGTTTATCTGTTCCAGAATCACTGTTTATCGTATTTAATGACATAACATTGCTATAGGTTTGTAATAGGTTTTGATGAAAGTGACATAGCTTCTCTGCTATACTAACTATTCGACCGTGATAATCTATTTACCAAATGGGGGTTAGGAAAACCACACGATAAATTCCGTGCATCAAAGCAGACTGGACGCCAGCTGTTTACTGTCTTTAAAGCACCAGGTGCGTCTGTCTAATTCTCAAACAGCAGAATGCTTAAATGCTATGTTAAGCTACAAGTAGGCCTAGGTTAATGTATAACATTAGCTTGGGATGTTTTTACAGTAAGCATTGGTAGTTGTGAAAGCAGCTGCATCCCTTCTAAATATCAAAATATGGAAATGCTAACATATCTTTTCTTTCTCCCTCAAGGTGCTTTGCTTAAATTTCTCAGCCCTCAGGCTCTTCCTAAGGATACCTCCACTGATGAAGGTAGAGTGAATTTCTCTCACTGAGCTGAGCTGTTAATGACCTTTTCCAATATGCTAACAGTGAAATGGTCAAACGTACTTCACAGGTAATTTCAGATTTTTTTTCAATTATCTTCCCAGGTACACCATCACCATTCATCCTCCATTCATGAGGAAGAAGCTGACATTGGATTTTATGGTATGGTGGTGTTTTTGCAAATGTTCAAAATGTTCAAAACTAATGCACAGTATATCTATATATGCAACAGCAGTATTTGCACTGTCAATTTTTTTTATTTATATAAAGTGTGGGTGAACTTAAACTGTATGGCTATGCTGTGGTTCCTGTAGGCTTTGCGTGCGGTGGGGCTCCATGTTCATTTTGCTTGGGGCCCTCAAATTCCTTGAAACGGCCCTTGAAAGGGACACCAGGCAAGCCTGATGCTTTTTCTCTACGAAACTCCCCCTCGCTCGGTCTGAAGCTCTTTTCCTTTTCTTTGCGTCTTCCGTCAAGGGTTTTCGCTGCTTCTTCGCCGGCTCTGCCATTATACACATGTTTGCAACAATCTCTAGCGTTTCGTTAGCCTGCCTCTGTGCTGTAAACTGATCCTGCTTCGGTCGGCGGGTATACACCGGGGATACACCGAACTTGCAAGTGGGATATTCTTCCTACAGGCAGTAGGGGCGGGGGAGAGAGCCTTCATTCGCCCCGTAATGAGTCATTTAACCCTTACGAGCTCGACCATTCTAATTTCGTTACAAAAGTAACGATGGCCAATCGTCTAATATCTCAGCTGTCCAATGACTGATTTTATTTCTGAAATCTTCCCCGTAATGCTGACAACATAAGCTTCAATTTGATATGATTGGTTAAGGGGTTTATGGCGCGAAATGTTTTGGATACTTGAAAATGAGTCTTGAAAAAATATTTTCACTTGAGTTGGTGCAGTTGACGTGGACAGCCGGATGCCACCTGCACTTAAGTTGCACTTAAGTTGTTTGTCGAGTTTACCTCGACTGGAAACCACACAGCTGGATAAACTGAGGTAATATTGTTTTTACATCGGTTCTAGTTATGGTTTATCTGAATTTGAAGTCCTTAAATCATGTCATTTGACAGTAATATACTTTCTTATCAGCGTCAACATTATGGCTTAGCGGGGGGCTAGTGCATCGTCACGTAACTTTAGCTAACTGTATAATTCTGAACTGCTTGCAATATTATCGTTTGCTTTTGATGTCAGTTATTTTCATTTGACAGTTTCATTTAAAAACCTGTAAGTATATAACCTGTAGGTAAGTTTATTTTCTAGTACCAATTTGCTTGTTAGGTAAGCATTATATTAGCAAGACAGTATAGCAAACCAAAGCTGAATAAATCAATGGGCGCCGCGTTTCAAGTTGCGTTAGTGCTACGTTCTGACATGAAATAAGTTGAGCGATATTTTTTACTCCTCTCAGTATGTTGTAGAAAATAAGATGTGAAATCACATATTCTGTCAGAAATGTGATTAACTTATTGCCTTTCCTCCGGTTGTTATCTGTAGTGCAATCTGTAGTGAACTATTTTAGCTTGCTAACTTCTAAATGACAAACATCAGATGTACTTGTCTCAACATTTTCTAAGATGGCATGACTTGAAATAGATGAAGCACAACCCCTCTCAATATGTAGTTATAGAAAACATGATGTGAAATCACATATTCTGTCAGAAATGTCATTATTGCATTTCAGCAGTTTGTTACTAGGTGAAATGTAATCTGTCTTTATCTTGATGCCAGCCAGGCAATCAGATTTAGGGTAGCTAAACCCATGTGTAATACAATGACTTTTCATAGGCCTACTTAGAAATATTTCGAGTATATTCTGAGGATGCTTCAATAGTTTAGGCTACCTCTTCTTTTGTGTGCATACATGCACAAATCTGTAGTTTTGTGATTTAATTTTTTACACTCATAAAGGTATTTGTATGATTTTGCTCTTGTTTCAGATGGAGGATGACAAGACCTACACAGACCTTCTCGCAAGCCTTAAGAGGTAGCTTACTGCTCATGAGCTTGCGCTCACAATGCTGAAGACCATGCGGGGATGGAGGAAGAAGGTATAGATTTATGTGCCGTGCGTAGGATGGTGCAGACTAAAACACTGTGTGAAATAGACTTGTTATGTTCTTTTTTACTCACATTGTTGTCCCAGGCATATGTGGTTTTACCAACCGGAAGGAATGGGAGCTTGTGCTTGGTAGGCCGTCGTATGCAAACAGTGCAGAGGCATGGGACAAAGACCCCAGAAGAGTTTCACAGGTTTCTGGGATTGATCATTTACATGGGGTTCACTTCCCTCCCTAATATCCATTGTTACTGGGGAACCAATTCTTGGCAGGGATCAGGGGACATTGACCAAATGATGAATACATATTGTGTACTCCAAAAAACGCAGAATACCAGAAAGCACTTTTTCTCCATTGACATTGCCGTTGTCAGTAGCTTCTTGTTATTTCAAGTTTGACAATGCAATGCAGAATCTGGTGTTGAACCTAGGTTTGGTAGCTACAACCAGAAAGAATTTGGAGGAAATCTATCACAACAGCTGGTAGGCATTTCTGTTGAAATTTCCGCCTCACCTTCAGCTGCTCCAACTACTACTCTGTCGTCTTTCCATCAAGTACATATTCCTGTACAGCAGGAGCTTGTTATAAAAAACGTACATAATAAAACTAAAGTAGCTTGTATGGCCCTGGAGTGTAACGGTAGGCGAATTTGTTTTATTGATAATAAAACAAATTCGGTAGCGGTAACGGTAGGCTACTTTGGAACCATCACTAGGTCGCTAATTTTTGCATTATTTACGTTTGATTACATTTCAGATGGTGCGTGTTGGTTTCCTGTAGGCCTAGTATAACTCTTTTTTTCTGTCTTTATTTTTCTATGTCCGTATATTGGGGTGGACATTTTGGTCATATTTGAATATTGGGGGGGACACGTCCCCCTCAATGTCTATGGTGACTATGGCCCTGAGGCTAAGTGTAAGTGTTCTCTCATTGACGCCGGTAGGCCTATAAGGAAAATGCTATTTCAGTTTGGAAAATGTATCCCCCCCCCCCCAACTGAATTAGTCCCCCTATGTGTGAAGCACTGAAGGGGGGAATTCCCCCCCATTTTGAAAAATTTTAAGCCCTGGATTAAACTTTGCTTCATGTGTTCCACTGAACATTATAATAAGTGGGTTCACAATGTGTGGGGCTGTGCTAAACCTGACCATAAGGCTACTTTGGCCAGAGTTCAAAGTAAAAATGTATTGAGACAAGGTAGCATCCCATCAGGGTTATCTCAACATAGTATACTAGCCTATAATATACAAACCATAACTCATAAAAAAAACGCTTAATTAACTAAGTGCATGCTGATCAGATAGGCTATGCCTATAGACCCCTCTTGAAAGACCTAAAGTGCCAGTCAGATATACCTTGAGTCTCACATTTTTAAAGTCTCAATGTATCCATTAGCTTACACAGAATTCACTAGAAGTCATTATTTAAGGGGCTATTTTTAAAAATGTTCTGCCGGGGGTGCATTCCCCTCGGACCCCCCTAGCCTTCCAGTGTGTGACACTGGGCTAAGCCCCCAATGTTTCAAATGTCTGGCTCCGCCCCT
This sequence comes from Alosa alosa, assembly GCF_017589495.1. NCBI lineage: Eukaryota > Metazoa > Chordata > Actinopteri > Clupeiformes > Clupeidae > Alosa > Alosa alosa. The sequence goes on from NC_063196.1 coordinate 16,157,831, forward strand.
GGAGCACACCATTTACAGGGACGCAAGAAGGTCTCCAAAACTTCCTGACGTAAAGCAGTTGTGGGAGGAAGTCGTGATGAGCGAGTCCTCGTCTTCTGGCATCACCAAAACAGCTACACAATGTCGTAAACGGCACAATGATGTCAGAAGACGGGGAAATCAAAAGCTTGCCGCATACCGAAAGTAGTGTTTGGAGACAGGAGGGGGACTGGGCAACACTGAGGTTCTGACACCAGCGGAGGACCTCGCTGCTCTACCCTCATAGCATTGAGGGTTTTGGAGGGTTAGAAATAGGTGTCCAACATCAAGGTCAGTCAATGCTTACTTACATACAGACTTCTACAGAAATGGTTTTGTTTAATGATTTTATTGCATCTCTTCAGATTAATACCTGAAACAAGCCATATAATAAATAAACCAAAATGTCCTGCAGCTCTGTTGGCTGAAGATTCTCCTGTGCCCAGAACCAGTGGAGTGGAGCAGGGGGCCAGATGTGGACGGAGAAGTGCAACCAACAACATTGAGGTCCAAGGGAGCAATGTCAGCATCGGCCACGGCTGTCTTCGATATGCTGGAGAGAGAGCTGGTTGGAATTTGGCACAGTGTTTGGCACAGACATCAGCTCGGACAACTCCATAGGAAACAACAGGGAGGAGGCATAAAATGACTGGTAATAATAATAAATAATGGTTATTTATGGAGTTTATTAACTAAAAAAAACCCGACGGATAACCATTGTCAAACGTTTTGCATGGGGGACGTGTAATATGATAGCCCGTACCCCGAGAGGCTAGAAAACGGGGTATATTTCCATCAACAGTTGCCTACAGGACGTCTCTCGCGTTTGCAACAGCTCGACGTAATGTAGGCTACTAAGCCAACAACGTGGGCACAGGTTCCCTGTTAAATCCCAAGATGAAAATGCTCATTAACCAACTACTATATTCTTACTACATCAAATATTAACGTAACCTAACATATCTTAGTATCAATCTTCCACTAGCTAGCTAGCTAGCATTAACGTCAGTGGTTTTTGCACGGCTACTCGCCACAACTGCTTGTCACCTTGTATGTATTCTAAAGTTTTGAATACACCCCTCCATAGCATAATTAAGTCTCTTTTGATAGCTTCTGGAGGAAAGTAAATCCTTTATCGACCAAAACGTCCTCAAAGCCTGCTTTCATATACTGTCAGCTGCCATTGTCCACAATGTATTTCTAATCAAGTCTGGTTTGTTTGTCCGAGTTTTCACACGGTAACAATGGGGGGCGGAGCTTAGCGACAGGTCAATAGGGTGAGGTGAGATGTCATCAGCTGGCATCCCCGATGAGATCTGACTACAAGGTGGCTGCGGCCTATCTTTTATACTCCCTAACCTTGGGCCCCCTCCTCTCGCCACTCTCGAAAGACACCTTTTAGCCAATCAGCATCCACCAGGGTTACGAATATTGGTGGAACCCATTGTCTCATCATGCATAAAATTATATGCAAAACTGTCTTCTTCTGGGTTTTTCCCAGATTCTGTTTTTTCCAGTTGGGTGTAACAGGGCTTCTTATCTTGCCACCTGTTACTTGGCCTTGCTGTTACACCATTACATCATCCAATTACATCATCCTTTCGCTCTCGACCATCTAAAGACAGGCCAGGTGTCACTGTGACCTCCTTCACCCCACTCCTTGACTGATGGTCTGGTCTATTTAAGATGTGTACAGGCCTTGAAGTCTCATAATAATTGCAGTAATATCAAAGTTTATTAAAACCATACATGCATTTGTAGCGGCGAAATGACATGCCCTGGTCACTTCCAGGCAGGGCTGCCAACTTTTCAAAAAACCTTGGAGTGAGATTTGGTGGGGCCAACCAAAATTGCTGCGGAAATTTTTGTTTGGGTCATTCAGCATTATACCGTACAGTAAAAAAAAATATACATCAGTGGTTCTCAGGTGTAGGGACCAGGCATGGATGGATTATGAACTTTCGGGCCCCTGGGCCCACATGTATTAAGGGCTCCCCACTAATTGTCACATATGTGGAAGGGGGGGTTTGGGGGTCCTCCCCCAGAATTTTTTAAATTAGTTTGATGTGATTTTCTGTATTCTGGTGTATTTTGGGGATGGCCAATACTAAATTCAATCAGATTCATAGCCTACATCCTGATGTGTTGATATTGAGGCAATGATGAGGCAAAGGCTTGGGCTTCAGGGCCCCCTGACACCTTGGGCCCCTGGGTCTGGGGCCGGAAGGCCCGTGCAGTAATCCATCCCTGGGACCAGGGTCCCAGAGTTAAATTAACATTGGTATCAAAGGGATCTAACCTACTACTAGGACCATGGGCATCGGAGGCATTCTGAAAGTGTGTGGGACATTTCAGTGGGGGGTATGGGGGTTCTCCCCCAGAAACATTTTTTTGGACTAGATGCAATTTCCTGAATTCTGGTACATTTTAACAGGTTATTTAGATACTTCTATATAACAAAATAAAGCCAGCCTACAAAATTAATAAAAAGTAAATCATGCATAATTTAAAAATAACTCAATATATAGGCTACTTGGCTACGCAATAAGGTTTCCATTACAGCACCACGGACGTTCAATGAACGCATGAAAGCGGATGGTTTGTTTGAAATTCCGACACTCTTTCAACTACATGGAACGTAATAGTGATCATAAAATACCTCCCCAGATTTCAGTGCCCATCAGTCCCAACATTTAACAATGTAATCAAACAGTCCAAAAGTAAATTAAATATCAAACTAAACCGAAAATGTCATGCTTTTGAAGGCCTACCAGTATGCCGCTCCTAGAAACGCATGTCTCAAAATAAAACTCGAATAAGAAATAAAAGGCTGTTTCGAATACAATCCTGCCCCTAAAGGCCTGTACTTTGTCTTAAGACCACAGCCATAATTTGAGGATTTACAGTATCTAAGTAGACAAACTGGCTTCAGATATCCAACAGAGTAAATACGAGATTGTGCAGTCTTAACTGTGGTTAGTGACGTGATGCTGTTAATGGGGAGTTTTACATAGCCTAAGCGTAAACCTATAGGTTATTATTTATTTCCATGCACCAAAAGGCTTTTACCTTATCAAAAGTGAGGGGGACGACTGATCTCTTCAACACTGCGGGGGATTTGGCGCTTGTCACTGTGTGTGTGAAGCGCTAAACAGATGCTAAAAACAGCACTGGTATTTCACACGATGCATACACAGGTGGAATAGTTATGGTGATATTGCAATAAGTTCACAACCACAATATGGTGATATTGCAATAAGTTCTAGATATCAATTTTAAATGTGTTTTGAATGTGAGTGAATGAGGGGATTATCTGTAAGTTAAAACGAACAACCAAATCTGTGTGATCACCAAGAGAAAGCCGGACCCTAGGCTAACGCCTGGGGCCTAGAAGCTTGCTTTCTAGATTTGTTGTTTGCCCATTTGAGGACGATACAGTATAACCCCCTATTTGTAAAAATGGGTAATACCCAAGACAAAGAAAATGTTTTGAAAGGCGATGCCAAATTTATGGGCAAAATCCACCCAGGAATTGAAAATTGGTTAACACGATGGAAAGATAAGATAAGATAATAAAATTTGAAGGCAAATTAACAGTTCCTGGCTGTTCAAAATTGTTACGCGACATAATGATGCACCACTCGAAAAAGAAAAATGGTATAAAAACACAGCACCAGAAAGAAATGGATGCAGCTAAATTGTGGTTGGAGGAGGCAAGAAAGCGCGAAAATAAAATAAAAGAACGACAAAAATGTACCGTAGCGTATGTAAAAGAGGAAGACAATTTGCCTTACACCTCACCACCTTCTTACAACAGATCACAACCACAAGCAGCTGTGGTTAGTGCCTCCGTGTCTGCACCGCCGCCCGCGGCAGCTCCTGCACCCTTGTATCCCCCTGTCCCGACGCCAGTCAGGGGAGGGGAGGAGGAAACGCCCCAAAGACCTAGACAACTGACGCGGTCCCACGGTCAACGTTTAGAATGGGACACCAAGATGTCTAGGGACGTAAATAAAGTTTTAAAGACAGGAACTAGAGCATCCAAAAATCCATTTTTATTAGACGCGGTAAATCTCCCACTATATCCCCGTCTCTCCAGGTCTTCATTTTTCGCCACAACCGCCAACTTCACATACAGATCTGTATGATGATGACGTTGATGATTTTGATTATGATGACAAAACGCCAAATTGGCCTCCACCGCCGCCTCAAATCAATACGTTCCCAATGGTAGAATTACCTAATCCAACATTTAGGCCAGGCGAAAACGAAACTGCTGACAACTGTCGAATAATGCATGTCTATAGGACATGGACCCATGAGGACGTGAAGAAGGCAGTCGAGGGCATAGCGTCTCACAAGGCACAGATCAATGAATTCTGCGACGAAATGAAAAATATAATAACTGTGTACCACCTGAATGGTTTCGAGGTCGAAAGGATGTTCCGCTGTAAAACGGGCTCTGATTGGAGCCACGTGAAAGATCACCACTGGCACCACTGAACTTAATCAGCAAGTTCAGAACTTAGAGGATAAATGTAGACTAGTGTTCAAAAAACATTGCGATTACACCAAAATACATGCCACAACACAAAAAGATAATGAGGACGTTTGGGAGTTTAGAGACAGATTTGAAAAAGTGTTTAAAGCCTATAGTGGTTTAAAATCAGATACTGAAGACAATAAGAAAATCTACAAACAACAATTAAAACAAGCATTGCTCCAGAGTGTCAGGCCAGAGATAAAAGGTTGGATAGAAAAACATTTTGTCACCTTTAGGACAGCAGCTGTTAATGAGGGTTTAGGTATTAGGTGATTAGATGGGTGGACTGTATAGGTGCTGGTTGGATGGTATGGTGTCTTCCTGGTGCGTTGGTAAGAACGCCACTGAGTCCAAAATGCAGTTTAAGGGGCTTTAATTAACTTGAAGGCAGCACAATAATATGCAGGGTCAATCAGATGATAATTCTTCTTAATTATTATTCAGTTGTATAATTCAAATAGGCTTTCTACAGTTGGTTACAAATATGTGTGGTCTAAGAAAGGAAGGGAGCAGAAAATACAAACTCTGCATCAATAAACAATTACTGAAATAAAGGCATTCAGTCTAGTTATTTAAGGCATGAACAGCTTCCATAGGGAAAATCTACATGACTGCTATACACTGGGGAAACACGGCCAACTACTGGCAAACTCGTGGTAATTACGCATTACAATGGCGCCCATTAAACAGGCTATTAAAGGCGTGAAAATCTCCACAGTAAAACACACAACGGTATTTCGCTATACTAACACAAAAGACGGCAATTAACACATTCCAAATGACAATTAAGTGATCCGACATCAATATAAGGCACTACAAATCACAAACGAAGTCATAGGAACATTCTAGAAGGCTCTACATTACTCTACATTCACTGTTAAAGCTGGCAAAATCACACTCTCAAAACGGACTAAACTACCAAACATCTGGACACTAAAACAGGACAAAAAATACTCACAAATCTTCAATGACGCACACAAGGAACAGAAAATTACTGTAGAAGGTGAATGGTGAAACGTCGAGCCAAACGTCCGTTGCAAACTGACTGGCAGCAGCTCTCACTAACTGAACTGCTCCATACGTGGATGCGTGGACACTGAGCTTCCCGCGAAAACGTGAGGACGTAAGCGCAAGCTCAGAATCTTCAGCGCAGCCAATGGCCTTTCTAACAGCAGCTATGCCAGAGTTTATGGAACAAGCTAAACACGCAGAGAAGACAGCGCAAAACAAGAAGAAAGAGAAGGAAAAGAAAGAATCAGGGAAATTGGTAGAAGCATTTGTAATGGCAGTGCAAGGAACAGGAGGACAAACAGGCAGAGGCAGAGGCCGAGGTCTTGGCAGAGGCTGAGGCAATAGCAGAGGAAGAGGAGGACAGGGTGGAAATAAGCCAGGACATAGAGATTATGAGAATGAGGGTGATGATAGTAACTAGTGTTACAAGTGTGGGGGTCGAGGGCATTGGGCCCGAGACTGCCCCAGTGAGGATAAGAAAGAACAAAAGTATGATCAGGATCAATATGACAATTGACTAGGAAATGGAGAAGGGGAAGAGCTAGAAATATGTGAAGAATTTCTAGACTTAGCTGACGTGTGTTTAAATAAAAAAACAGAGAAAGTGATACATATTAATGGCAAACCTGTAATCTTTTTATGTGATACTGGAGCATGTAGAACTGTAATGAAAGACATAGATGGCCTGCAAAAAAATGATCAAGCTATTCTCGTAAAGTCAGCCAACAGTCATGTGCAAAAACAATATTTCAGTGAGCCTGTGGCTGTCACGCTGACAGAAACAGGAAGCACTGTTTTCGCCCCTGTAGTCATGGCCCCCGGCTGTCCCTACAACCTGTTAGGACGAGATTTAATGGTAAAATTTAAATTAGCCATCTATCCAAATCTACAGGGGGGTATGGAGGCTAGGACATGTGATGAAATTGACATACACTTAGTCGAGGGGAAAGGTACACCATATTACGTCTGGGCCCTGGAGCCTTCGCACCAGGACCCAGGAAAAACAATAGAGACGATCGTACAAAAGGTTAAGGAAAGAATTAACCCACTGGCTAGTCTGATACCCCCTGACGAATTAAGAATTGACCTGAGACGCAAACCTACACCTGGGCCAGACCCAGAGTATGACAAACTAGTGCATAAACTAGGACCTACTAGGGTGACTTTGACTTATTTGTGTTGGTTGGACAGAGAATCTTTTTGTCAAGCAGTTCTGCCACCGCCCGCGCAGAAACTGATGAGTTGGGAAGTGAAACCCCACATGCAGCTGTCCACTAGCCCAAGTGAGAAACAGTCACGTCTAGACAAACATGTGAACTTTGTAACACAAATACAAGATTGGGGAACTGAAACTCAAGGAGTTGAAAAAAGCCCCACCACTGGTTGGAGGCGCACCAGTCTAAACTATGTGTCTGACTTGTACACCAACAGTAATACTACATGACAAAACAGAGACATGATTGATGGTTTTAACAGAGGCTGAGGATCAGGTTATTATCCATGCCAAAAACAATATCCTCTAAAACCTGATGCAGAAGCGGGGATAAAACCTGTGATAGCAGAGATGATTAAAGCTGGGGTTATTGTGCCATGCCCTAAGTCACCGTGTAATACGCCGATATTTCCTGTCAAGAAAGCGGCCCCATCTACTGGTTGGCGCATGGTGCAAGACCTCCGAGCCGTCAACAATGCAGTAATAGCCCGAGCTCCAAATGTGCCTGATCCCCATACTCTGTTGAACCAATTAAATCCAGAAGCTAAAGTATTCTCAGTAACCGACTTGAGCAACGCATATTATTCAATTCCTGTCCATAAAGACAGTCAATATGCTTTTAATGCGTCTCACGTTTTTTGTGCACATTGGAAAAGACGTGGCTACAAAACCTCTACTGGGAAACCAGTAAAACATAAAGACTTACTTCTGAAATTATACGACGCTCTACAATTACCAAAAAAGCTTGCCATTTGTAAATGTGAAGCGCATACTAACAAAACTGATACTGTTTCAAGAGGAAATTCCCTGGCAGATGAATGCGCAAAGAAAGCCACAGGCGTGTTCCTCTTGCAAACGGGAACTGATGAAATCTTGCAAACACGACAGCAGCAAGCGTCTGTTAAAGAGAGAGACCTATGGAAGAAACATGGGTGCTACCTAAAAGACAATGTCTACGTCGGTCCAAGTGGCAAACCAGTATTACCTAAATATATATGTATAAATGGGCAGCCATTGTGTCACATGGTCGTTGCCACGTGTCAACGGGAGGAGTGCTGCCACACAGCTAACCCCCTTTGAAATGCTGTATGGCAGACCATACACCATGTCTGATTTCTCTCGTAATAAGTCCACGCCTGATGATGATGAAGGAGTAGTGGGACAGTTGATTAAGACTCTGTCATCTAAGAAATGTGTAGACACGAATACTGCTCCCTCTCTCTCTCTCTCCACAGGACCCTAAAGTGAAACCAGGAGACTGGGTGTTCATCATAGAAGAATTATACTAGCCACTCCTACCGCAGTGAAGGTACAGGGGAAGACTTCTTGGACGCATCTCGCACTGTAAGATACGGGACCTTCCAGCTGCAGAGTCGACCGCCGTGAAGGGGAAAAAATCTGACTACACAGGGGTCTAGAAAATATAGAATCTAGTCGTCTCAACGTCAGTGTTGTTTAAACAGAGCCTCCACGGCTTAGTGACGATGCCTGGGGGTCACGGACCTTTGGTGTGGAGGCTGGTCCTCGGAGGGGTCATTACCCTCACCTTGCTGGGAATTGTGCTGCAAGGCCTAAGTGGAACTGCACAGACTGCTACAAGGACTGAACAATGACTTTTTCATGAGAGACAAAGGAAGCCAAAACAAAAGATGGATTTTGTCTGAAGATCTGCATACCTACAACATAACACATGTGTATTACCTTGTTTTCGCCATCTTATAACCAAGACTGTGAATGCTAATATGGCTACTTTGTTTTTGCAAGAAGAGACATGTAGGTTCCTTGCTGAGGACAACAGTGAAGTGTAATGATTAATTGATTAACCTCATGATCAGCAATGAAGTTGTTACAGAAAACCTGTATTGGATATGTTACAATGGAACAGATGATTGTGAAAGTTACCAATGATAAACAGGAGGGAAATGTAAAGGAATTATTATTATCACTGTATAACCATACCAGTGTTATGTCTTGCTTCCTATTTTCTGTCTGCATCTGTACAATAAAAGACACAGCTTTTGGGCTGCAGGGTCAGAGACTGATGGTGAAGGGTGAAGGGCAAACCCATACTACGTGTCTATATGTTGGGGTAAATTCCCTGACATTCAGCTAGTTCATTTAAGATAATATATTGGTCATTGTAATGGCCATAGCCTATACATGCTATTTCTTTTTCAGGATGTACCCATATCTGCATGATGTGAATGTTTGCATATGTCTTGTGAATGTCTGCATATGTCAGGCTTTATATCAATATTTGTGTCTCGTTATTTGGTTTTCTTCATATTTTTGCATTAATGTCACTAGGAAGCATGCCAATATAAATATATTTATTTATCTGTGTAAGTGGGATTGGCTGGAACCTGACAATATAAGAACCATGATAGTGGGATAATCTATGGCTGAGCAATTTACAAAAATGTATGTAGGCCTACTGACAAATAGTTTACATTAGAATACATTATAATTTCGCCCCAATGAGGCGAAATGAGTAGAAATGTGTTGTAATTTCAAAACCGGATTACTCAGGAACCACTTATTGCACAGAGGCATGCTTTATCCTCGTATTCGGTACAGTTTGCTGTTTATTGTGATGTCAAAGTCAAAGTCAGCTTTATTGTCAATTTCTTCACATGTTCCAGACATACAAAGAGATCGAAATTACGTTTCTCACTATCCCACGGTGAAGACAAGACATATTTTACCAATTTAAGTCCACAGGCAAACATAACATTCAAGTAAACAAAAAAGTATGTAAATAAGTAAATAAGAGGGCACATATAATAATGAAAAAAATAAGAGCAGCAAAATTTGGTTGAAATTGTGCATAGACAGTCAATAAAATACTAGTGCAAAGTCAGGCCAATAAAAGGCTTGGGTAGTTCTGTTTGACCTAAGTAATAAAGAAAGTGGCATAGTGGTGCAAGTTATGTAAGAGCAGCAGAAGTGTTGTGTTTTCAGGACAACAACACCAAGTTGTAAAGTGTACAAGTGTGTAAGTGTTCAAGTGTGCAAGTGGAGTAGTGCAGGCGGCCATTGTGGGTCCAATGTCCAGGATGTTATGTAGCTGAGGGTGGAGGGGGGAGAGGAGGGAGAGAGTTCAGCATCCTTACAACTTGGTGTATGAAGCTGTTGGTGAGTCTGGTAGTGCGGGAGCGCAGGCTTCTGTACCTCTTCCCAGAGGGCAGTAGATCAAACAGATTGTGAGCTGGGTGACTTGCATCACTCACAATTTTGGTCGCCTTGCGGGTGAGGTGGGTGGTGTAAATGTCCTTCAGGGGGGGAGTGAAGCACCAATGATCCTTCCAGCTGTGTTCACTATGCGCTGCAGGGCTTTCCTGTTGTATTCAGTGCAGCTTCCGCCCCACACAGCGATACAGCTGGAGAGGATGCTCTCAATGGTGCCTCGGTAGAATGTGGTCATGATGGCTGGTGGAGCACTTGCTCGCCTGAGTTTCCCGCGAGGAAGTACAGGCGGCGCTGGGCTCTCTTCGCCAGTGATGCAGTGTTGGTGGTCCAGGAGAGGTCTTCACTGATGTGCACCCCAGGAATTTGGTGCTGCTCGCCTCTCCACCACAGCACCGTCGATGGTCAGTGGCAGGTGTTGGGTGTGACCTCTCCGGAAGTCAACAACAATCTCTTTGGTCTTGCTGACGCTCAGCAGGAGGTTGTTGTCCCTGCACCACGTGGTCAGATGGTCGACCTCCAACCTGTATTGAGTCTCGTAAGCCCTTGGTGATGAGACCCACCAGAGTTGTGTCGCCAGCAAATTTCACTATGTGATTGTTGCTGTAGGTTGCAGTGCAGTCATCGTCCAGCAGGGTGAAGAGCAGCCGGACTGAGCACGCAGCCTTGGGGGCCCCCTGTGCTCAGTGTGATGCTGCTTGAGGTATTGTTGCCAACACGCATTACTACTTGGGGCCTCTGACAGAGGAAGTCCAGTAGCCAGTTGCAGAGGAAGGTACTGAGTCCCAGTTTGTCAAGTTTGCAGATGAGTTGTTGTGGTATTATGGTGTTGAATGCAGAACTGAAGTCTATAAACAGCAATCTCACATATGAGTCTCTTTTTCCAGGTGGGTGAGGGCTGGGTGGAGGGCAGAGCAGATTGCATCCTCTGTAGACCGCTTGGCTCGGTATGCAAACTGGAAGGGGTCCAGGGTGGGGGAGAATGGCTTTGATATGTGACATGACAAGCCGGCTCAAAGCACTTCATGATGATGGGTGTCAGTGCCACAGGGCGGTAGTCATTGAAGCAGGATGGAGCAGTTTTCTTCGGCACAGGTATGATGGTGGCAGCTTTGAAACATGATGGGACGATGGCTTGCTTCAGGGAAGTGTTAAAGATGTCTGTGAAGACATCCTTAAGCTCCCCCCGCAGTCCTTCAGCGCCTTACGACCTGGGATGTTGTCTGGACCTGTTGCCTTACGGGTGTTGATAGCAGCAAGTGTCCTCTTCACGCTGTCGGCAGAGAGGCACAGGGGCTGCTCATGTAGAGGGGGATGGGTCTTCTGTGGGCAGGTGCTGTTTTGTGCTTCAAAGCGAGCAAAGAAGCGGTTCAGGTTGTTGAGCAGAGGGATGTTTGCCACGTGTTGTGTGAAGGGTTAGTGAGACATTAAACCGAGAGTAATGGGTGTGCACTGTGTGCAAAATGCAAATATGATTAGCCTAAATTGCACGTCGGTTCAATGATAATTTTCTTGCGAACTATCACAGCAACTTGGCGCTAATATCATTGGAAAGCTTAGATTCCGCTCGTTCACATGATGTGTGATATCATGTATAGGTATAGTTTAGTTGAACCTCATCTGCCAGGTATTTGACCTACCAGGTTGACACTTCAGCGTGAAAAATACTCAATAATACTCAAAGCATACCTGAAGCCGGGGAAATGCGGGGGGAATGCGCCTGGGATGGCTTCTGAAGTAGCATCGCAAATGAGAGAAAACTTAGAAAATTCCACAGACAGGAGGTGCTCTTGAACCCTCTCACCGTCTCTGAAAGCATAACCGTGGCTCAACAGGTAGATCTATAGATAGGCTAAACTCATTTTTCAGGCATCTGACTGACCTGGTTGACACTTCAGCGTGAGAAATCGGAAGGTGTGGCGTGTGAGTGTGTGAAACTAATCAAATGCATGTGTCTCACGGCCAATGCGTGAGAGTTGGCAGCTATGTAGCTTTTATTATGACCGCCGCGCAGCGAAGCGGCGGTCATATAGGTTTAGTCAGATTTTTTTTTTTTCTTTTTTTTTTTCTTTTTCGCATGCCCAAATTTCCGTCAATGATTCCCGGGACATTGAAAGACCGGGGTACACGAAACTTGGTGGGCATGTAACCCCACATGGATAGCATGGAACCATCGTTTTTCGTTTTGATCTGTAGCCCCCCCGCTGGACTGGACCCCGAAAGAAGGAGGGTAGGGCAGACACAGTTTTCTGTGAATATCTCGAAAACCGTAGGGTTTAGGAGGACCATTTTTTTTTGTATGTTGATCTCAAGGGGCCATGTCAACCCATTCCATAACCACTCATTTCATGTATAGCGCCACCTAGTTAAACACAAAAAAAGTAAAAATGAGGTGTTGTAATTGAAGGTATCTGTGACCTAACATAGTCAAAACTGCACGAAATTGGAAGTGTAGGATCATTATGACACCCTCTGTATGCACGCCAAGTTTTGTGGAATTCTGTTCATGGGGGCCACACAATAAATTAATTTATGTTACTATACACCAACTGGCCTGTAGGTGGCGGAGACAGTTTTCTGTGAATATCTCGAGAACCGTGGGGCCTAGGAGGTCCACCTTTTTATGTATGTTGGTCTTAAGGGGGCATGTCAACCCATCCCATTACCACTTATTTCATGTATAGCGCCACCTAGTTAAAAATTAAAAGGAAAAAAAATTAGGTGTTTTCATCACAATATCTCTGGCTGACAAGGTCAAAACTGCACGAAATTAAAAGTGTAGGATCATTATGACACCCTCGAATGCATGCCAAGTTTTGTGTTCTTTCGTTCATGGGGGCCTTACAATAAAATAATTTATGTGTACATTTAGTGGCATTACACCAACAAGGATTCGGGACACTGAAAGACCGGGGGTACACAAAACTTGGTGGGCATGTACCCCACATGGATAGCATGGAACCGTCATTCTTCGTTTTTGATCTGTAGCCCCCGCTGGACTGGACCCCGAAGGAGGGTAGGGCAGACACAGTTCTATGTGAATATCTTGAGAACTGTAGGGCCTAGGATGACCAATTTTTTCCGTATGTTTGCCTTCAGGGTCATGTTAACCCATTCCATGTGCACACATGTGCATAAACACTAAACAGATACACACGCACACACATACATTTACAGTAATCATACGTATGACACATACTCACACAGTAGACATATGTACGCATGCATGCACATGCACAAACACACATACATGAGGCAAACACACAAAAACGACATACACACACACACACCCACACACATAAACATAAATTTGTACACGCACACATGCACACAATTCAAAAGAATTTTTCCTGTCATCTACTCCCTGAATTTTTGGTCATTGATACCCGGGACACCGAACCACCGGGGTACATGAAATTTGGTGGGTATGTAGCCCCACTAGACTTTTACGGAAAAATTTAATTTCGTCCCGGGGACCACCACCAACCCTCCCCCCCCGTGCTGGGCCCCCAGTTTTTCCTGGGCAAACAGTTTTTCCTAAATAACTACCTGAACCGTGGCACTGAGGATGAAGAATCTTTTTATGGTATGTTGGTCTCAAGGGCCCACATCAACCTGGCTCATAATCACTCATTTGTGATTTGCACCCCCACCCCCCGGTAAAAAATGAAAATGCAATATTATTCTGCTTTAATCGCCCCTATCTTCAGTTAAGATGTTCAGAACTGCACCAAATTTTATGTGTATGATTGACCTGGCATTCTCAGGGGTATGCCAAGTTTAAGTAGAATTTCATCCATGGGGGTCTAAAAAAATTAGGTTATGTGTACATTTAGTGACTGTACACTCATTGGCCTGTAAATGGCGGTGCACACATATACACATGCACACACACAGGCACCCACATACTATCGGTATTAGAGCGGCCGATCCATAATTACAAATTCAGTAGGATTAAAAAGAAAGCAAAATAAATATTCATCATCATCATGGCTGCATTTTCAGTATTGGCTAGAAGTAGTCGTTTGTCCACTAGATGGCGCATCGTTGCAGTGAGGCGTAATTTTGTTGGAAGTTAAAAGTGGGTTGGAAAAACAATGGGCGCTTCATACAAGGACAGTAATTTACCGCAGCGAACATCTAATAAGGATAGGGGCGATGTTCACATGAAGTGTAATTCCCATTTCTTCTTGAAGCGAAATAAATCTGAGGATGTTTATGGGACATGCTTGGTTTTACTGCTGCAGTAATGCGTTAATCTTGTAATATCAATAAGGACCTAGGTAATGTTACCGTTAGAGTTGGTTGAGTGATGGAGGCATTTGATTGATTGCATTTGTAGAAAACTATAAATGCGGTTATACCAAACAAATGTATAGCAGCACTGTTTGTATCTTTCGACTGTCATTTATTGCACGTGCTACAAAATCATTCTGTGCAATGGAAGATTTACCAACGTTACACGGTCTGATACAGTTTTGCCTATACTTGCGTGAGACTGAGGCGCCTGTTTATTTTGTTTTAAGTGCGTGCAGGGTGTGAGAGGGGAATCGATGTGCTTTGATTACAGCTTGGTAGTTGTAGTATGTGAAATTAAAAAGCACGCGTGTGTGTGAAGTATCCAAACAATGACACCTTCATTTCATTATGGCTGCTTTAGCAAAACACCTTAAGCTACTGTGTAGTGGGTCCCATTTAGAAGTGGCTACTTCATTCGCTTTCCTTGACTCATGGAGCTGCGTGAATGTTATTACAACTTTTCGTCCGCGATATGACCGTTTAAGTCCACTTGATACTGTAAAGTAAGCCATTGGTTTCAAAGGAGATTTTATTTGTGTAAGCCAGCATAGCCTATTGACAATTTATGTTGTAAATAGGCCTACCTTATAATCCTACCTGTAGCTTAGGGAAGCTAACAGCTTTCTATTAGGATCTAGTTTGTTAGTTACCGTTTTTGTCATAACTCCCTGATGCATTTTTGCATTTAGAATAGCCAAGCGTGTATATCTCAATCGGAAAATTAAACAATATCGGGTGAACCCAGCCTGATCTGGCCGCTATTTATTTTTGATTTCTTAAAGATTGAGCTTGGTCTGATGAAAGCCAGACTAGCCATGGACCTCAGTTAAACAATGCAAGGGAACATGAATCAGCCTATATTTACATGCGAACAATAACGGACAAAAGCTCTTCAACTTTGGCCCGTTAAAATGTGTATGAACAGTCTAACGGCGCATTTCATCAAGGCCCATTTGGACATGTCAGTTATTTGCACCACTGGTTAGATGTAAAACAGCATTTCGTTTCAGACTAGGCTACTGTTACTTAATTTGTGCATTAACAATAACGTTTCAGACTACTGTTACTTAATTTGTGCATTGACAATAAAGTATTACATGAACTAAAGATGACTAAAATCTTATGTAGAAGAAGAAACATTCACAAAAAAATCCATCCATCCAAAATGACCTTTGTTTTTGATAGCTGTTGAAAAGCGGCATGGAACTGACAGAGATGTTTTTGTTTATAAATACAAAAAAATAAATAACATTATGCTGATACCTTTTGCTTTTCCCAAATACAATGTAGCCTACAGGTGTAAGTGACCTTTCATCGATCCAGTTGCAATGGATGAACTGTGATGAACTGCCCTACTTGTGATTGTTTAGAGATTTTAAAGGTTTTATAACAATGCTACATCTTCTTTGGCTATTCTACAATCTATTCACCTTTTCAGCACCAGTAGGCTACTTTCTGTGCAGCCACACACACTCAGGCATGCCAAACAAGCATACACAAAAAGTTTCAAGAGTGGGGGATGGAGTAAAATATGGAGACAAATTGAAGTGTGATTTATTTTCGCGGAACGGATGTACAGGACTGAGCGGCGGTCATATTTTGTACCGCTATGCGGTACATCTAGTTTATTATAGGGTTCTAGAATAAATAAAACTGTGTTTGAAATAATGGAATTTGTGCTCTCTCATGAAGCTGGGTCTATGGGACATGGGGAGGGTGGGTCTCTGTTGATCGGGGGGAGGGGGCGTGGCGCCACAAGTAGTTCAAGCAGATGTAGGACTTCCAAGTACTTCGATCAGGGGGGAGGCGTGGCACTGTGCCAATGCCACGCCCCCTCCCCCCTGAGAAACAAAGTCTCACTCCTTGCAAACTTCAAAACTTGAGAGCCCTGGTGATATCTCAGTAATCATGAACAGAAGGCAGAGGATTATTGTTGTTGCTGCGCTGTATTTGCGGAGGAGAAAAACGCCGGCGAAGCAACTGGGTTGACCCGATCCGTCTTGCCCGGCAGCAACAGGGCGAATACAACAACCTGACCCAGGAGATCCGCGTGAATAAAGTACTGTTTCACCAGTACTTTCGGATGTCTGTGGGACAATTTGAGCTCTTGGCTCGAGTGGGACCTCGAATAACGAAGAGGAACACCCAATTTCGCCAGGCAATTTGTCCCGCTCAGCACCTGTCTACGGTAGGCTATTTCAATCTTCATTAACATAATAATGTAATTACAATATAGTTAGTGTCACGGCGCGAGTCCGTGCCGGTGGACACCTTTGATATCACGAACGTTACGCATGCACATCAATAAACTGACAAACGTAACCCGCAACATTCACAACTTTCATTCATCATTGTTCCACACATATGCCGGCATAATTACAACATGATATGGAATAAGCTGTCTGAGTTGATATGTTGTTTGTTATGTGCGTAGTTGTGCTGTTTGTCGTTTGTTCGTTCGTTCGCTAAGATGTTTGTTAATGTTAAGATGTTTGTTAATGAGAGAACATTCTCTGTGCTGTGTGTTGGGCCAGTGAATTTTGGTATTGCCAATTTACCTGCACATATATATTAGTGCATCGCTGCACTTAGGTTTATTTTCTTGTTTTTGAAAAGTTTTTCTTTATTTTTGTTATTATTTAGTCACTGTAAATACTTTTTGCACCTCTGGAATTTTGGGAATAATAAATCTCCAATTTTGGGCCCTTCTACTCCTGGTCTGCTACCATCCTTGCTGCCTCCACTGCCGTCCATCCTAACAGTTAGACTATGAATAGCCAATATAAATTGATTGACAATATTGTTTTGGTTTATAATGCAAATAGTGCAGGACTGTTCAATATTTCTTTCATAGTAGGACCACTACCCCCAGAGTGAAAAGCAAAAAGAAAACAAATGTGCAGAAATGATGCAGTAATCTTGTCTCATTAGTCTTTTTTAAAATGCATTTGAAATAGTATGTAATTAAATGCTTCTCACAGGTATCTTGCACATGGGAGTTCCTTCTGGATGATAGCCTTTGCCTACAGGGTAGGCCACTGCACTGTGACTAGAGTGGTGAGAGAGGTGTCGGATGCCATCTGGGATGCCCTGCTGCCAGACTTCATGCCGGTGCCATCCATGGAGGACTGGCGTGCTGTCACAGAAGGATTCAGCTATAGCTGGAATTTCCCAAACTGCGTTGGTGCTGTGGATAGCAAGCATGTAGTCATACAGTCTCCAGACAACTCTGGTTCACTGTTCTTCAATTACCAGGGCACATATTCAATCGTCCTCTTGGCAATGGTAGATGCCAACTACCTCTTCAGGGTAGTTGATGTTGGTGGTTATGGCAGAACGAGTGACGGTGGATCCCTCTTCAGCTCTGCCTTTGGTGAGGGCCTTCGGACGGCACCCTGGACCTCCCAGAAGATGCTGTGATCCAGGGGTTTGAGCACCGAGGACCAATGCCTGTTTTGTTTTTGTGGGAGATGAGGCCTTCCCCCTCCGCCGAGATTTGCTGCGCCCTTTTCCTGGCAGAAATGTCCCCAGAGAACAGAGGGTGTTCAACTACCATCTGAGCCGCGGCAGGTTAGTGGTTGAACGTGCATTTGGCATTCTCTCTTCACAGTGGCGAATGTACCGATGTGTGATGGGAGTCAGCCCTTCCACTGCTGAGAGCTGTGTCAAAGTCACCTGCATTCTGCACAATTACCTGCGTGTCAAGACCTTGAGGCGATGTGGCAGATTTTTTTTTTTTGAAGATGTCATGTGTTGCCAGGCAGCAGCCGAGAGATATATGTAGTAAAGTTGGGGGCAAGAAGCTGGGGGAGGATGTCATGCACGTGCGCGAACGTGACACAGGCCTACTGGGGATTATTTAATAATTTTTGTGGCAGCTCAGTGAGCTCATCTACCTATATGATTTATTGAATATACATTGATTGGATGAAAAAGGGTCTGCCGATTTCATAGGGGGCAGACACTGGGCCAGGGTTGGCCATAAGTAAAAAGGAGGTGTTTTTGACCACATACAAAAACTTTCCCCCAAAAGGAAAATCCTCAGAACGTGAGGTCCAGGGTGCCGTCAGAACTTGAATTTAGTCACGATAAGTCGAGCAACGAGTAAGTATGAACAGGTGTGATAAGGGATGAAATTCCATAAATAATTCAGTGGAAATGCATGGATTCCAATTGCTGCTACTGGAAGAAACTGGAATCCATGCATTTCCACTGAATTATTTTTGAATCTGATCCCTTATCATACCTGTTCATTCTTACTGTTGTTCGAATTTATCGTGACTAAATTCAAGATGGCTGCAAACGCTAAACTTTGAAGATACTGTCTGTATAAATCGTCTTGTAAGTAAACTACCAGTGGTTTTTCAAAGTTCTCAATGTCTCGTTTTAAATGTCAGGGCCCTCGGAAGTCTACTAATGAAGTGTGGAGATACATTGAGCCTCGTAAATGGGTGTAAAACAGTGATTTATTTGCATGGCTAGCCCGATGCCGAAGCATCACTATTGGAAAAAGCTGTTGGTAGCATCGGCTAACTAGCGCCAGATTTTGGAGTGCAGGGGACAAGCCGAGATGGGCTATGAGACATACGTTCACACTCGGTATCATGTTTCAATACACTTTAGGTCAAAATCACACCGGAATTCTCCTTTAAAGTGCTAAGTTAGAGTTAAAAGTTAGTGATTTTTTCCACGACAGCGACCACAGAGGGCATCCACATGTGTCCACGGACAAGAGGATGTTGGTGATGGCAGTCTTTGAGGTGTTGCTAGGATGGCAGCTAACAACGCCACATGAGAGGCCATCTGATTAAGAGGAACCTTCTCCTCTTACTTCAGCCAAGAGGGTGCTGTTCCCTGGCAGGGGGAGGTGTAACCCAACCCAGCAGCTACTATCTTATAAAACCCACCAGGAAAACCAGCCATATCAGCAACTCTCCTCCATGCACTATTTCTTTGCTCACTGTCCCTATAGGTGGGCAGGGAAGGATCATAGAGTAGTGGAAAACTAGCAACAGCCACAATTAATTTCTCCTCCATCTTGCACTATTAACCGGCGGAACAAATATTTCTATGCTATATCGTTCCAGTAGGACCCGCAAGAAACGAACTTCAGTGGCTATCATTTAATTGGCTAATCGCCTCGCGTTCAACGGATTAATTTGCATAAAGTTGAGCAGAGCCCAACTTCTTGACACGCCGCCTGTTCGAATGACCGCGCCGCATTGTGGAAGCGTAAACCACGCCTTGCCGCTCTCCATAGGAAATCAATAGGCTATGTGCAGCGGGGGTGGCTTTGCCGCGATAATGGACACAGGCCGTGATTCTTAAGCTCTCAGCAGTGTTGACTTGCGCGTCTTTTTTAGATGGTGAATGTAAACGAAGGAAAGCCCTCTAATTGGACGGGCAAGACTGACAAGTAGACAGGCCTAGGCCTGTCCAGGCCAGCCCGTGGCTATGTGTTTGATGTGTATTGCCGGAAGGGACTACAGGTATTGCGGCGTTGGCTCGGAGTAGACAGCAAGATTCATCAAATAGGAACTGAAATGGCGTAGTTCAATCACTTAATGAAAACATTCACTATCTACACGATTGTTGGACTGCTAATAAAGTTAGAACTTATGACAAGTTGCGACATCATGCAAGTCAAATTTGTAGTTTCTTATGTCTCATTCCATCGAACTACAAACCCGCTACCCGATCTGGCAAACTTACATAGTGCGGTTATAGCCGATAGAGGGCCGTGAAGCGAATGCAGAAGTGCCGTTCACCCTGTTACGAGTTGATGAACCACAGAAACAATTTTGGAAACATTATTTTAAAGGTACAAAAAAAATCTTTGGTGTTGCTTTAAAGGCAACTCCACGCAAAACTGTCACATCCACAACGCCAACTAAACACCATGGCATTTTGTTGGCGTTATGGATGTGACAGCTCTGCGCGCAATTGCCCCCAAACGTGAGCGCAGGTTTGTCTTTATATTTTTTTTATATGCGAGAAAGATTTCTCACATGCAAGTGGAACCGAACAGGGTTAACACAGCAATACTAACTCGTTGCAGTGTGCGATAATAACTGGCAGTTCATTTCGCGTTTTCAGAATCAGTCTTCGGATGGAAACTTTCCCATTTCAGCCTTGTGTTCGCGCTCGCAAGCTGTGGTTGCTGATGGTTCCTTTTTGACCCTACAGCAAGCGCACACATCAACGATAACAATTGCAGTGTTCTCGTTGACTAAAATGGAGGGAAATTGGTGATTTTGTTTGATATTGACATGGCAACGAACCGCGAATGTAACAATATTGTGCAGGCTACGGTTACGGAGTCAAGTGAGGTGGAAAGTTATAGGCCTAGGCATAAAAAAAAAAAATTCTTGGGTTCCGGTTTCCCACCGACCCTGTCAATTTATGTGCGACCCAAATTTATTTTATGAGCTTGGGGAAGAAATAACACTAAATACATTAAATAAATCCACAAATAAAAGGCGAACTATAATTACATTAATTACCCCTTGCGTTATGTATAGGGATGAGCGTATTCTCTCTTTTACAAAGTAGCCTATGCACAGCTGTTCACGAAGACGATTGTTTTCGTCACTTACCAAGGCACTCGCAATTTTGTCCACACACCGCAACTTTGACCAATCATCGTAGTTTCACCGTGAAATTTCACCTACCACAACAGTCCCTCGTGCAGAATATTGAGCCAGATGGCACACTTACTTCTGCACCTTCTGCATGACACCAAAGACTGCCCTAACGTGTTCGTTCCTAGAAGGCTAACGTTAGAAGGCTAACGTTAATGATCTGCTTACTTGCATCTCTCAACCTGGTGTTGCTAACCTACCTAGGATATGAAAGTAAGTTAATTAAGGCCTACTTGGTTTACTGACATTTGAGTAGGCTATGCAACCCATTGGCAAACGTTTACCTGGATATGTCCTTTTAGCTTATGTCATGTTTGCTAGCTTGTGGGGTTAGTTTGAGTAGTGCTACCAAAATCATAGAAATTAATAAAATTGCAAGACATTTACCTCTTCTATGATCCAAGAATGATTTCATTCGAGTTGTTTTTTTAACATTTATTTTAACTAATGACATAGAAGACATTCCCAATTGCATCCACATATCGTAATGCATTATGCAAAAAGTGATTTACACTCGTAGCCGAACACAGTGAGATGCAATCCTTCACTCAGAAATGTAATTAGGCTACTCTCACGTCCTTAAAGGGGCAGGCAGTCAATTAGACGTACACCACCAATGACATTAAACAGAAGTGTAGTCAAATAGTTTAAATCAATATGAAATTACTAGATACTTACTTGGCTATTAGTAATTATGCAGGCCACAGACTATGAATTATTAAAAAGATATGAACTTAATATGAATTACAAAATATATGAATGTATTGAAACATATGACATACCATCTCTTTAGGTGACAGTTCTACGAAAGGTTATACTGCTTTGTGAATTACCTCAGTCAAAGCATTTTCACAAATAAAGTAGGCCTACTTTGATTTTCTGTAATCCTTACTGTTTACCTTTGATTATCCTTTTTTAATAAGCATCAAGATTATCAGTGTGATTTTGGTCTTACTAACCTTAATTGCCCTAAATAAAAAAAAAAAAAAAAAATCGCAACTATTTTTGCAATTTTCACTTCCTCCATAATTTCTCCACAAGAAACAGCTAAAAACACCGCAACTTCCATCCAGGCATTTTAGGTCGTAACAGTCTCAAAAAACCTTGAGAAATCCTGGAGGGACTGATTTTCTACCTATCCCTTACTGCCACTGGGGGGAATCCCTACCGACCCATGGCCTCAACTGACAACCAACAGGAACCAAAACTTTTTTTTTATGACCTAGGCTAAATTCCTCAGATAGACCTACAATATTACATTTTCAAAATGAACTAACTAAAATAAAATACATTTTAATTAAATACTCAATTATTTTCAAGAGCTAAGCCGCATCAGAGGGATCAAAGAGCCACATGCGGCTCTGGAGCCGCGGGTTGCCGACCCTTTGCCTAGACTGTTAACATCTTTTATGGAAACACTCACAAATTACTGACATATTCCTCCAAAGCACCATCTGTCTTGGTTCAGTCAAGGTCTTTTTGATAGGGTGCAGTGGCGAACTTGTTCTAAACTTAATGGCTTCGTCACTATATAGCTTAATATATACTGCTCAAAATAAATTGAGGGAACACTTCAGTCATAAACTGGATAGGTACTCTGACACTGTTTGGTTCTGAGCACAAGTAAAACTGTTGAGGCGAGTGTTTTATTTTGCAAAACTGTCAGACATTCTGTGAATGTAGTTTGAGAATGGAGAAAAGGGTGGAAGGTTTTTTAAAAAATGTTTTTTAACAATTGTGGTATATATATATAGGCCTGCTTAAACACAGCGCATAAGATAGGCTATCAATCACTAATAAGGTCAAGATTTCACTCAAGCGTCTGATGTTCATAACTCTGTTCTAGAATCTTTGGTTTTAAACACTTTGCTAGGTTACTAGGTAACTATAAATAAACTCAAAGATCGTAATTCTTGATTTCGCTTGCAAACTGACGGTTTTATGCGTTTACTAAACAAAGATTCTGGAAATTAAACACCACTTTTCCATCAAAAAGCTTGTTGTAAAAGGCATAACTTGTTAGATTTAAGAACTAGGTTCACTAGCTCTGTGTGTTATGAGCAAAGAATCTTTGGTTATGAGTCCCATAGAACAACACTGCCATCTACTGGATTAGAAAGTGTCATCAGGCTACTTGTGGATCTGGGTGGCTTCTCTGCGCAAAGTTTGTCTCAAAAATACGTGATCCACAAATGCGAAAACGAAAACTGTGTGTGCTGGTGATCCACAAATGCAGACTTATATTTCACAAATGAAATTTTTGGTTTTACAAATGGCATTTTATTTACAAATGCACATCTATATTTGTAAAAATCAATATACGAGTTACAAATATGATTTTTTATTTGTAGATATCAAAACACACATGCAAATCAAGAAATATTTGTGGATCCCCCTCTGCGCATATACAAATATTATTGAGACAAATTTAGCTCCATAGTGTGCTGCATTTGGAATGGAGAAAATGCTCACTCCAAGCAGATGCAGAGCTAACGTTAGCCGTAATGTTTGCGTTAGCTTGTGCTAAATGACAAAACACGAACAACCTAACGTTAGTTCATGCATAACTGCGATAGAAACACAAAAGTCATTATTTGAAAGTACTTACATGTCTCTCATCTTGTGACTTGCCACGGACAGTAGGTACAGATCCCTCTGTCAAACTAAGTTTGATGGATAATCCCTCAGTGTACTGTTGACTGGATCCACTCGGTTCTTCTGTTCTCTTTGGCTGGGAGAAAGTGCAAGGATTTGTGTTGTTCTGTGCAGCCAACAACACAACACTTCATGTGTGACTTGCTCTTGCTTGTAACCATTGCGCTTGGTGTCCGTGCTTGTTAAACCAGCAAACTAATGGCGGATCTTCAACTAATCGAGTGGGTGGGGCTATGTGTGGGTTGAGAGGTGAGGGGTGGCGCCAGGGTGGTTCTATGCAAATTTCCTTATTTTGACGTCAGTATAAGGGAGCCATTCAAATGGCTCATAGAAGCCTATGATTCCTGACACCAAAATCGTTCAACTGACTCACAGAAAATGGATGGATGGCTTTTTTCCGCGCTTGGAGTGTTATTAGGAGCTGTAGAGACCCAAATGGAGGTCAGAGAATGTCTAATAGGAAGAGAATTGGCACTGTCTGGTTACTTCCGGTTTCTGGACTGGTTGCAGTTCCTCCTCAGATTCCACTTGAGAATTTCGCGAGGCGAATGCAGAATGCATTGAGGTCAATGGAGCTTTACCCCTCAATATCCACTTTTCTCTGGATATAATTTTTTGAGTAGTAATTTGAATGTTGCATTCGCTAGGAGAGGCAAAGAAAATACACACTGTTGATTGTTATTTTTTGAAGTCACGTAAGTCTTCTAAAAAGCCTTTCAAATATGTCAATGACGTCATTCATTAGCACAATGCTAGCATGATATGGGCAACAACGACCCAACCTGAAATGAAATGACATAAGTACTCGTTCATTCAACTTTAGATCTAAAATCTATATTGAACTTGCATAAACTACAATAAAATCTACGATTCTTCCACGACAAGCAGGTGAAAGAGATACATTTAGCCATCTAGCTCCATAGACCCCCATTCAACCTGCACTCGCCTGCGATCACTCCCAGTGGAATTCTAATGGAACTGCAACCAATGTCAATACAATGAGGCTTAATAGGAAGTGCCAAGGCTCTCCGTAGACGGGCTCTGTGGAGGTACAAAAGGATGCAAAAAGCGAAATTTGCATAATATGTCCCCTTTAATTTTTTTGAGCAGTATATTTTCATGAAACCAACACGATTATTAGGCGGAACAAATATTTCTGGCAGGTCAAACTACCTCAAACAACAAAGTATACACGATTTTCTGTAACAAATATTCAATGGACTCTCTCTTTTGCATTGCATTCAATAATCAACCTGTACGGACTTTCCCGAGAGAAGCTGGTAGGGAGACTGTTTGGTAAGTGTTCTTAACAGTCTTCTGTGATAAAAAAGCTACTGACGAGGTTTGGTGCTGTTTTGAACAATATAACTGGTTAAAAAAAAATGCTATTTGGAACCATTTGTCATACCGCCCCCATCTACTACACTGTTTGCGATTTGGGGCTGTAGCATATGGGCCAAGCTCTATAGTTGTTGATCGATGAAAAATACTGTCTCCACGGCTTGTTTTACGTGTTTTAATGGTCAATTTTGCTGGAATTACACTTTAAAGGAACCGTATGTAAGATTGTGGCCAAAACTGGTACTGCAATCACTTTCAAAATACTGTAGAGCGGTGTATCCCCTCCCCCTCTCCCCTGACTGGCAGAGCTGGCAACCCGGATGCCGAAACACTACTGACTTCGTGATTAGTAGATAGGTGGAGGGTGGCGCATCAGGCCAAACATAACACGACAACATCAACATCAGTTGAGGGCTGCAACTTCACTTTTTGAATGACAATATCCTGGCCGGACTACTGTTGTCAGTGATCTAAGTATTTGAAATGAACATGATTTCTTAATGTCTAGTGACATATCAGGGCCATTTTATTATTAATTGAAATACATTTCTTACATACGGTTCCTTTAACATTATGATATGACGTAGCCAGCACATGGAGGCTTGTTTTACACTGAGCTCGTTGCCGTCTTCTGATGTGTGTGTGTGTATATATATATATATATATATATATATATATATAAATAATGTGGGGAATGAATGGTATTTTCATCGGCAAGAGAAGCTCAAGTAAGACCTGTTGCTGGTATGCATGTACAATCCGGTGTAGCGTGACTGATGGCTTTGTAGTCGTTGGAATTACGATCTTTCACAATGTTGTAATTCAATAGTTACGAAACAAACTGCAAATGTCTTTACATGAAAAATTGTCGTTAAAATTGACAAACATCATATGGGTAATTCAAGGCACAAGTCAATTGGGACCAGAAACTAATTTCTCTTTCGCCATTGACTGCCGTTTATATTTTTTTTGAAAGATAGATATGGTGGCCAACGGAAAGGGGCGTGACTCCGGCTCTCTATTTCGTTGCTCAGATTGTTTGGGTCTATCCAATTGAGTGCAGAGGCATTTTCCCCAATGTATCGGTTGAAACATGCCCCATAATCACATCCCAGTGGAGCAGTATCAAACTCAAATTCTGACTAGAATTGAGTATGAAAACTCGAGCAGAGAAAAAAACTGCACACTTGACTACTAGGCGGGTATGATTTGGGAGATATATCAGCGTACGACGGGAGAGAGACTGCACATATTGATTCAATGTCATTTTTTTATGCTATTTGTGTGTGACCGTTTATGCTTAGGCCTACTTATGCCATCATCTGATTTTGCAATCATCCATTCACGATAGCTGCGTCCTCCACAGAGATCATTAGTCAAATTAACCAGCTGGATATTTATACCGAGTTAGACTAGTACTTTCACGTTTAAGGTGTCTTTCTTCACAATAAACTAGCCTAACTAAACCGTTTTCAATGGCCATATCCCATCACACAAAACTATACCTTTAGAGAACGTTCTGGGAACGTCAGTTAAAGGATAATTTTTTTTACCCCAAACGTTCCCAAAAGGTTCCCTGACAGTTACACAAAAACAGCCAGAACGTTTTCTAGAGATTTATTTTTGTGGGACCTTCAGGGAACTTTTCAGGGATGATTTTTTTCTGTGTGACCTTCAGGGAACATGTTTTGGGAAGGGTGCTTGCTGGGTCATGACTTGACTACGACACTGCACAGTTGTGATGGCGGAGCAGAAAAGAAATGTCATTAGATACTCGATGTTGGGGAGAAATTATAGAGGAGATGCGTTCCTACTGGGTCAGGAAATGAGCTACAGCCCCCCACACTGTCAGAATAAAGATGTAATTCAACCAGTTGGCCTACAAATACCTGTGCTCAGTGTTTCATAAACAACACCAGCGCCAAAGAAGTCTTGTGATTGCTACATCACTAAAACGGCGTAGTCTATTGGAACTATAACCTTAAATCAATTTGGAAGACAATTCGAACTCTTGTAGCATCTGGAAAAAGTAGATTCACTCGCCAAGTGGGCTAGTAGTAGCATAGGCCTTCACTTTTTTGCGTTTTCTGCATTTACTTTTTATGTAAGATGCGTACAGGGGGCATACACCGCGTGTGTATATGTGTTTTTTTCTTTTTGTGCTTGTACTGTACGGTAGGGCCTCATCCCCAGACAGAGCCCAGGGCCACAGAATGTCTTAATATGGCCCCGCTCGGGAGGGGGACTTTGAGTCCAGTGTGCTGTGAGCTTAAACTCTCTGGCATGTTGGAGACTTTATTCCTTGCGGTTCGAGCCAAGGGTCGCCAGAGAATGAAAAGAGGACTAATTTATCACGGAGCAGCCTTATGTAGTCCTCAAAAACATCCCTGAGACGGGTGTTTGGAGACCGAATGATTTGTCAGTGGATGCCAATCAGTGTTTATTTTGTTTATTACAAATCTGTGAATTTTATTCACAAATGTTAAGGTGTATAATATTAAACAACATTGTAATGTGTATGGCCTTTGTACATAAATATTGAAATGTAAGTAAATCATTTCACTCTGTAAACAAATTTGTGTTTGATGAATCCCTCTGAAATACTTTGCCAAGTAAAATAATTCTGAATGCTTTCCTAAACCAGCTGTAAAACAATGCATATACAAGAGGATTAAATGTTGAATTAAAATACCCAATCCACACTACCATATCAAACCACAAGGGGGCAATCAAGTAACCAATTAAAGGATCAATTATGTTACAAATAAAGAATGGCAGCCAGAAAGACAGAAATACCCCCATGATAATTGCAAGAGTTTTGGTGGCCTTCTTTTCCATTTTACTCACAGCTGTTTGTTTCCCAGTCTTCCCACCTTGCATACATATGTCACGAATGGACCTTGCTTGTTGTTGTGCAATGAGAAAGATTTTTAGATAGATACAAAGCATTATTATCCCAGGGATGTAAAAAGACAACAAAGATGACACCGTGCTAGATGCAACACTTTGTAACAAAATACAGCCACCCATACAGGTGACATTATTATAAAACTCCTCAATACCCAAAATATTGAGCTCTAGGAACACCATCCCAAAACCCACTACTGCAGATATGCCCCAGCTTATAGAAATCATAACTGTTATAGCAGAGCCAGTGATCTTAGACTTGTACTGGAGAGGTTGGCTTATGGCGTAATATCGATCAATAGAAATTAATGACAGGTTCAAAATGGAGGCTGTGCAACACATTATATCTGTGCTGGTGTGAATTTTGCAGAACCACTCCCCAAAATACCAACATGACTCTATAGACCTGATCATACTAGGAGGCATGACAAAGCCACCCAACAATAGGTCTGACACAGCTAGAGATAGAATGAGAGAGTTTGTGGGTGTGTGGAGCTGTTTGAAATGTACAACAGTGATGATGACAAGCAGGTTACCAACCACTGTTAGCACCACTGAGCTTCCAAAAAAAACATAGAGAGAGAGACGAACAGCCGCTGGATAGGTGGATTTGGAACAAGAGCCATTCAGTGATTCATGGCAAAGAGAAATACTCTCTATTTTACTAGCAAGATCTATGTTCATCAGGTCCATCTGCCACAACTGGTTTCACCTAAAGGAACAAAGTAAATGACACAAACAGTTGTTATGACAAATAGCTCACTAACAGTATTAGGATTGACCACTGAGCACATCATTTGTAACAACTAAAGCAGGGGTGTCAAACATAAGGCCCGGGGACAGATCAGGCCCACCAGCAGGTTTCATACTGCCCTCCAGATGTTTTGGGAAAATTAGAATTATTCACATCCAGTTGTCTTAAACAGTGTGTAAGCAATATCTCTATCATATGGTAAATTGATTTAACCTAGCAGTACAAACCATCCTCAGGAAAGAAGAGACCAAAAAAACTGACATGGAAGTAGGGTATTTTAAGAGAGAAAGAGTAGTATATGAGAGCAGTAGGGCCTACATGATTGACATTAGTGGGAATAGTAAAGGAGTACCGTATATCATTAAACAACACTCTGATACCCATGCAGAAAAATTATAAAGATAATGATCTATATCATTATAAGGTCTGATCCAACAAATCCAGCCCACTATATGAGTTAAACACCCCTGAACTAAAGCAAAACATTAGGTATGTTTATCAGTTAAACAAACACAGTGATTATTTAAGTTTTGGTTATGTCCTCATCAGCCATGTCACATTACTAAAAGACCAGAGCATGAGCCAACCTTACCTCAATCAGGCATCAGCTAAAAAAACAACTTGGGTTGGAGTGTGCAGATATTTATAATCATACTAGACAAGGAAACACCCACAATTATACCCCTCCCAAATTCCATCCCCATGTGGACTCCAGCATATAATTTTGTCCATCAGTAATGACTTTTCTTTAAAAAAGAAAAAAAAGGTGAGCATCCAAAAGACCATTTTAAAGCTGCTATATATAGTTTTAGTTTAACATTACATTAATACAATTATACAATATACAATAATGACCTAGAAATTGCAACATAATGTGAAGAAACAACTGCATTAACATGCATGTCAAAAACGTGGTTGCTTTTTGTTGCCCAGATATCTACCAAAGTTGGCATGCTGCCAAGGCTAAGCCATCTCTTTTGTAATACCACTTTGTACCTCATGTGGTGCTGTATGACAGGGGCCCTCAACCTTTTCTGTCCATCTATTCATACTTGTAACAGGCTGGGACCCATAACAAGATCCCCAATTTAAGCTAATCTACTCTATTCTAATAATGTATTATAAGTGTATATGAAGAGTTCAGATGCAAAACCCTCTAAACACCACCTCAGTGGTGCAGGAGGTATAGTAATCCTTCCCTGCTATGCTTGAAATTCCGATATTGTTACTTCTTTCAACTGTAAAATCTCGACCCACAAGTAGGTCTGCATTCCCGCGGGACCTGTGTGTCGCGACCCAAAAGAGTGCGGCGCGGGACATGTTTTGAAAGCACTATGCGGGATGAGAGAGGTGCGTTTGCAGGTGCGAGAGAAACAGATGATTCACTGCAATCCCGCCAATTAAATATATGCGTAACATTATATAGAAATGATTAAAGTAATGTATGGAACGATAGTTGATCTGAGTATTGTGTTTACGCAGCATTAAACAACGGGTTTAAGCTGCCTAACTGATGGATATTGTCGGTTAAGCCTACGTTGTGTTGTCAAGATGGGTGGTGGTAGTGGTTAAGGAGCTGGGCTAGCGTGCAGTAGCCTGAAAGTTGTCGGTTCAATTCCTGACTTCCACTACCAATACCAAGTCAAGAATCTCTATTTCAATACTTTTGCGCTACTTTTTTAAAATTTGATTTGATTTGGGTCCCCCACCACCTTGACGTCAGTAATATAGTGTAATCATTCACACCAGTGGCCATCCTAGATTCACCTTGACCCTTCACAGACACACCCACGGAAAATGAAGGCTTATGTAATATTTTTCTATTTCATATATTTTGAAATTCATAAAACTTTATATATTGTTAATAATTTACAGAATCTGCATAATTACTAGTAGCTACTAGCTAAACATTAGGGGTGTAAAGATTAACCGATACGGATCGGTATCCGTTTTTAACGATACGGCTACATCGATACGTGAAGCCCCGTAGCGGAATAAAACTGAAATGAACCGGTCGTTATATCGATTTACTTGCTACGAATCGGTTCACAACCTTTTCTGCTCGCTCAGACTCTCATTTACGTTCCAAGCAGCGCGTTCATCCCACGTCCGGTTTTGAAACTATATGTGGCACGGAATTGTGGGTAATGCAGTTCGTTTTTGGCTACATTCATTGCCCAAAGTTGTCAAATGACCTCATTACCCATACATCTACTGCAACTTAAGCACGTGACAACTCGCACTCGGTCGTTTGTTTTACAGTTTTTACTCTTTTGTTTTTCAAAATCCTGCACGAAATGAAACACTAAACAGCAACGGTAGTCTGTAGAGTATAGCCTTACGTTTGATGAAGGGATTTCCTTAATGTTAAATAATAATTTGGCCCTTGCTAAAACGATGCACAAATTATTAGCCAATTATTTTGTTCATATTCACTCAGACTTGTGGCATTATAGGTTTCTGCATTAGGTCTACCGTTGGAACAAAATAAACCCAGAGAGTTCATTGATATGTAGGCCTATTTTATTATTGTAGGCTATATGAGAAAAGGACAAGAGTGTCTTAAGCACTGTTTTATTTTATTTCGGTATTGTCTTACCTCAACAAGGCTACAGCTCCATGAAAACAATCAGATATAACAGGTATGAAGAAGATGGAGATCTTCAAAGGCTTGCGCTATAATTACAACCCTGTTTATAAACGAACCTGTCTGTTGCTAAAATCTCAAATTTCCCATTTAACTTTTCTACATAGAATAGGCTATAATTGCGCAAACATTTCAAATCCCGACTTTAAAACGACAAGGCGTGGACAGGCAAAATAGGCTGTTACACATAGGCTACAATCAATTTCCAAATCAGTTTCAGTAGCCTACGCTACGAGCTGGCCTAAGATCCGAAGTGGCAGACGGATAGGTTACATTACAACAGCAAGACAAAATATACACATTTGGACCAAAGGTCCATTTATTCGTTTTTTTTTTTTTTAAACTGCAGAAATTAAATTATTAGGCTGTTGTATAGAGAACGGAAAAAAAAAAACGTTACTAACCGGTTTTGTGGATTTCAGAATAACGTTTCTGTTCCAGAACAGTTGAAGACCATTTTGTTTTCGTTTCCGTTTCCGCTCCTCGTAAAATTCCGTTCGTTTTCGGTTTTCGTTCCTTCAACCGGTTCGGAGCCCTGGATATAACTATAAAATCTATAAAGTCTATAAAAAAAAATGTTGTTTTTGGCTGCTGTGTTTGACTGAAATGTAGCCTAGACTATTTTTTTTTTCATTTCAATACAGTATATGAAACAAACCTCAGTTTAGATAATCATATTCACACATTTTTTTGCCTAATTGACAACCATGACCACTGATAATATAAAATGAATGTGCACCTTGAGCAAATGATAAAAAAACTTTCAGAATGCTTTCCATTCTTGAACTGCATCGAATTGCATCGAATCGCATCGAATCGTACTGAATCGTTTTTTATGAACATGTATCTTTTCTTGTATCGAATCGTGCCCATGTATCTAGATGTGAATCGTATCGTCTTATACATGAGAGATTCACACCCCTACTACCGGTAAACATATTTATTAATTTGAATATTTCAATTGTTCAATATTTGAATATTTGAATAATTAACTTTTACACTTAAAGGTGCTCTAAGCGATGTAAAGCTAAAACCTTTTTTGTTACACCGAAAGCATCACCTCACCATCCGCTAGCTGCCTGTGCCCTGAATACACAGTAAAAAAACACGGTCTCTGTGGACAGCCCAGGCTTCAAAAACGGCAACAAAACAACTTGGTCCAACTCAGACCATAAAAACATAACAAACTGTTCCAGCCAATCACAGACTAGATTCGCATTTAGGAGAGTTTCCGTTGCACGGAAGGGAGGCAGAAGGAGTAGCGAGCTAGCTCTCTGTTTTGTTGTCAACAGAAGTGACGTTACCCAACATCTCTTAGAGCACCTTTAAGCATATATTTAATGTGGTGTGTAGGTCTAATTGAATGCACATTGGTGGTAGCCTGGCTAACGTCAGACCTCATCTCATTGAGATGGGGTCTGGAAACTAGACATTCATTTTCTCGTATTTGAAACGTGGTTTACGAATGCCCAGAGCCGTTTATTGGGCACTACGAATGTCTATCAAATGCGTCTGTACGTGGCTCATAACGAAAATTTGCTCCATGGAATCCAGGCTGCCTAGCAGTGTGAATAAAATCGCGCGCATAAGGCAGCATGGGAAAACCCAGGCTACATTGGTGGTGTGTAGGTCAAATTGAGTGCCTGTCAAGAAATACGTGAGAGTAAATAGCCTTCAGTGTCACGGTTTTAGGCTAGTGAAAAATAGTTGTGCATAATGCATAAGGATATGTGGAAGCAATTCATTATTTTTTCTATACCATTAGATAAAATTAATGTTCAAAATAACAAGTCGAAGACAATCTTTCTGGGATCATAGATGAGACTTTTGCCATGTCTTGCCATGCTCTTGCCATGCTCATTTATGATTTTGGTGAACACTACACAATTGACAGAAATGATGTGAGCGGGATAGTTAGCAAGGAGCTCTCTCCAGATGTTAAAGTTTACCATTAGATTGCGATGCCTATTTCTGAAATGTCATTAAACCCAACAGTAGGCCTAAATTAACGAAATACCATAGCCTACTGTAGGTAGGTTATCAACAAAAACTTTGAGAGATGCAAGTGAGCAAATCAACTTCACATTAGCCTATTATTATTTGTTGGTTCGCGGCCACAGTATAACTTAATTAACAGCATAACTCTCAAAAAGAATTTCAAGTTTTTGCCTGAAATTGCACTGTGCCTATTTACAAGGGCATTGTTCCCACCTCTTCTGGGGCCTACCATCAAATGTTGGACCTCTATAGAAAGCTGAGAACCTCTAGTTTTCGTAGGAAACAGTCAAAATAAATGTGTGATGTACTCAAGAGTTACAGAGGCTAGAATATAGTTTTTTCTTTCTGCCGGATTACAAGCATCTCTGAACTGACCACATTTCAGCCCTCTAGGTCTCTTGATATCCCTTAGAAACACAACTGAGCCCTAGCACCAGGTCTTGTGAAGTTGTGTGCAAAAGTAGATCAATATAGAATGAAAATATGAGTGCTTTAGACTATTATTTGCCAAGGTATGCCCATGCGTTTTGTAAAATGCCTATGGATACTCTTTTTGGAGGACTTTTTGTTATCCAAAATGCATACTGACAATCAAATGTCACTTTACTTTGTAAATTTACTTTGTTGGTTCAATGAGTGTGTATAAGATAGACTATACATCTGTGCAACTAATATTGGATAACACAACATGAAGATTCAATTTCTATAGATTCTTGTGAATATTTCAGTACCCAATATGTTGCATCTACTTATTGTGCTGCAGCTACACGGCAGCCAGAAGTCAGGGTAGCACCAAAGGGGGGAGGGGGGCATTTTGGATCAAATTTAATTGAGACATAATAAGATTAATCTGAGAATATAAAGCACTATACAGATTGTACATGAAAAAAGCTTTGAAATGGTGTATAACATTACTATGCTACATAGCAATATGGTGCATACAATTGATTTAGAATGTTGGGTGGGGGAGGGGGGTACACTGAAAGTTATGTGGTTTTAAACTAGCAGCCATGTCTCAATGTTTATGGCATGACAGCGGCAGCTTGAAAGATGTGCATATGTGTGAGAATGGAGAAAAAACTAGGGGAGGCACTAGAATACCTTGCGCACATGCATCTTACTGCAAAACGACACTGTTATTCTTAAAAGTATTGATACTAATACAATTAGGTATTGTGACATTTTTAATCTCAGGGTATTACAATACTTTTGTAGTATCACAAAAGACTACAAAGACACTAGGCCTACGTGGGTTCAATTCTTTCCTGCTGCTCAGTTGTCGAACTTCAGATGTTAGTGACTTTCTAAAGAATGGATGCCAGCTAGCATAGCTGTGTTACAGTAGCCTATTCAGAATCAAGAAACTTAAAATCAGACATCTGGCAGTCTTTTTCAGTTGTGTGTTTCAAGTACTCTTTTTGTGAGGCAGAAGACAACATAGGACGCGGCGAACAAAAGTACGCTCCCCAGGCAAGAGCGGGACTACTGGGTTCAGTGTCATGCCGTGTTGCATCCTGCATCATACACGTCTATGTTTTCTCCATAGCCGTGTGTCATTTAGTTTAATTTCTTCACCCTATAAGTGGCTTTATATCTTTTGTGTGGTAAAGTGTTATGAAAGTGATAGTGGCATTATGCCAATGAAGGAGTTATAGATAATTACATTGATGGGTTATAGATGCAGATATCAGACTGTGGATAAGGCCTCACTGAGTTTATTGGTTTTGACACAACCTAAAACATACAGTTGTACAGGTTATGTTTAGGTCGGGATGAATCATGATTTATAAGATCAAAATATTTGACAAAGAAATAAAATATTGTAGTACACTGTGTAGAGTCTTTAGACAGTGCCATGGGATTCTTAAAAGCATATGAAGGCCTCAACAATTTCTTTGTGACAAGTATATGAAGCTTGATTCACCTCTTTTACTGAATTTTCAGACTGAAAACAGCTGAATTCTCGAGGAGCCGTTTTGAAATATTTTACCCGACATGATGATTTTCAATGCATGCCTGAACCAACTATAAAAATATGCATAGACCACAGGATTAAATGTTGAATTTAGATATCCAATCCAGGTGACTAAATCAAATACTAACGGTGGAGTTTTATAATCAATATATGGATCAATTGTAAAAACAAGAACAAAGGGTATCCATGATGACAGAAATACACCCATTATAATGGCAAGGGTTTTGGTAGCCTTCCTCTCCATTCTAGTAAGTGACGACTTCCTAGTGGCATTCATGATTTGAACTGATCGTGCCTGTTCCTGCGCTACAAGGAAGATTTTTAAATATATACTGACTATTATCATACCAGGGATGTAGAATGACAAAGCAGCTGAAAAGGAGCTTGATAGCAAACTATGCAATACAATGCAGCTACCCTCACAAACAACAATGTTATCCAATGCCTGCATTCCTAAAAGGTTTAACTCTTCGAAGACCACTATATAGCCAAATATAGCTGATACAATCCAGCTAATGGAAGTCATTATTCCAACAGTAGAAATGGTCATCTTAGATTTATACAGGAGTGGATGGCATACAGCATAGTAACGATCAATAGATATCATTGACAAACTGATAATTGATGCAGTGCAACACATCATATCTGTACTAGTGTGGAATTTGCAGAAGAACTCTCCGAAATACCAGCATGACTCAACAGATCGCATCACACTAGGGGGCATCACAATGCCACCCAAAAGCAGGTCTGCAACGGCCAGGGAGAGAATAAGGTAGTTTGTAGGTGTGTGGAGCTGTTTGAAATGGATCACAGTGGTGATGACCAGCAGGTTACCAACCACTGTTAATACCACTGTGATTCCAAAGAAAATGTAGAGAGGAGCCCGAATAATAATTGGATATGTGGAATTAGGACAGGAGCCATTCACAGAATTATAGCAGTGAGGAATGTTGCCTGAAGTCTCAGAGTCATTCAGAATGTCTCTCATCTCTGAAGATTAGAGTTGCCTAATAGAAGACAAAATAATAGCAAATCTTCCATGGGACCATTGCACATCTAACTGTAACTGTACTGTAATGCACAGTGCAGCCAAATATATTAAATCTAATTTGGAATAATTAGACAATACATCCAACTGTCCACCATGTTAATAATGGTGAGAATAACGTCTTTACATTTATGGCTGAGATACTTAACATTGTCAATACACAATACACATTGTCAATAAAATAAACAACACAATGTAAAAATTCTGAGCAACTCATTGCAAATGTATCCAGTGGTTGTACCTGAGAATGAAATGACAGAAGCAAAGGCAATAATAGGAGAGATATCATGGTTTAAATCAACCTCACACATACAAAAATGTTGGTTCCCTCCCACTGTTTTGCATATTAGGAACAGACCAATAGATTATTCAAAGTCAAAGTCAAAGTCAAAGTCAGCTTTATTGTCAATTTCTTCACATGTTCCAGACATACAAAGAGATCGAAATTACGTTTCTCACTATCCCACGGTGAAGACAAGACATGTTTTACCAATTTTAAGTCCACAGACAAACATAACATTCAAGTAAACAAAAAAAAAGTAAGTAAAATAAGTAAATAAGAGGGCACATATAATAATGAAAAAAATAAGAGCAGCAAAATTTTGTTGAAATTGTGCATAGACAGTCAATAAAAAACTAGTGCAAAGTCAGGCCAATAAGAGGCTTGGGTAGTTCTGTTTGACCTGAGTAATGAAGAAAGTGGCATAGTGGTGCAAGTTATGTAAGAGCAGCAGAAGTGTTGTGTTTTCAGGACAACAACACCAAGTTGTAAAGTGTACAAGTGTGCAAGTGTTCAAGTGTGCAAGTGGAGTAGTGCAGGTGGCCATTGTGGGTCCAATGTCCAGGATGTTATGTAGCTGAGGGTGGAGGGGGAGAGGAGGGGAGAGTTCAGCATCCTTACAGCTTGGTGTATGAAGCTGTTGGTGAGTCTGGTAGTGGGGCGCAGGCTTCTGTACCTCTTCCCAGAGGGCAGTAGATCAAACAGATTGTGAGCGGGGTGACTTGCATCACTCACAATTTTGGTCGCCTTATGGGTGAGGTGGGTGGTGTAAATGTCCTTCAGGGAGGGGAGTGAAGCACCAATGATCCTTCCAGCTGTGTTCACTATGCTGCAGGGCTTTCCTGTTGTATTCAGTGCAGCTTCCGCCCACACAGCGATACAGCTGGAGAGGATGCTCTCAATGGTGCCTCGGTAGAATGTGGTCATGATGGCTGGTGGAGCACTTGCTCGCCTGAGTTTCCAGAGGAAGTACAGGCGGCGCTGAGCTCTCTTCGCCAGTGATGCAGTGTTGGTGGTCCAGGAGAGGTCTTCGCTGATGTGCACCCCCCAGGAATTTGGTGCTGCTTCGCTCTCTCCACCACAGCACCGTCGATGGTCAGTGGCAGGTGTTGGGTGTGACCTCTCCGGAAGTCAACAACAATCTCTTTGGTCTTGCTGGACGTTCAGCAGGAGGTTGTTGTCCCTGCACCACGTGGTCAGATGGTCGACCTCCAACCTGTATTGAGTCTCGTCGCCCTTGGTGATGAGACCCACCAGAGTTGTGTCGTCAGCAAATTTCACTATGTGATTGTTGCTGTAGGTTGCAGTGCAGTCATCGCCAGCAGGGTGAAGAGCAGCGGACTGAGCACGCAGGCCTTGGGGCCCCTGTGCTCAGTGTGATGCTGCTTGAGGTATTGTTGCCAACACGTACTACTTGGGGCCTCTGACAGAGGAAGTCCAGTAGCCAGTTGCAGAGGTAGGTACTGAGTCCCAGTTTGTCGAGTTTGCAGATGAGTTGTTGTGGTATTATGGTGTTGAATGCAGAACTGAAGTCTATAAACAGCAATCTCACATATGAGTCTCTTTTTTCCAGGTGGGTGAGGGCTGGGTGGAGGGCAGAGCAGATTGCATCCTCTGTAGACCGCTTGGCTCGGTATGCAAACTGGAAGGGGTCCAGGGTGGGGGGGAGAGTGGCTTTGATATGTGACATGACAAGCCGCTCAAAGCACTTCATGATGATGGGTGTCAGTGCCACAGGGCGGTAGTCATTGAAGCAGGATGGAGCAGTTTTCTTCGGCACAGGTATGATGGTGGCAGCTTTGAAACATGATGGGACGATGGCTTGCTTCAGGGAAGTGTTAAAGATGTCTGTGAAGACATCCTTAAGCTCCCCCGCGCAGTCCTTCAGCGCCACGACCTGGGATGTTGTCTGGACCTGTTGCCTTACGGGTGTTGATAGCAGCAAGTGTCCTCTTCACGCTGTCGGCAGAGAGGCACAGGGGCTGCTCATGTAGAGGGGGATGGGTCTTCTGTGGGCAGGTGCTGTTTTGTGCTTCAAAGCGAGCAAAGAAGCGGTTCAGGTTGTTGAGCAGAGGGATGTTGCTCTTTTATTACATCAAAATCAAGAAGGCTGAAAACTATGGCATTACATTAATGGCAACAGTCATGAGTGTGATAAAACATGCTCACATGAAACTAGATGTACCGCAGAACGGTACAAAATATGACCGCCGCCCAGTCCTGCACATTCCGCAAAAATAAATCACACTTGTCAATTTGTCTCCATCTCCTACTCCATGCCTGCATGTGTGTGTTTTTATGTGTGTTTGTGTGTGGGTGCGTTAGAGCTGTCACTTTATATTCGAATATCTACGAGCCCCCGTTGTCAAGCAGGCATATCTCAGGATTCTGATTAACCTTAGCTTTACTAGCTAAAATCCACCTCTGTCATATGCTACAATGTTGCTATGTTCTGAACGTCTGTATTGTACAGCCTGGATGCAACATGACAGTTCATTTAAACTTAACGAGTTTGGCGAATTAATATACAAGACATGGCAAATTGGATCTACTTCATAGGTGTGCAAATAACATACAGTTAATACACATTCTAAATTACACAGGACAATGGGAAATTCCACGAAGCAGTGGAATAATGTGAAGAAACAACTGTATTGACATAATGTCAAAAACGTGGTTGCTCTTTGTTGCCCAGATATCTACCAAAGTTAGCATGCTGCCAATGCTGAGCCATCTCTCTTGTAATACCACTTTGTACCTCATGGGGTGCTGTATGACAGGGGCCCTCAACCTTTTCTGTCCATCTATTTATACTTGTAACAGGCTGGGGCCCATAAAAAGATCCCCAATTTAGGCTAATCTACTCTATTCTAATAATGTATTATAAGTGTATATGAAGAGTTCAGATGCAAAACCCTCTAAACACCACCTCAGTGGTGCAGGAGGTATAGTAATCCTTCCCTGCTATGCTTGAAATGCCGATCCTGTTACTTCTTTCAACTGTAAAATCTCGACCCACAAGTAGAGGTCTGCATTCCCGCAGGAGTCCCGCGGGACCCATGTGTCGCGACCCAAAACAGTGCGGCGCAGGACATGTTTTGAAAGCTCTATGCAGGATGAGAGAGGTGCGTTTGCAGGTGCGGGAGAAACAGGTGTTGGTTTCCAAAGGAGATTTTATTTGTGTCGCCAGCATAGCCTATTGACAATTTATGTTGTAAATAGGCCTACCTTATAATCCTACCTGTAGCTTAGGGAAGCTAACAGCTTTCTATTAGGATCTAGTTTGTTAGTTACAGTTTTGTCATAACTCCCTAATGCATTTTTGCATTTAGAATAGCCAGAGCGTGTATATCTCAATCGGAAAATTAAACAATATCGGGTGAACCCAGCCTGATCTGCCCGCTATTTATTTTTTGATTTCTTAAAAGATTGAGCTTGGTCTGATGAAAGCCAGACTAGCCATGGACCTCAGTTACACAATGCAAGGGAACATGAATCAGCCTATATTTGCACAAACAATAACGGACAAAAGCTCTTCAACTTTGGCCCGTTAAAATGTGTATGAACAGTCTAGCGACGCATTTCATCAAGGCCCATTTGGACATGTCAGTTATTTGCACCACTGGTTAGATGTAAAACAGCATTTCGTTTCAGACTACTGTTACTTAATTTGTGCATTAACAATAACGTTTCAGACTACTGTTACTTAATTTGTGCATTGACAATAAAGTATTACATGAACTAAAGATGACTAAAATCTTATGTAGAAGAAGAAACATTCACAAAAATCCATCCATCCAAAAAAATGACCTTTGTTTTGATAGCTGTTGAAAACGGCATGGAACTGACAGAGATGTTTTTGTTTATAAATACATAATAAATAAATAAATAAATAACATTATGCTGATACCTTTTGCTTTTCCCAAATACAATGTAGCCTACAGGTGTAAGTGACCTTTCATCAATCCAGTTGCAATGGATGAACTGTGATGAACTGCCCTACTTGTGATTGTTTAGAGATTTTAAAGGTTTTATAACAATGCTACATCTTCTTTGGCTATTCTACAATCTATTCACCTTTTCAGCACCAGTAGGCTACTTTCTGTGCAGCCGCACACACACACTCAGGCATGCCAAACAAGCATACACAAAAGTTTCAAGAGTGGGGGGTGGAGTAAAATATGGAGACAAATTGAAGTGTGATTTATTTTCGCGGAATGGATGTACAGGACTGAGCGGCGGTCATATTTTGTACCGCTATGCGGTACATCTAGTTATTTGTTGCTTTGCGGCCACAGTATCACTTAAACTAGCAGCCATGTCTCAATGTTTATGGCATGACAGCTACAGCTTGAAAGATGTGCATATGTGTGTGAATGGAGAAAAGACTAGGGGAGGCACTAGAATACCTTGCGCACATGCATCTTACTGCAAAACGACACTGTTATTCTTAAAGGTATTAATACTAATAAAAATAGGTATTGTGACATTTTTAATCTCAGGGTATTACAATACTTTTGTAGTATCACAAAAGACTACAAAGACACTAGGCCTACGTGGGTTCAATTCTTTCCTGCTGCTCAGTTGTCGAAATCGAAAGCATGACAGAGGAAGAGGACACCACTAGGCTACTTCAGATGTTAGTGACTTTCTAAAGAACGGATGCCAGCTAGCATAGCTGTGTTACAGTAGCCTATTCAGAATCAAGAAACTTAAAATCAGACATCTGGCAGTCTTTTTCAGTTGTGTGTTTCAAGTACTCCTTTTGTGAGGCAGAAGACAACATAGGACGCGGGGAACAAAAGTACGCTCCCCAGGCAAGAGTGGGACTACTGGGTTCAGCGTCATGCCGTGTTGCATCCTGCATCATACACGTCTATGTTTTCTCCATAGCCGTGTGTCATTTAGTTTAATTTCTTCACCCTATAAGTGGCTTTATATCTTTTTTGTGGTAGAGTGTTATGAAAATTATAGTGGCATTATGCCAATGAAGGAGTGAATCAGACAAGCTCCTGACTGCAGTCAATGAGCAGCTAGGAGGACTTGACCAGTTGAAATCAATAAATACTGTAAACCTGAGAACAGTGGGGTCCACAAAAAAGTAGCGGTTTTACGCAGGTAACTACTTGGAATGGGTTTTTTTTTGTGACACAGGAAAGTAGACATGCTGAACTACCTTGATTGGTTATAAATGCAGATATCAGACTGTGGATAAGGCCTCACTGAGTTTATTGGTTTTGACACAACCTAAAACATACAGTTGTACAGGTTATGTTTAGTTCAGGATGAGTCATGATTTATAAGATCAAAATATTTTACAAAGAAATTAAATATTGTAGTACACTGTGTAGAGTCTTTGGACAGTGCCATGAGATTCTTAAAAGCATATGAAGGCCTCAACAATTTCCTTGTGACAAGTATATGAAGCTTGATTCACCTTTTTTACAGAAATTTCAGACTGAAAACAGCTGAATTCTTGAGGAGCCGTTTTGAAATATTTTACCCGACATAATGATTTTGAATGCATGCCTGAACCAACTATAAAAATATGCATAGACCACAGGATTAAATGTTGAATTTAGATATCCAATCCAGGTGACTAAATCATACACTAACAGTGGAGTTTTATAACCAAAATATGGATCAACTGTAAAAACAAGAAAAAAGGGTATCCATGATGACAGAAATACACCCATTATAATGGCAAGGGTTTTGGTCGCCTTCCTCTCCATTTTAGTCAGTGACGACTTCCTAGTAGCATTCATGATTTGAACTGATCGTGCCTGTTCCTGCGCTACAAGGAAGATTTTTAAATATATACTGACTATTATCAAGCCAGGGATGTAGAATGACAATGCAGCTGAAAAGGAGCTTGATAGCAAACTATGCAATACAATGCAGCTACCCTCACAAACAACAATGTTATCCAATGCCTGCATTCCTAAAAGGTTTAACTCTTGGAAGACTACTATATAGCCAAATATAGCTGATACAATCCAGC
This sequence comes from Alosa alosa, assembly GCF_017589495.1. NCBI lineage: Eukaryota > Metazoa > Chordata > Actinopteri > Clupeiformes > Clupeidae > Alosa > Alosa alosa. The sequence goes on from NC_063196.1 coordinate 16,200,348, forward strand.
TAATGGAAGTCATTATTCCAACAGTAGAAATGGTCATCTTAGATTTATACAGGAGTGGATGGCATACAGCATAGTAACGATCAATAGATATCATTGACAAACTGATAATTGACGCAGTGCAACACATCATATCTGTACTAGTGTGGAATTTGCAGAACAACTCTCCGAAATACCAGCATGACTCAACAGCTATAATAATGCCCAAACATTGCTTACCAGACAATGTGATTTTCAGGCTGTAAAACTGAAGTAATTTCAAGGGCTGAAAAAAATATATGAAGACGTAGGATTTAAACAGAAATATTTTATAGGCCTTGGTTTTGGGACCCATTCTTGAGATAGACAAGGTTTGAACAAAATCTGAGATGGTGCAGCAACAACCTTATCTGATTTGACACGGAATGACCCGAGAGCCAAAACTCAAACACAATGAGGAACATGTAACTCAACTCTTTCATGCCATCTGTTCTTAATGGTTTGTGCCTTCAATACAAACCATTAAGTTCAGTATAGGATTTGTTTTGTTCTCAAAAAGGCCTTCTGTTCAAACCTACCCTTTCAGTTCATACATTTAGAGATAGATGAGAAATATGCTATTAATTGGACAAAGTCAATATTGAAAGGTGTGAAATGATGCAAGTGTATGTCATTCTCAGTCAGTCAGTTGAAAGCCAGACTCCCTCTGCCCCCTTTTCACACTTCCGTGAGCAGTGGGATTCATTAGTTCCTCACAGGCAATCAGAGGTGTAAAACCTCACTAGTATTACACTTGGTGTTTAATTACACCTGCTGAGAGGACCTTGTTTTTTTGGCACTCTGCCGATGTTTTGGTTGTTCAGTGAATCACTTGTCGGTGTTACTAGTCTGGCTCGGCCCTAGATGTGCTGCTTGATTACATCATTATAAGGCCACGATAGGCCATTGAATGGATTACTGAACCTTAAAATTGCAATTATTTGTCAATTTTGCACTATTTGCATATTTTCAAGATGGACTCCAGTCATTGATTAACCCCTAAAAACTCATCTTAGTTTGTGTTTTCAATAGGGGAAGAACGTTCACTCTCAAAATACTTCCGGGTGGTACTATGGGAGGGCGTGCATGACCAAGTGGAGTATGAATGGGGGGGTTATGGAGCTGCACTCCCTAAATCAGGGGTGGCTAACTAGTCCAGCATGAAGAGACAAAAAAATACCACACAACTCAAAATTCAACAAAAAAAGATGCCCACACTACAACAGCAACTTAGGCCTACAGTTTAAATAGATCTTCTCTTTTTCATTTAAAGTGAGACACTTCGCAGATGCTACATATGCTAATTTTCAGGAATGAGTAGTAAGCAACAAAGATATCTGACACACATCACAAATTCCCCCTCACTGAATGACTTATTAGCATGAGCAATGCTCCAATGTAAGAACCGATATGATGCCAATGTGACTGTCAAATGTTCTGTCGAGTGCTCAGTACATTTTTAAAAAGAAAATGAGTCTGCTTCTCTGACTGACGTCTATATAGCCTACCTTCACCTTGTACTTGCAAAGGTCAGTGCCTTAGGGAAATGTTCAGGTTTGAAGCTTTATGCATCAGTTAAGTCTGATACTGATACCAAACTAATATGTAGAACACGTTTTTTGACAGTGTTATTTTGGTTACGCTGACATATCAACCAGAAGGGTTATGCTACAAAAAGATAAATCCTCCTTTTCAATGTCCCGTGTTCCTCCTATTTACGCTTCAGGGTTTTCCTGATTGCAACAGTAGCATTATATTACACCTGGCTAAAGAAACAAACGTGTCTGCTTCTTTTTCTTTTTAATTGAAACATTGCAGCCTAACTATTGACAGTACACTCAAATTATGAAAAGCATTTTCATTTACCAGAAATATAGGCTATTTCAAAAAAATAAAAAACTCTAAGTCCAAGGGGAAGTGAGAACATCAGATGAGCAGCCGCAAGCTGCACGAGAGGAGGCAAAGGGCCCGTCCCATTTCTCCCCCCTTAAAACTTCCACTTGGTTTTGATTGCCCTCAACATTAAAGCCCCCTCAACAAGGGAAGTGGAGGGTAAGATCTTTTTCTATGAATTGGGACACCACTAAATGCAAATTAGCGTAGCGAACGTGCTCACCAACGTCACACGCAGCGCCGAAGTGTCTACCGGTAGTAGCCTGCTACTATTTTTTAATTCAGGAACATACCGGTTCCAGCGGTCGTTGTTGTGTGGGCTGTGCTGGTTTATCTACGACGGTTAATCAACAAAGATATTTGTGTTCATATGAACGCCAGAACACACACCTTAAATATTGACGAATCTACCCAGATCAGATATATAACGTTATTTGATGGGCAGACTCTCTCAAAGCACTCAGCAGATATCATGAACATCGTCAGATAGCTTTGTGAGATATTTTCTAACATTAGTGTTCAAAACTCAACAGTCCATCAGATGTGCATCAAAATAACATATTCCAACATATTTCAAAATTTGAATATGCTTATTTGCGAAAATATATAAAAAATTTGGCCGGCTCGCATGGTATCCTGGGTAATTTCATCTCCCACTTCGTTTTAAGCCTGCATCGGTCCTGGCTATATTTTGAGGGTTGATTTTAAGGGGAAAATAACACTTCCCCTTGCTCCCTAAAGTAATGGGACACCCTAGCCCTACACGTGCACGCGCAAAAACGAGGGTAAGGGCAAAAATCTAGGGGTAGGGGAGGTATTGGGACGGGCCCTAAAGAGTCGCATGCAGCTCGCGAGCCGCAGGTTCGCCCCCCTGCCCTAAATGCTACAAGTCAATTCATATTTATTTATACTTATACACAGACAGAGTACAACATTCTAGTTAAAATGATAATAGTAATAAAAATGAAAGTCGCAGGGTTCTTTAACCGTGTGTGTAAATCAGGCCTTTCTACGAACACTTGTAACGCTATAGGCCTAGCCTACTTTATGGCAAAAATACTTTTTATTTATAAACTAAACTGTCGGTCATTAAGAAAACATAATGATTGTGTCGTTGTAGCACACCCGTAGCACACCCGGACATCCGTCTGAGCCTCCATGGACCATGTCAACAATGAATGAAATTAGCTTATTATCAATGAGTGTTATCAATTTGAGAATTTTTCTAAAGATACAGGACTGATCAATCGTCCCGACACAGACATATGACACTATAGCTTGTTTTGCTTTCCATGTAAACAAGCATGCTGTCAGGGCCGGTGAGGCCAGGGGCCTATTGTACAAAAGCAGAATTAAGACATCCGGAATAAGTTACTGAGCTGCGCTCAATGAATCCAAAACAAGAGCGTACAGGCTTAATTGGTTGCACAAAGACCAAGCCAGGATGAGCAGACACGGATTCATCAAGCCAGGTGAAACCTACCCTGGATAAGTGCGCACTCACGGCTCCCTCAAATAGACCCCGCCACCGATCACAGATTCACTGATTCACCATGGCAACTAGCGGCTTCATTGCTTTATTCTACGGTGTGAAGTAGGTAGCGATAGCCTTTTCACAACAGCAACAAACAGCAACACCTCTGTTTAGGAGAATATTGCAGCTAGTGCTGCGACCACCACGCGCGAAATGGTTAGGCACTCCCGTGACGTCATATTGTCGCATGACAGGTCAGGAATGGTGAGTATGTAAGAGTTAATTAGTGATCACAAACGTTTAAATAAGTAGATGTACCGCAGAGCGGTACAAAATATGACCGCCGCCCAGTCCAGCACATTTTTTCCACAAAAAGAAATCACGCTGAAAGGCCTATATGATTCTAACGGTCTCACTGAATTGCATTATCCACTCAATTCTCACTGGTATCTGATAGACAACAAGTACCAAAACATGATTAGTTCATAGATTTCACATGTAAAATTCATTTTATACAACCCCACCTCCATCTTGCCTGTTCATAATTCTGAGAAATTCTTGATTGTTTGTGTTATGTTTATGTTATGTGTGTGGGTGGGTGTGTGTGTGTGTGTGTGTGCGTGCTTGTGTGTGTGCCTGTGTATGTGCCTGTGCATGCAAGCGTACATATGTCTACTGTGTGAGTATGTGTCATACGTATGATTACTGTGAATGTATGTGTGTGTGTGTGTGTATCTGTTTGTGCACATGTGTGCACATGAAATGGGTTAACATGAGCCCTGGAGGCAAACATACGGAAAAAATGGTCATCCTAGGCCCTACAGTTCTCAAGATATTCACAGAGAACTGTGTCTGCCCTACCCTCCTTTCGGGGGGTCCAGTTCAGCGTGGGGGCTACAGATCAAAACGAAAAATGACGGTTCCATGCTATCCATGTGGGGGTACATGCCCACCAAGTTTTGTGTACCCCGGTCTTTCAGTGTCCCGGGAATCCTTGTTGGTGTACGGTCACTAAATGTACACATAAATTATTTTATTGTAAGGCCCCCCATGAACGAAAGTACACACAACTTGGCATGCATTCGGAGGGTGTCATAATGATCCTACACTTTTAATTTCGTGCAGTTTTGACCTTGTCAGCCAGAGATATTGTGATGAAAACACCTCATTTTTTGCTTTTTAATTTTTAACTAGGTGGCGCTATACATGAAATAAGTGGTAATGGGATGGGTTGACATGCCCCTTGAGATCAACATACAAAAAAAAATGGTCCTCCTAAACCCTACGGTTTTTCGAGATATTCACAGAAAACGGTGTCTGCCCTACCCTCCTTTCGGGGGGTCCAGTCCAGCGGGGGGGCTACAGATCAAAACGAAAAACGATGGTTCCATGCTATCCATGTGGGGTTACATGCCCACCAAGTTTCGTGTACCCCGGTCTTTCAGTGTCTTATGTACATCAGATGGAATGCACACAACTGGTCCATGTATAGAGCTGCACAGTCCCGCCCACAGCCAAAATGCGGTTAGGTGCCGGATATAAGATTCCCATTCATTTGTCCCATTGACGTTTGGAAAAATCCGTATCTAAAGAGTTTTACAGCATGTCTTAGGCTAACCAGCTACGGCATAACTCATAAGCATACAACATATAATTTCGAGTGAAAAAACGAAGAGAAAATCCAAAAAAAGTCAAAGGTACAAGACTGTGTACATATTTTCATTTCCGAGCGAAGGAACTACTCATCCCATAAACCACCGCGCCTCACTGAATAATATAGGCAAAATCGGCGCAATTTATTTTGCCATTTCCAACCGGTGACCGCACGCGAACCCTTTTCTCCAAACAGTGATTTTTACATAGTGAATGTGCAGTTAATAGCAGTTATTTCAGGAGTAATCGTGTAAATAATAGTGTTTTGATATTGAATTTTATATTTATCATCGTGTATTTTATATGTGTGTGTGTGAAAGCGGTTAATAGGTTAACGTGGCAGTGCTTCATAACGTTACCTTACCTGACTCATCCTATGCTGTCATCACTGCTCAGTCGGGCTGATGCATGGACTGGTGCATGGTCTGCTCTTGGACCACCATATTCAGTTTATTAATTTGCCGTGAATTACACAAAATGTTCATTAAATGCACGAAGTATTCCTAGGTTAATGATTGATATGAATCATACAGTATGAAGGCTACAGTAGCCTAGCTAATGTTAACTAGCACTGCTAGCAGCATTAACGTTACCAACCTCCCTGCTTAACTCACCACAACTTTGTAGGTCTTGTCCCTCATGCTGGCCCTTACAAAACCCACAAACTGACTCTCAGGCACACAACAGTCAATAATGTGACCCGATTTAAAGTGCCTTTCACCCTTTGGACACTCACTAAAACATAATATATTTCATACCTGTGTTGCAGCATGTAGGCTAATGTTAGCTGCATAATGTAATGACATACAATGTCGGAAATGCTAATAGCCTGTCGTCTACCTGAAAAGTTTGAGTGTTTAAACTAACATTTACAGTGGTCTATTTGATAGTGTATTGGCCCTGACTAAGTTCGTGTGATGTATAAACCCCAATCCTTGTTGATACAAGTACCAATATTCGTCAAGAAAGTTTTTAATCACATTAAGATTTTCGCCATAGGCAGTAAAAGACTCCGCCATCTTTGTCAATATTTTTCGCTGAGAAAGTTTCAAACTATGACCATAACGGCCTTTCCACCAATCAGAGGCATCACTGTGGGATTGTGGGATTGTTCAGGATTGTGGGTAATGAAGTACTTATCCAAGAGATCGCGAATAAAAGGCATTTATCTCAAAACAAGGTTAGTGCCCCATGAACTCTTGGTGTCTATAGGAGCATATACAATCGCTTAGTACAGCCGTAGCTGGTTTTAAGTCTACCACATGCAGTTAAGTTTTTATGGCTTATACCGCAATTGTCAATGGAGAAATTGCATTGAATTTTTACATCCGGCATCGGCTGTGGGCGGGACTGTGCAGCTCTATTCCTCTTTGGCAGCCTTTTGGCAGTGACACTACTTTCATGAATGGAATGGTTGGAGAAATGAGGTGACTCTCCAGGTCATTGAGTGGTTGTAATCCATTCACATGTAGTATAGACAGATTGTTTGCTACTGCTTGGGGTGGCATGTTATGTTGTTTGATGTGTCTTTTGCAGGTATGACAAAGCCATTGCATGCCATTTTTGTGTATGTCTGTCACATGTGGTAAAAATTTGCAGATGAAGGAATCATCTCGTTTTAGTTTACTAACTAGGGGTCGACCAATTATCGGCCTGACCGATTATTAGGGCCGATATTTAGCATTTTTATAATAATCGGTATCGGTCATTTTTTCCACCGATAAGCCGATATTGAAATGGATAAAGAATGAAACGCGCTACTGTAAAGCGTCTCTCACCCCCTGCATTTGCTACTCTGTGGTCAAGAGCATTGTCCCGCCCACTACACCGTCTGATTTGTTAGTTAGCACGGATGCAGCCAATCAGGATCGAAGGCTGAACACAGACAAAGTTTAGGATTCTCACTGAGGCAGACTAGACTGGGCTTCAGCTGTAAGGAGCTATTTTCCGAAGGTAAGGAAGGTAGCCTACATTGCTGAAGTTGCAATGAATCACAATAATCTACACTGAAGTTACAAAAACACCACTTTGTAAGCTATTGTCTCTTTGATCCGGATCAATAAGTAAAGTACCCACTTCCTTCATTTAGCGAAATCCCGATTGATGCACGTTACTGATGCTGTTTACTTGTTAGCCTACAAACTCGGGTGCTGCGCGTCGGGAGTTCTCTGCCTCCGCCTCGTTTGTTAATTGTGAATAACGGGACACCTCGGCGGACATAGTACAGACAAGTCCTAAATTATGCGATAGCGAACGTCAAAAAGTCCTCCTTTTTGAAACGGACTGTCAGAAAAGACTACATGCACCAAGGGCCAGCCGTAATTTAATCCGACCTGAACTAAATCGCGTCCTGAGCTGGCTATTAACGTGCCTTTTAGGCTCTCAAAAGTGTAGCTTATAGCCTACACATGGACACAAATTGCATGCTTAAATACCCTAAGAACTATTTGAAAACTGTTTTGTTAAACTATTCAACCGTAACACTTGCCATCACGCATGCACCTCTTCCTCTCCCTCTCTCGTGCACTCACACACGATAAAGCATCCTAGGTCCCAAGCACATAGCCCATTGTGTAGGCCTACTCTATGAAAATAATTGCTATCACTCAGCTCTTGGATTAACATGATACACAGGATTTACACTTGCAAGTGATGCAAGTTGATAGACAATTGTGTATCACAAAAAGAAAGAAAAGTTTGCATAATTAAATGCTTTTGAATTAAATTTTTGCAGCATATCGCCTTTACCATCTACCCCCCTTTTTGACAACTGACATATCGGTTTTATATATCGGTTATCGGCCTCCTGTTTTGGTAATAATTGATATCGGTATCGGCCCTAAAAAAAACCATATCGGTCGATCCCTGGTACTAACTCCTGTACGCCAAAAGAGTCTGTGGCACATACAACAAGGAAATTCACACAAGGCATCTTTGTTTGTTCTAAATGTTACCAATGCATTGTAAATATCTGCATTTTTCTGAGATGCAGCTGCACGTTTAGAAGATGCTCTTTGTTTTAATAATACAATAATATTGTACAACAATATTATTTTGATATCGTTTGCGGGAGTAGGTTTTTGCTTTGTTGTTGACATCATCATTGTGATATTTTGCTTTTGCTGCTTGTTTTGCTTTTTCATGCACATACACACACACACACACACACACCCACACACATAAACATAAACTTGTACACGCACACATGCACACAATTCAAAAATTTTTCCCGTCATCTACTTCCTGAATTTTTGGTCAACGATACCCGGGACACCGAACCACCGGGGTACATGAAATTTGGTGGGTATGTAGCCCCACTAGACTTTTACGGAAACATTTCGTTTTAGCCCCCGGGGCCACCCCACCACCCCAGCTGGGCCTTTGAACATAAAAAAAAAAAAACAGTTTTTCCTAAATAACTACCTGAACCGTGGCACTGAGGATGAAGAATCTTTTATGGTATGTTGGTCTCAAGGGCCCACATCAACCTGGCCCATAATCACTCATTTGTGATTTGCACCCCCCCTGGTAAAAAATGAAAATGCAATATTATTCTGCTTTAATCGCCCCTATCTTCAGTTAAGATGTTCAGAACTGCACCAAATTTTATGTATATGATTGACCTGGCATTCTCTGGGGGTATGCCAAGTTTCGTAGAATTTCATCCATGGGGGGGGTCTAAAAAAATTACCGTATTTTCCGGACTATAAGTCGCACTTTTTTTCATAGTTTGGCTGGTCCTGCGACTTATAGTCAGGTGCGACTTATATATGAAAAATATATTATTGAACATGTTTTTAAATGTTAATTTATATTAACTGACATGAACCCTACGTGAAACATTACGTCTACAGCCGCGAGAGAGCGCTCTCAAATGCACAAGTCCTGTGCACTTTCAGTCAGAGATTAGTGCTTGCACTACTGAAACACACGTGCATACCTAAATCGTCAAATTATGGCAGGGATCATTGCTCTCAAGCTAGTCGCATGCCGCACCCTTCTGAGCTAGAGGCTGAAGCCTACATTTAAACACAATTGTTGCTGCCAGGCATCAGCCTATGAATTTTATAAAAAAGTAAATCATGCATAATTTAAAAAATAACTACATTTAGGCTATCTTAGACATCTTTGGCTATACGGAAGGTTTCCCTTGCAGCACAGCACACGAATGAATGAAGGCGCGGATACCTTATCTTGCAATAAGTGGATGGCAATCGAAATTCCCGACACTATGAAACTTAATAGTAAGCCATTAAATACCCCACAGATTTCAGTGGTCATCAGTCCCGATATTTAGCAATATAATCAACAGTCCAAACGTAAATTAAATCTCAAATTAAACATCTGCTTTTGATAGCCTACCCATGCCGCTCCAAACGAAAAGTAGGCCTATGTCTCACAATAAAACGCAAGAAATAAAGGACTATATTATAGCTGACTCGAATACAAGCCATGGCCAAATAAAGGTGCTGTGCTTTGCGCAGCCTAAATTTGAGAATTTACGAGTCTCCTAAACATCCCTCACCATCTAGACATGCATGAAAACATTTAAAAACAAAACGCACTGCCATGTAATATTTGATCGCTGTTTTGCTACTAATTATCTTTCACGTAATGAATACGCACAGAAAGTGAAAGTAGGGCTAATGTGCGCCCGCGGTCTGTAGCTGTCTGTTCACGCCCCTAATCGAACGTCAAATAGAGAAGTCATCCATGTTCTCTACGTTATAGCCTAGGCAGTCATGCTTCTGTATTTGCAAAATTCCTGACGGTTCCTGATCGCTAAATGTTTGTTTTCCTTTCCTGTCGATACCGGTTGATGTTGAAGCACCTAGGCTATAATTTGACTTCAGCGGTGACAAATCCTGCTGAGAGAGAGAGAGAGAGCAACGAAAGAGAGGCACCCCCAAAGTGCTACTGCGCACGCGTGTGTGTGTCTCTGCATGGGGTTCAATTGAAGTCAGAGTTGGTCCGTCAATAGTCCCGCATTCAGGCCGCTCCATTATTATATTAATGTCAGACAGGGTACAGGGTAAAATGTGTGGGAATCTCTCGCATTATGATGGCTAGATTTGCGGGACTTTTATTATTATGCTCAATATTAAGTAATAATTTATTCGCAATACCCGCAATTCCGCGCTGGAATTTACTGTAGACCCTTTTAAATGTGCATCTTTTTTTCTCTCGCTCTCTCGGAGGTGGCCAGCCAAGCAATTGTTCTGCTGCATGCCAGCCTGTGCTAATATATCGTAAAAAATGATTGATTGCATTGCATTCTCCACATGTTTAGCTAAATTTTCATGTACCACATCAGCATTTGAGTTCAGTGATTTTTTTTGTAAATTGCTTTACAATTAGCGTCGGGCCTTGTCAGCAGCCTTCGGCTTGCCTCTTGCCACTATTCACTCCTTCATTAACATTCCCTGTAGAATTCTCAATATTTTTGGCCTCAATGTGTACAGTTACATAGTCTGTCTGTTCTTAGTCTTGGATTTTGTGAAATACATTTCCAAATATCACCTGCTTGCTGCAGCTTCGGTCTGCACGTTAATTTAAACCCGCATCTTTTTCTCTCTCGAGCATTTAATCTGCTGCCAGCTTGTATCTCCACATCGTCCAAAATGCTTGATTGCATTGCATTCTCCACATTTTTAGCTACATTTTCATGTACCACATCAGCATTTTTGTTCTGTGAATCTTTTGTAAATTGCTTTACAAATACCATCGGGCCTATTGGCCTATTGCCATGGCTTGCCTCAGCTTAGGTCACGTCCTTTTAAAACCGTCTTTTTCTCTATCGTGAGCATTTAATCTGCTGCCAGTTTGTGACTCCACATCGCCCAAAATGCTTGATTGCATTGTATTCTAGACATTTTTGGCTACATTTTTATGTATCATATCAGCATTTTTGTTCAGTGAATCTTTTGTAAATTGCTTTACAATTACCGTCGGGCCTATAGGCCTATCGTTTCGGTCACTTCTAAAACTGCATCTTTTTCTCTCTTATGAGCATTTAATCTGCTGCCAGCTTGTGACTCCACATTCCCAAAATGCTTGATTGCATGGTATTCTCCACATTTTAGTAACATTTTGGTGCACCTCATGGCATTTTCTTTCAGTGAATCTTTTGCTTTGCAATTACCTTCCTGCCCTCCTCTTGGCTGCCTTTACTCCTTCATCTTCATTAATCTTTTTGGCCTCAATAATCCAGTTACATAGTCTCTGTTTTTGGTTTTGGATTTTGTGAAATACATAAATAAATGCGACTTATAGTCCGGTGCGACTTATATATGTTTTTTTCCTGCTCATGACACATTTTTTGACTGATGCGACTTATACTCAGGAGCGACTTATAGTCCGGAAAATAAGGTAGGTTATGTGTACATTTAGTGACTGTACACTCATTGGCCTGTAGATGGCGGTGCACACATATACACATGCACACACACACAGGCACCCACATACTATCGGTATTAGAACGGCCATACATAATTACAAATTCAGTAGGATTAAAAGAAAGCCAAAATAAATATTCATCATCATCATCATGGCTGCATTTTCAGTATTGGTGATAAGTAGTCGTTTGTCCACTAGATGGCGCATCGTTGCAGTGAGACGTAATTATGTTGGAAGTTAAAAGTGGGTTGGAAAAACAATGGACGCTTCCTACAAGGACTGTAATTTACCGCAGCGAACATCTAATAAGGATAGGACGATGTTCACATGAAGTAATTCCCATTTCTTCTTGAAGCCAAAATAAATCTGAGGATGTTTATCGGACATGCTTGGTTTTTACTGCAGGTACGTTAATCTTGTAATATCAATAAGGACCTAGGTAATGTTACCGTTAGCATTGGTTGAGTGATGGAGGCCAATTTGATTGATTGCATTATAAACTATAAATGCGGTTATACCAAGCAAATTGATAGCAGCACTGTTTGTATCTTTCGACTGTCATTTATTGCACGTGCTACAAAATCATTCTGTGCAATGGAAGATTTACCAACGTTACACCGGTCTGATACAGTTTTGCCTATACATGCGTGAGACTGAGACGCCTGTTTATTTTTGTTTTAAGTGCGTGCAGGGTGTGAGAGGGGAATCGATGTGCTTTGATTCCAGCTTGGTAGTTGTAGTCTGTGAAATTAAAAAGCACGTGTGTGTGAAGTATCCAAACAATGACACCTTCATTTCATTATGGCTGCTTTAGCAACACACCTTAAGCTACTGTGTAGTGGGTCCCATTTAGAAGTGGCTACTTCATTCACACTTTCCTTGACTCATGGAGCTGCGTGAATGTTATTACAACTTTTCGCCACGATATGGCAGTTTAAGTCCGCTTGATACTGTAAGGCGTAAGCCATTGGTTTCCAAAGGAGATTTTATTTGTGTCACCAGCATAGCCTATTGACAATTTATGTTGTAAATAGGCCTACCTTATAATCTAAGGTAAGGGAAGCTAACAGCTTTCTATTAGGATCTAGTTTGTTAGTTACAGTTTTGTAATAACTCCCTGATGCATTTTTGCATTTAGAATAGCCAGAGCGTGTATATCTCAATCGGAAAATTAAACTATATCGGGTGCCTATGGACTAGGCTGGGTGAACCCAGCCTGATCTGCCCGCTATTTATTTTTTGATTTCTTAAAAGATTGAGCTTGGTCTGATGAAAGCCAGACTAGCCATGGACCTCAGTTACACAATGCAAGGGAACATGAATCAGCCTATATTTGCACGAACAATAACGGACAAAAGCTCTTCAACTTTGGCCCGTTAAAATGTGTATGAACAGTCTAGCGACGCATTTCATCAAGGCCCATTTGGACATGTCAGTTATTTGCACCACTGGTTAGATGTAAAACAGCATTTCGTTTCAGACTACTGTTACTTAATTTGTGCATTAACAATAACGTTTCAGACTACTGTTACTTAATTTGTGCATTGACAGTAAAGTATTACATGAACTAAAGATGACTAAAATCTTATGTAGAAGAGGAAACATTCACAAAAAATCCATCCATCCAAAAATGACCTTTGTTTTTGATAGCTGTTGAAAACGGCATGGAACTGACAGAGATGTTTTTGTTTATAAATAAATACATAAAAAAAAAAATAACATTATGCTGATACCTTTTGCAGGTGTAAGTGACCTTTCATCAATCCAGTTGCAATGGATGAACTGTGATGAACTGCCCTACTTGTGATTGTTTAGAGATTTTAAAGGTTTTATAACAATGCTACATCTTCTTTGGCTATTCTACAATCTATTCACCTTTTCAGCACCAGTAGGCTACTTTCTGTGCAGCCGCACACACACACTCAGGCATGCCAAACAAGCATACACAAAAGTTTCAAGAGTGGGGGATGGAGTAAAATATGGAGACAAATTGAAGTGTGATTTATTTTTCGCAGAACGGATGTACAGGACTAAGCGGCGGTCATATTTTGTACCGCTATGCGGTACATCTAGTTTGTTTGTTATTAGGTATGGCAAGTTAAGGATATTTTTATTCTAACGTGCATTTTATGTATTGTGAGACATGCATTTCGTATGCTCTACCAGTAATCTATAATAACCAAAAGACATTGAGTTCTGCATGTTTGGGATTTGATTTGTGTTTGGACTGTTTGATTGTATTGGTAAATGCTGAGGCTGATGAGCACTGAAATATGTCAGGTACCCTATTTGATGGTAATTGAAAGAGTGTCGGGATTTCCACCCGTTGTCCACGCAAGAGGCAGCCGCTTTCATCTATTCAAGTGCGCTGTGCTATGGAAACCGTAGGCCTATATGTGAAGCCAAGTAGCCTAAATTGAGTTTTTGTAGCATATGTATGGTTTCCTTTTTTGGTTAAATATGTAGACTGTAATACCTCTTGCAACAATTGTGTTTAAATGTGGTAGGCCTAGTAACTGTTTTAGCTTCTGGCAAGCTCAGAAGGGGGCAGTAAGCGAGGAACCTTGAAAGCGACGTGCTGGAGGCCCATGGTGTAACACAACTACTCTTTATTGGCAACAGTATAAAATATAGATTGGTATGGGGTAGGCTGCTTTCCATAAAATCGTTTCTCAATGCAAATTAAACTAGCTATTAGGCTTAATGAAATGTAACCATGGCAATCGTATGGTAAGGGTAGGCCTATGTGATGGTGCTTGACTGTATTAATTCCGAAGGCCAACTTCATCAGTACGCATAGCATCCTGGATCCATGAAATAACTGTAACAAGAACAATCTGCCATATGAGATTAACATAGAGGTGCACATCCATGCTGAACTCTGTAAACTAGGCTATGCTTAGCCTGTGGAGGAGTAGGCTATGGCCGCAAATATGTGATTGTAATGTTCGCGAACCGACAGTTCCATATTATGATGCGACAATTACACTCAGAGATTTTAAACAACACAGAAACTGTAGATCTTTTGCTTAGAATTCCAGAAGGAACTAGGATAAGAATTCACTCCTCAAAAGGTTAAATTGTTTCATTAGTCAAAGTGATTTTTCCGTTACATCAGAGGATACTGCTGTTTATAATTAGCATTCTCATAAGTTTATTTAGCATGTTAACCATTTATTCTGTGTTATGTATAATGTTCACTCGTGGACAAAAGAAAGTTGGTGAATTAAGTAAAACAATTTTATTAAACAGTCAGCAATATGTAGCCTAAGCTGTAGCCTAATACTCGCTGTACATAGCCTATAAAAGACATAATTATATCAATATAATTGTGATGATGATAATAATAATAGTAATAATATATAATAATTTAAACAAATAAACAGAACAAGTAAAACTAGACAATTGCACATGAAACAAAACGTTTTTAATGAATAAAAAACATGCTTAAACTAAAAGAAAAATACAAATAGTATGTAAACAAAATCTGAACATAGCAAATGAACTAGGCTACAATTAAACAACAAATCAGGAACAATGTTTGCCCTCTTCCTGTTCCTCCTGTTGTGTAGGCCTCTCTGGTATTGGCAATGGCACATAATCTGAATAGTGGAAAATGGGCAGGTGAGTTTATGATATTTACATAGCCTATTTAAGGTTGTTTACGTCGACTATTTACCTAGGCTACCAACCTGTCTCGCACCAATCGCCCTCATACATTGCAAGCCTCTCCTTGTTCTCCTGCAACTCCTTGGATAATGTCTCAAGTCGTTGCTGTAAAACTGAGCCCGCTGGACTGCAGCTGTCCTCTGTCTCTCTGCCTTATTAATCAGGTCAATTGAATTGGTAGCGATCTTGACAACTTTCTGCGCAAGACTGCTCCTTGGAATGGTGTCATCACAACACTCGTACTATGAAGAATATACAGATAGTAGACAAAGATAAGTTACGTTGTCATTAGTGATGTTTAGTCTGTTTTCCTATGGTGGAAGTAGGCTAAAGTTATATTTTAGTCATTAGGAAACTGTAGAATGTTATATCTGCATTGCATTGATGAGCTTTGATTGGCCCAATGAGCCACATAGTCACGTGAGCAGGAGACCCCTGTTGGTTAGTTGGCTAGCGATGTTGGAACTGATAACATGTACTAGCTGTGCAATGTGAAATAAAACTTCATAAGAAAGCCTCCGTCTGAGCTATTCTACATGGTGTCAGAAGTAAAACGTCCGTATATATATTTGATGTTGAGTCAGACTTTTCGGTGAGCCCGAAAGTAGAAGACATGGCTGATGGATTTCGGCGTCCTGATCCGTATTATCGTATCTGTGGTATTCGATGACAAAATCGCGGATAACTGGCGGGTATTCGAACAGGAATAGGACATCTTCATAGCTGCAGCTCACGGTGACAAGCCAGATCGGACGAAAGCCTACATACTCCTCAATCTAGCGGGAAGCGAGGCTATCGAGAGAGAACGCACTTTCACCTATGCTGTGGCTCAGCTAGACGATGATGGCGACGTAGTCCGCCCAGCTGAATTGTGGGAGAATCCAGAGTGTTTGAAACGAAAGTTCAGGGACATCTGCAATATACAAACGAACGTCACGATGGAGAGACATTCTTTCAACACAAGGAACCAAAAACCTGGTGAGACCGTAGAGTCATATATCTAAGTGCACTTAGAAATAAAGCAAAAAAGTGTGATTTTGGAGCACTGCAGGATGAACTAATTAGAGACAGGCTAGTCTGTGGCATCAACTCTGATAGCGTGAGGAAGATATTGCTACGAGAGTGTGAGCTAACGTTGGCAAAAGCTATCAGAATATGCCAGATTAACGAGCTGACCGAACAGCATACCAGAACACTAGCGGCTACTCCGCGCACCTCAACAATGAGCGTGGATGCGGTGCACCGAGACAAGAGAGGATACAGGCCTGGCCATAAGCAACAGAGAGATCAAGGTGCATCAGAAAACATCATAAGCTGCAGGAACTGTGGCCATGAACACCCAGCGAAAAAAGAACTTTTCCTCGCATATGGTAAGCAATGCCACCACTGCAACAAATTTAACCATTTCCGAAGCCACTGCAGATCTGCATTTAAAAGCAAACAGCACAAGTCTGTGCACCAGGTTGCTCAAACCAACTCAGATAGCTGCAGTGAGGACTCTGAGTCATTTGACATTGATGGACTGTCACTCGTAGATAGCAGCGAAATAAATACTTTAAATGAAAATAACAGGAATATCAAAGAAGAATTGAACTGCTGCGTAACCGTCAATGAAAAAAAAACTCAAACTGAAAGTCGATACTGGCGCAAAGTGCAACGTCATCTCATTGGATACACTCAAGCAGGTCAGAAATGGAGAAAAAGTTGACAATAATAGGAGGGTGAAGCTGGTGGCATATGGAGGTACAGTGATAAACACTGAAGGGACTGTGCTGCTAAAATGTCGACTGAGCAACCATAGATTCTACAGCCTACAATTCCATGTGGTAAACAGAAATGTCCAGACACTACTAGGGCTGCCGGCTTGTCTAAAAATGAATCTGATGACTCTGAAAGATGAAGTTTTTCATGTAGACCTGAAAGAAAGACAAAACTCACCGCACAAGTGGTTTCATGACTATGCCGACCTGTTCAGTGACGAAGTGGGCTCCCTTCCAGTCACATACCACATGAAGTTGGATCCAAATGTCACTCCTGTCGTCCGGCCGCCTCGTCGCATTCCAGTAGCAATGATGGACAAGGTGAAGACAGAGTTGCAGACCATGGTGAAATCGAGAATCATCACACCCATCTCCGAGCCCACAGAATGGGTATCCTCAATGGTAGCCACACACAAAAAAGACACTGACAAGATACGGTTGTGCATTGACCCAAGGGACCTAAATGAAGCAATAATGCGCCCACACCATCCAATGCCCACGGTCGAGGAAGTGGCTGCCCAAATGTCGAGTGCAACAGTGTTTTCAGTGCTCGATGCCAAGAGTTCATTCTGGCAAATCAAACTAGATAGAAATTCCTCGTTTCTCACCACTTTTGCCACTCCATTTGGGCGTTTTTGCTATCTACGGATGCCATATGGCATCAGTGCCGCCTCAGAGGTTTTTCAGAGATCTATGGAGCAGATATTTGTGGGCCTCCCGTGTGCCATAATTGTCGATGACATCATCGTTGGTGGAAGAGACCTCAAAGAGCACGACGAGAATGTGCGGAAAGTGCTAGACAGGGCACGTAAGGTCCGGCTGAGGCTGAATCCAGAAAAATGCAAATTTCAGCTGAAGGAGGTCAGCTACGTTGGACATGTCTTCACCGAACAGGGGCTCAAGCCTGACCCAGCAAAGATTCAGGCGATCGCTGACATCCCACCACCTGAGGATAAAGCTGCACTACAACATTTCCTTGGAATGATGAACTATCTTGAAAAGTTTATTCCTAACCACAGCAACATTACAGCACCCTTACATCAGCTCCTGCACAAGGACATAGTATGGTGTTGGTCAGAGCAACAACAAAAGGCATTCGACACACTGAAGCAGTGTGTGATATCACCACCTGTGCTGTCATACTACAATGTGCACAAACCGGTCACTCTCACATGTGACTCTTCACAATACGGCCTTGGCAGTGCGTGCCTCCAGGATGGCAGTCCTGTGGCCTATGCCTCTCGTACCCTCACAGAAACGGAGCAAAGGTACGCACAAATAGAAAAAGAACTGCTTGCCGTGGTGTTTGCCTGTTTTAAATTTTATGATTACATATATGGTAAACCAGTTATCGTTGAGACAGACCATCAACCCTTGGTCTCAATCCTGAAAAAGCCTCTCCACACAGCACCAGCACGCCTACAACGAATAATTTTGAAGCTCCACAAGTTCAATCTGACATTGATCTACAAGAAAGGCAAAGAGCTCTACCTGGCAGACACGCTGTCACGTGCACCAAGAGAGACCACAGCACAACACCTCACAGAGCAGGAAGACTTTGAGGTGATGGCAGTACAGCGCATCTCATCCTCTCGCCAAGATGAGCTACGCAACCACACAATGGAAGATGTGTCTTTACAAACCCTGACCATCAGACATGGATGGCCAGAACGTCTGAGCAGTGTACCAGCTATAGTGAAGCAGTTCTTCCCATTCCGAGATGAGCTTTCCGTGGAAGATGGAATAATAATGAAAGGGACAAGAGCAGTCATTCCACAAATGCTGCACAAAGAATACCTCACACTTCTACACAAAGGCCATCCTGGTGCAGAGGCCACCAAGCGACGAGCACGCAATGTGGTGTTTTGGACGACAATGACAAAAGACATTGATAACTTTGTACAGTCATGTAGTACATGCAAGGAGTGCCTCCGTCTGAGCTATTCTACAGAAACATTACAGAGCAATTCTAAAAAAGTAATGCACATTCTTCTTATTATAAATTAGCCTAGCCTACTGGAAAAACAATTTAGCCTATGTCCACTTTCCGTTTAGGCTATGCTGTAGGTCTGCTTGTGCTGTTTAAGCTAGGCTATAGGCTAAGCTAACATAGTTAACAGTTTTTTAGATGAACAAATATTTTTTGTTTCTTACAGTCAAAATTTGAAATCTCTCTCTGAGATGGTCATTATCCGCTACTTCCATTTTCGGAAGCTTTGATGGTGAGGAAAACACCATTTCGTTCAGGGTTCAGTTGCGGGTGTCAGACTGTCTTGTCTTCACACTTACTTTCTTCCTCCAACACTGATGTTCTAGTGGTCTCGGGTTATACAGCCTCTCGTGCATTGTGGGTAGGCCTACAATAGCCTCCCCCTTAACTAAACATGTAGATGCATATTTGGAGTTGCGAAGTAGTCTTTTAAGATAGGAAAGATATTTTGCATTGTCAGTGGATAATATTTTATTATAATCGATAGATTTATCCCCCCCCCCAACCAACATGTAACTTTTGCCTAAGCTTCTGTGTTCATTTAAGTAATGAAAATCAGTTGCTGCTACTGGAAGAAACTGGAATCCATGCATTTCCACTGAATTATTTTTGGAATCTGATCCCTTATCATACCTGTTCATTCTTACTCGTCGCTCGACTTATCGTGACTAAATTCAAGATGGCTGCAAACGCTAAAACCGTGGAAGATACTGTCTGCATAAATCGTCTTGTAAGTAAACTACCAGTGCTTTTTCAAAGTTCTCAATGTCTCGTTTTAAATGTCAGGGCCCTCGGAAGTCTACCAATGAAGTGTGGAGATACATTGAGCCTCGTAAATGGTGTAAAACAGTGATTTATTTGCATGGCTAGCCCGATGCCGAAGCACCACCATTGAAAAAGCTGTTTGTAGCATCGGCTAACTAGCGCCAGATTTTGGAGTGCAGGGGACAAGCCGAGATGGGCTATGAGACATACGTTCACACTCGGTATCATGTTTCAACACACTTTAGGTCAATATTACACCGGAATTCTCCTTTAACACCACCTCAATACCACCATCTACAGGTCAATGAGTGTACAGTCACTAAATGTGCACACCAATTAATTTATGTATTTTGTTTTTATTTTATACCCCCCCTGGATTAAATTCTACAACACTTGGCATACCCCCAGAGGATGTCAGGTTAATCATACACATGACATTTGGTGCAGTTCTGAACATCTCAACTGAAATTATGGGCAATTAAATCAGAATAGAATTGCATTGTCATTATTTACCGGGGGGGTGCAAATCACAAATTAATGATTATGGGCTAGGTTGATGTGGGCCCTTGAGACCAACATACCATCAAAATTTCTTCATCCTCGGTGCCACGGTTCAGGTAGTTACTTAGGAAAAAGTGCATTTTTGGGGTTTGGGGGGGCCCAGCACGGTGGGGGAGTGACCCCCGGGGACCAAACTAAATTTTTCTGTAAAAGTCTAGGGGGGCTACATACCCACCAAATTTCATGTGCCTCGGTGTCCCGGGTATCGTTGACCAAAAATTCCGGAAGTAGATGACGGGGGGAAAAAAAAAAACGTTGACAATCCCTATATGACCGCTTCGCTAGCTACGCTAGCGGCGGTCATAATAAACAAACTAAACACAACGCCAATGACATGCTGACAGTTTCCAACAACAGACAAAGACAGAAATAAACCAATACAAATAACACATACACAGGCCCGCATGCACACACAAGCGGTGGGTTACCGTAAGAGGACTGTACCAGCACGCACGGTAGGCTCGCCTAGATTAGGCCTACTGCTAATGGCATCACGTCGCGTGCAGATGGCATGCGAAATAAAACTAAACAAAATCAGAGAGACAAAACAGCAGCACAAGTATTAGTTGTTAGTTGGTGAACTAGAGATCCACTCCAATGGATGTAGCCAGCGTACAACCTGCTGAGAGTGGGAAATGGATACAAAGGTTAATGCTACTAACTAGACTATAAACTAAAAATGGGGATCGTTCTGATCCATGCATGCGCATTATGGAAGGGAGGGGGCGAGTCCCCGTGTGTGTGTGAGAGATGCGAAGTTGAGATCAGTTTGCCACTGCATGACACAAAGAAGACAAGATCTATATGAAATAGTATGTGGCTAGCCTGGGTGTTCCCATGCTGCCTTGCGCGCGATTTGATTCACGCTGCTAAGGCAGCCTGGAGACCATGGAGCAAATTTTCGCCTGAGATAGGGAACCTCCTTTAAAATGGCTGCGAGTTTTCGCCTTCCTCTGTGTTCAGAGAGTGCCAGCAAATTATACCCCTTCCCTAGCTGACCTTTTGAACACCTACACCAGCATTTCAAGCTGTATTCCCCTGCACTGACCCGGAGCTCTGCAACGGCAAGCCGTATTCTCCTGCACTGACCCGGAGCTCTGCAACGGCAAGCCGTATTCTCCTGCACTGACCCGGAGCTCTGCAACTGCAAGCCGTATTCCCCTGCACTGACCACTCGATGGTGTTTTATGTCCCCAATGTCGACTTCCAGGCAGCGCTGCCACCGTCGACTTAAAGGCACCTTATCCTAACCCTAACCCATGCCTAACCATAGTGCCTTCCAGGCAGCTCTGACTTTAAGACAATGTTGGGGGCATAAAACACCAAGAAACTCGAGCTCCATTCTGAGTAGGCCTACTTTTAAGGTCAGATGATGCACTGAACATCACGAGACTTTGGGTGAGATCCAAAATGGCAGCACACTGACACTTGTAAACAGGAATACAAAACTTTATTTCTCTTCTGCTAAAAACAATTACTACCTCTCTACACCTCTCATCAAAAACCGATTATATTCTCCACCTGTTCCGACGGCAACCTCTTCATTCCGGACGTTATGGCATCTGAACCCAGCAGGAAACGCACCTGTGACGGCTCAACAGAGACTGAACCAGAATCACTTCCCGCTAGCGCTACTTCTACATCCATCGAGGTCAGTTTATTACAATCCATAAACAGCAAACTTGCAATACTGGAACATCTGCACGCAGATATTAAGGACTTAAAAGCCAGCCTCGAATTTTCCCAATCACAGACCGACACACTCGCATTAGAAAACCGTGAAACTCAAAGGAAATATCACAAACTAATCAACTCACCCACGAAAATCGGATCATGAAAGAAACATTTCTAGACCTCCAGTGCCGCAGCATGCGCGATAACCTCATTTTTTCCGGAATTCCCCTGCCAACTTCTAGTTCTTCAGTTAAAGAATTCTTGCAGTCATCTCTCAAACTACCGCCAGAAACAGTTGACAAGATTACCTTCCACCGTGTACACCGTCTCACTTCCAAAGACAATAAAAAACCTCCTCCGATTATCGCCAAGTTCGAACACTTCAAAAACAAAGAACTCATCAAAAGTAAAGGAAAAGAACTGAAAGGCACTTCATTCGGACTAAACGACCAATTCCTACAAGAAATACAGGAAAGAAGAAGAGCCCTCTTGCCCATAATGAAACAACTCAGGCAAGAGGGCAAACAGCACAAGCACTGTCAGTCGATAAACTGTATGTCAATGGAACTCTGTATCGCAACCCCAATATCACCACCTGACACATTATACCTCTCGCCAACACTCATCTTGATTATAACATTGTCACCCTCAACTCTCTCTAACCCACTGTAGCCTACTGATGCTTGGATCACCTCTCTCTTCTCTCTTCTTATGTTTCACTCCTTTTGCTCCCCCTACCCACCCATTACTCTTTTGCTCTCTCAAGGCTCAATGTTATTCATTGTGTTTTGTCTATACATGTTTGCTTGTGTGTCCTGTCTGTGTTTGTTTATTATGTCTATAGGCTAAAGTCAAATTATGATCTGTATGTTTTCAATGCAAAACAGGAAATGTTCATGCTGTCACCACTCCAGAACCAAATTCCTACCTCCTTATTCTCTATATTCTTCTCAGCCCCTACCCTTTACATCTCATTCACACACCACATTACATACCTATTCCTCCACCCCCCCTTCTCCCTCTCCTATCTAACTGACACCTGCACACACTCTCACACAAACAATACCCATCTTATCAAACATTTTCATAACTGCACAATCACAACATGGTACCACTTACATTCCTGACCTGGAACATCTGTGGGATTGGATCTCAGGCAAAGAGGCACAAAATCTTAAATCATTTGGATAGTTTAAAAGCTGACATATGTCTCCTACAAGAAACTCATCATCAATCAGACTACACCCATATCAAATCAGGACAATTAAATCACATTTTCTCAGCTCATTACAATACAAAACAAAGGGGAGTTTGCATTCTGATTGACAAAAGAATCTCATTCATCCATAACACCACCATCACAGACCCAGAAGGACGTTTTGTCATCATAAACATCTCAATTTACAATACCCCTGTAACAATTGCTAATGTTTATGGCCCTAATACAGACAACCCAGTTTTCTTTCAGAACCTCTTCACCTCCATCTCAACTCTATCTGGCTATCCCATCATAATCGCAGGCGACTTCAATACAGTGTTAGACCCCACAATTGACAGATCTGATCACACCATCAGCACCCAGACTCCAAATGCTACTCTTTTTTTCTCTCCGGTCCACCACTCCTATTCCCGTATTGATTATTTTCTAACCAGCAACTCTATAATGAAAAATATCTCTGATTCAACAATTCATCCCATAGTCATTAGCGATCATGCCCCAGTTACAATTAAATTGAACATAACTAACCAGCAGCAACCAACTAGCAAATGGCGTTTTAATAAATCTCTCTTACAAGACCCAAATTTACGACGGAGTATTAGGGCCACACATGAAGAAAAAAAATATTTTTTTAGATTAAACTCGACATGTTGACTTTAAAGTCGACATGTCGACATTAAACTCGACATTTCGAGAATAAAGTTGAAATGTAATGTCAACTTTAATCTCGACCTACTGTTTAAACATAGCCTACACAGTTTAAGCTATGTAGCCTACACTAATATACAATATGTTACATAAAAGATAGGTGTTATTTCAGATTGCTAGATTGCAGATATTCAGATAGATTGCGTCTTGCGTCTGTTAACTACTCATTGCCGTCATCGTGAAGTGCTGTCTCGTGGTTATGGAAATACCATGCACTATGCCGTTTAGGCTAAATAGCTAGAAAAATATATGTATCCAATGATATAATGTTTCTATCCAAAATGTTATTTCACTCTGTTTTACATGGTTAAGGCCACTGCACATCCAAATAACTGCCCTTCATGACCCACAGGCCGTCACTCTCCAGGATAACATGGCAAAACTCATTTTTCTAAAACTGCTTTTCCATGTCTCACCTGCAATACGTATAGGAGGCTAGAAACACATAGCCTAAGCACATATACTATTTTGATCCCGTGAGAGAATATGTGTGCATGCACTTTATTTATGCACTTTGTGTGCATATGTGTGCATGTAGGCTACTAGCCTACATGGGGTGGTCGGGAGGACAGCTTCATTCGTCCCTCCATAGACATTCAGCAATAGGCTGTTTTGCATCCATTACAAACAAGCAACGTAAAAGTCTAGGATTCGGGAGAGCGCCTAGTATGCCTCTAGTGCATAAGCATGAAGTTGAACCTTTAGATGAAAAACAACACTTTAATAATAGGCCTACAATAAATAAATAAACCGCTATGACATTTAGGCTACTTTTGACCATCGCATTTATTGCCTGTAACTCCGTGATAAGGACCTAACAGCAAATTATTTGGCTGTGCAACGTAGGTTAATATGTTCTATGTTTTGTCCACATGATATAGGCCTATGTCTAATCATTGTCGAGATTAAATTTGTTGGTAAAAATATTATGTACCAAAGTGAAATATGAGATCCAGTCACGAAGAAGTACAAATCAAGATGCAAGGTTTATTAGGCTGTATACAGGAGAGAGGCACACCCGTAGCACAGTGTACTCCAGAATATGCGTCTCTGACTTTACACAGAATCATCCAGGGTTTAAGTACCCGACAGTAAGAAATAGATAATCATACAGTGACTGTGGCAACACCAGGAGACATTCAGTCTACCTTAATCAATGACGAAAATGACTGTTGACGCATGAATAGACAACAGCAAGTGATATCCACTCTGGTGCCTTACATTATCATGTTTAAAAGAACAGTACAGATATCACACAGGGTCATGATGCAGATGTAGAATCATACTTTTAGTGTCAAAGTGACCCACTAGTGAGAAATGCAGAACATTAAACCACATACTGAATATTGGGCCCAATGCTGCACATTAAACCAACATATTAAAGTATTGGACATAATGTTCAATTCCATTTTCTCTCAAAGTCGACATGATTTTTCAACTTTATTCTCGAAATGTTGAGTTTAATGTCGACATTAAAGTCGATACGTCGAGATTAAAGTCGATATTACATTTCAACTTTATTCTCGAAATGTCGAGTTTAATGTTGACATGGTGACTTTAAAGTGGACATGTCGAGTTTAATCTCGTCATGGCAAAAATATTTTTTCCTTCATGTGTGGCCCTAATACTCCGCCGTACAAATTTCATCAGCTTTGTTGGGAGAGAGTGGGCATTCTTTCTAGAAGTGAACAACTCCCCTGAATCATCTCCTTCCCTTCTGTGGGAAACAGGAAAAGCAGTACTCAGAGGAAGAATCATCTCATATTCAGTATACAAAAAAAAAGAAGGAAAAAGAACAGGAACTAGAACTCAACAATAAAATTAAACAGTTAGAAGAAACCAATGCAAGCAATCCAACTGAAGAAACACAGGCAAAACTTAGGAAACATAAATTCAAACTCAATGAAATACTCAATAAACACACTCAATTTATGATTCACCGTCTAAGGCAGGAAAACTTCCACCATAGCAATAAACCAGGTAAATACTTAGCAAATCAAATTCAACGTAACAAAGAAAAATCAACAATCCCAGTCATAAAGAACTCAGCAGGGAAGCTAACCAGTTCACCTGAAGAAATAAATCATGTTTTTTTACCAGTTTTACAATAAACTATATTCTTCAGAAATAAACCCCAACCAGGAATTCATAGACTCTTTCCTAAACAGCATCAAATTACCACAACTCAATGAGACCCAAATAAATAACCTGGAATCACCTATAACTCAACAAGAACTGTTTGATGCCCTGAAACAGATGCCCAATAATAAAGCACCAGGTCCGGATGGCTTCCCTGCTGAGTTCTACAAACAATTTTGGACTATCTTAGCTCCACTTTTCACCAGAATGATTAATGAATCAAAACAGAAAGGACGTCTTCCAACTAGTTCCACCACAGCCTCAATTTCACTGCTCCTCATGCCCAATAAGGACCCAACATTGCCATCCAGCTACCGGCCAATCTCTCTCCTCAATGTGGACAATAAGATAATCGCAAAAATGCTAGCACACAGATTAGCAAAGGTCACCCCATCCATTATCCACCCAGACCAAACAGGCTTCATTAAAGGCAGAATTTCATCCACCAACACCCGCAGACTGTTTAATATAATGTATCACTCCACAAATTTTCAAGATAATACCATCATAGCAACTCTGGACGCAGAAAAAGCATTTGATAGGGTGAACTGGAATTTCCTGTTTTCCACCTTAGGGAGGTTTGGCTTCGGAGAGTCGTTCATTAACTAGATTAAACTTCTATACACCTCTCCTTCAGCCACAGTAATCACCAATGGACTAACATCACAAAGTTTCACTCTTCACCGGGGAACTAGACTAGAGTGCCCACTCTCCCCCTCACTATTTACAATCTTCATTGAACCCCTAGCAGCTGCCATCCGTCAGAATCCCCTCATCAAAGGTGTCCAGACTCCATATATGCATCACAGAATCAGCCTTTATGCCGACGACATTCTTCTCTTTCTTCAAGACCCCACAACATCAGTAAAAGAAACCATCAAACTCATTGACACATTCTCTAAAATTTCTGAATACTAAATCAATTGGAATAAATCTGCAATTCTCCAATTACATCCCAACAGCTGGGATGTGACGGCCAACTCTTCACCTATTCCACTCTGCACTAACTACTTACTTAGGGATAAAAGTCTCCCCCAGGCTGTCAGACTTATTTAGCCTAAATTATTCCCCTCCACTCACTTCAATAGATGATGACCTTCAACGCTGGAAGAACCTCCCATTATCCATCATGGGCAGAATCTCAGTAACCAAAATGACAATACTGCCCAAAATAAACTATTTACTCTCTATGATTCCAACCCAGCCCACCCCACTCTGGTTTAAGTCTCTCGATTCATCAATCACTAAATTCTACTGGAAAGATAAGACCCCAAGGATCAAACTCACCACTCTCCAAAAACCAAAAGCACTGGGAGGACTAGAGGCCCCACACTTCCAGCACTATGCCCTGGCCAATCAGCTCCACTTCATTTATAAATGGCTACACCCCACCCCCTCAGACAACACCTTGTTAGACCTAGAACAAACAATCTGTAAAGAAATTAAAATCTCAGATCTCCCTTTCTGCAGCCAGTCAATATAAAAACATCCATCCTTCAAAGCCCCAACAATTTCATCCATTCTGACAGCCTGGTGGAGATTCTACCACATCACTGATTCACCTATAGCACCATCAATTCGCACCCCGATTTGGAATAACCCAGATTTCACCGTCAATAAAAAAACACTTAACTTTCACACATGGATGGGAAAGGGTATCACTCACCTTCAACACATTCAAGACAAAAATCTGGCCTCATCTTCCTGTTTGGTCCAGAAGCACGGCATCGAGAGTAAACACTTCTTACAATACCTGCAAATTAAATCATCTATCCTAGGAAAAATTAACATCCAGACAGCTAACCTTGACATTCCCCCACCAATCTCAGAGCTGCTTAATATTTCCTCTCCCAAAAAAATACTCTCCCAAATTTACAAAATTATATCTCGTTCAGAAAAAACAATTGGCCTGCCATATCACAAATAGGAATCAGACTTATCAATTACTCCCGGTGCCGACTTCTGGACCAAAATGTGCAAAAACATCTACCCTTATGACAAAGAATAGTAATCTACAACTAATACAATACAAGGTTCTTCACAGATTTCACTTCACTGCACATAAATTGGCTAAATTTGGTTCGGATTTATGCTCTCACTGCACACAAAATAATCCAGACACATACATCCATGCAGTTTGTCATTGCACTCCAATCAACCACTTCTGGGTGAGTGTCACAAAATCTCTCTCTTTCATCTTTGGCTGTCACATCCCAGCATCCCCTTCCTTATGCATACTTGGTGATACATCCACAGTCAATTTAAGCAACTCCTGCAATAAAACACTGCTGGCAGCGCTGACTATCGCCAAGAAAACAATCCTCATGAACTGGAAATCTAGGAACAATGTTCACATCACTCATTGGAAAAACTTGTTAACAGACTATATATCATTAGAAAACCTATCAACTACAAACTTAATCAATACTCAGGATACAACCTCTCCTTGGTACCCCTTTATCACCTACTTACAGTCCTGACCCTCTTTGCCTGAGATCCATCTCCACACCAACACACTTCATTAACAGATACACATATCCTCGAACACTGGGCAGGGGATGGTAGCTGGAACTATTATTATTATTATTATTATTATTATTAATAATAGCAAATAAATAGCATCCCCTTCTTCTCCTCCCCCTTTTATTTACATCTCTAATAACTTTACTAATTTCACTCTCTCATCGTTATTCTGCCGGGGCCCCATTGGATGGCTTGGGAGACTCGGTCCTGGCGGGTCACTGTGTGGGTTTGGCATTGGTTGGGTCCTGTGGGTTATCTATTGGCCCTGGGCCCCCGTGCACCCTCCTCATACGCTCATGCACATGCCTTGTCCTGGAAGCACACAGCACGCTTACTCTCTTTTAATTGCACTACATATTAGGTGACATTCATAAAACATAAACAAAACTACAAAACAGGCTAGGGTAAGGGTGGAGTGCAGGTAGATACCTCATCAGGTGTCTATCTGCATGCCTCACTTATTTTAATGCACACATTACAGAGGAGGCATACATCTTACACAGGGTAAGTATGGTGTGCATGGGGAAATCCTGACAGATATTCACCATGCATGCCCACTTCTTTTAATGCTACAGAGCTCTCAACCTAGCCATTCACATACATATTTAGGTCAAGAGTGGCGTGTTGGGTGGAGGTATGGGGACGAGGTGTGGTTGGTCGTGGTGGTGGGGGACGTGTGCATATGCTGGGGGGATGGGTGGCGCGCAGGTCCTCCCCTCTGTCAGCTCATCGCCATAACTGCGGGGGCTGGGTGGAACTGTCAATAACTGCCATTAATGGGTACCCAGGTTGTCAACCAGTCAGGCAATCAGTTATTCTTATTATTACACTCATCTTTAACAGAATAATTACAACTCCTCTCCTCTGAAACCCTCCCTCTCTGTGTTCCAGCTTCTCTCCTCCTGGCCCAACAGCAAGCCAACCTTACACATATGCACACACACACACACACACACACACACACTCACACACATACATCCTCACACACTCACTACCCCTTACCCCCCACCCACACCCCCATCCCAACACCACCTCATTCACACTCTCAGAGCTACCATCCGCACCCCCCATCCTCCCTTCTTGTCATTCCGGTCATCAATTTCATCCCTGATAATCATATCTCTAATCATCCTGGACGCAAATCATCCTTAGCTTTTCTGTTATTAATATTATGTTGTGTTAATAAGCCATGTCAATGTGATGTCTTGTTAAGTTACAGTATGTGTTTGTGTAATGTACATCTGTTTGTCTGATGTAGTATTCTTGTGCATGTCGTTGTAGTGTTGCATTTTCTGTAATGTCAATGGTGTTTGCAATTAAAAAAAATAATAAATAAATAAATAAACACCAAGAAACTCACTGACCCGAGCTCTGCAACTGCAAGCTGTATTCCCCTGCACTGACCCCGAGCTCTGCAAGCTCATTGCCCGGCTCGTGTTCGTTAACCCTCGAGTCTACCCATTCTTTTAGGATTGGTGCTGCCATCACGGCGGTATATGGCGGTCTTCCCAATCAGGCTGCCTAAACTCAACCGTCTTCATTTTCCCGCTGAACGTTCCGACTTCAAGAAATCTCAGCGAGCAGTCATACTAATCCCCTGTTGCAGGGTCCTGGCCAGGGATCCCAACATTACTGGCTTTGTTGGGGTGCTCGGAGATCTCACCAAATGCTGCCAGCGCAGCCAGTCTGGTGAGATCTCCGACAGAGCATTTCGGAACCCTGGCCAGCAACCTTGCCAAACATGCTCTCTCCACTTGATGACACTTGATGATTTGCTACGTATATGATACCTAAATATCTTTCCCGCCTGATGAGACAGATAACAAAACTAGTGTATTTAGTATTTAGTTTTGTTTTCTTATCTGCCTTATCTTCTACTGTCTTTATTGTACAGTGGAGTTTAGTTATATGTTTATACTTATCATTTATACTTATACTTATTTATATCTATCATCTATCTGATGATGCCACAGGCCACATTGGTGTGGATCTCAGATTGTCTCTGACATACCCAGTTGGATAAAGGAACACCACCTCCAACTAAACCTTTCTGAAACCGAACAGCTGGTCTTCCCAGCCAAACAAACTATACATCACATCACATGCAAAAAAGTGCAAGTGTCATGATTGATGACCCAGACTGATATCATGAACTGCGTATGTATGACACGCCAATGGCCACTAGCATGTTATCTAACGCATAATAGCATTTTGGCATGTTTATCAACACCATAACCTGCAGCCGTGGCCCACTGGTTAGCACTCTGGACTTGTAACCGGAGGGTTGCCGGTTCGAGCCCTGACCAGTGGGCCGCGGCTGAAGTGCCCTTGAGCAAGGTACCTAACCCCTCACTGCTCCCCGAGCGCCGCCGTTGAAGCAGGCAGCTCACTGCGCCGGGATTAGTGTGTGCTTCACCTCACTGTGTTCACTGTGTGCTGTGTGTTTCACTAATTCACCGATTGGGTTAAATGCAGAGACCAAATTTCCCTCACGGGATCAAAAAAGTATATATACTTATACTTATACCTAACCATAACCCTAGAGGGCGCCATATGGCGTTGACATACACGCGGAAGTGAGATGATAAGTGAGGTGTACGTTTACGCAGCATTGGCATACACGCAGATAGCTCAAAATGCATGCAGATAACACGCCAGTTGGCTTGTATTTATGCAAAACCATGATATCAAGTTGGATGACCGGTTAATCTTCTCTGACCATGTTGCCACCCTGCCGCTTCTCACTATTCAATACAAGGACAGTCAGGCCATGATGAGCTGATGAGCCAACTGGCAGCCAGATGTGGGTAATCAAGACTGGGCTGCAGGGTTCCCAGGTCATGGAATTTTAGAAAGTCTATTCCAGACATGGAAAGTGAGGGAATTTGATCATTTTTGGGGCAAAGTCATGGAAAATCAGGGAATTTTGTTGTAGCAGTTTATCATTTCTTGCCAAAATACATTGATACAAATGTTCTACGCAGAATTTGTGTATTATTTGCTTATTAGCTTTACTGCTTGCTTGAGTAGCCCAACTGTGTCTATTCAATGCCCATTTATTCATCTCCCGCTCTAAAACAGTAAAAGATTCTTGACTGCTACACGGGTGCTCTGAAATCATTGGTCGGTATATTGTACCATTACAATTCATTATATAGTCATGGAAATTCAGTTTTTTTTGTCAGGGTAAAGTCATGGAATTTTACAATTGGTTTAGAGTGGGAACCCTGGGGCTGGCAGCTGATCTGGCTGACTGTGGTATAAAAATCCAGGGTACGGCTGTATCAAGAGGACTGGGAAGGCTACGAGACAAGTTGGGTTGGAGGACAAGTCAGATTGAGTTTTGCCTATGGCCTAGCGTGTAGTCTATTGCCCTTGGTGCTGGTACATGTCTCTCACCAGTGACGAATGGAAGGTTCTGGAGCTGCCTAGCTGGAGCTGACGAGCGGAGATGCGAATGCAATCCACACTGAAGGGTAGGGCTGTAACGATATGCCCGATATGCCCGAAATCTCGACACTCATATCCACGATACTGTGTCGCGGTGTGAAAAGGCAGAACCGTGACACACCCTTTCTAGTGTTTCACGCAGTGCTTGCAGCTTACGCGGCTGTATAAGCAACACACTCCCGCTTTACTTACCGGTAGCCTACGTTGTCCAAAGATAAATAAATAATAATTCCATTCCTCTCGTTGCTTTCATTGTAGACTATGTGTTCAACTTTACCAAACAGTATAGAAGTGAACCCCCTCTCCTTGCCCCTCTCTCTCACTCTCCCTCTCTCTCCTGCTCAATGAACACGCGCGGCTCCGCCAACACAATCCAAATAAAACATTCACATTCGAAAGCAAGGACGCATAGAAGACGACTAGCTAAATTACTATTAAATCAGCTTAGCATCATTAGCATGCTGCACATATTTGTAAAACTCTTGCATTCAAGTTGACTGATGATCTCAATACCAAAACGTTTCCAAAAAGGGCCTGTCCCAAGGAGAACAAGTATTACCTTGAAACGAAACACACATGGGGAAACTGAACAGTCCAATCGGTAGACTATGATAAGATAGCCAACTATGCTACTTTGTTTACAATATTTCCCAGCTTCAACCAGACAGCTGAATTAAAGAGGTAGAGTTGTGATAAAAATAGTAGGCCTAGGCTATAAATTAATCTGCATATGTGCTGTCATAGGCAAAATTTCAGACATTCAGTAAAATATTTTTATATCAGGATATAAAATAATACATATATATCATACTATATATTATATTCTAATCCTCTGGTGTAAGGTAGGCTATTAAAATGTTATTTAATAAAATGTCTAACCCCAAAAAAAAAAAAAAAATCGAGGTTCGTATTGAACCGTGGGTCAAAAATCGTGATACAAACCGAATCGTGAGGTTGGTTTATTGTTACAGCCCTACTGAAGGGACTTCCGTCCTCTACCTCTGTCTTCTACGATTTTCTCCTCCTACCACATTTTGACTTGTACTTATAATGTCGGCACTCTAATCCTCTAGCAATAATATACTGACAAACGCAGTAGTAATTCCTAGCTAAGATCTCCTCTGCATAAATGTATACATGTAAATGTATAAGTAGCCGCATCGACAGAAAATGACAATTATGATATATTGAGACAAACTGTGTGTTTAATAGTACAGTATGTGAAGTTTACAGTATGAGAGAATAAAAGACATTCAAAACCTTCCAATCACCACCTGGGGTCTTATTGGCACTATTACTGTAGAAGCTTGTTAACATGCCAGTATTAACTGGTATCTTTTTTGCGATAATGAGAAATGTTGTACTGTGAAAGGGTTTATTCTATTTTTGCCTACCTGGAAAACAGAACTGTATGGTGCCTATCCTGGATGGCTGGTCGGAGTGACACATGTTCACCTGACCTTTACATGACCATATCAAAATTTGAAGATGATACCCAAACTAGTTGCCTGATAGAAAGCATACATTTAAAGGTGTACAATTGTTGCTTTTAACAGCCACACATTTACTCTAGATTAAACCTGATTTGTTGTTCTTTATATTTATTTTTTTCCATAACAAACATGATGTAGAACAGATGAACCACATCACAAATGAAAACTTCTCTTCATAGTTACATACAGTATATTGAGTTAACTTCTTTTGTGTGATATCTCAGCCTTGTAATTATCTTCACCTGTGTTAAAACCTGTTTGGAAATTGTGCCATTAAGCCTAAATGCTTGCAGTCACTGCTGACTCTGTGACAGTGACAGTGAATGTACAATAATAAGAATGTAGCACAAAGTATTTCAGTCTGATATCAATATGATTCTAGATGATTCCTGCTGAAAGATGGTACCTGACACAATGATCTGAAATGCTTGCCTGAACCAACTGTAAAAATAGGCATACACCAAAGGATTAACTGTGGAGTTTAAGTAACCCAGCCAACCAAATATTTCTAATACTAGATTTGGAACTCTATAGCCAAAGTGTGGATCAATTGAAAAAATAAGAAAAAAAGGAATCCATGATGTGATAAATACACCCATGATGATGGCTAGGGTTTTGGTGGCCTTCCTTTCTTTTTTAATAGTTGATGGCTTACCACTTGTATTTATATTTATTATCTTAAATGATCTTAACTGTCCCTGTACAACAACAAATATTTTAATATATATGGAGGCCAATATCAAACCTGGTATGTAAAAAGACAGAACAGATGACAAAGAACTCGAAATTAAACTGTTTAAGAAAATGCAACTACCTTCACACACAATACTGTTATAGAGTTCCTTTATACCTAAAAGATTTAACTCTAGAAAGACCAACCCAAAACCAAATATAGCTGACACAATCCAGCCGAGGGTATCCATTACTACGACAACAGAAATGGTTATCTTAGATTTATACAGTAAGGGTTGACTTATGGCATAGTATCGGTCAATAGATATCATGGTAAGACCTATAATTGATGCCATGCAACACATTATGGATGTACTTGTATGAATTTTGCAGAATAATTCCCCCATATACCAGCATGATTCAACAACTCGTACAACACTTGGGGGCATTACAATGACACCCACAAGCAGGTCTGCAACGGCCAGGGAGAGAATAAGGTAGTTTGTAGGTGTGTGGAGCTGTTTGAAATGGATCACAGTGATGATGACCAGCAGGTTACCAACCACTGTTATGATAGCTATAGTCCCAAGGAAAATATAGAGAGTCATACGAATAACAGTTGGATATGTGTACTTAGGACAGGAGTTATTCACAGACTCATAACAGAGAGGAATGTTGTCTGCAACTTCTGATTCATTCAAGGTGTTTCTCAGTGCCATCTTAGAGTTATTCTCTTCCTAAACAGAGACAAAACATACAGTTATATCTTAATGCCTTAAGTAAAAAAATGAGGAAATATCAAACCTTTAAGGACACCAATTTTCTTTGTGAATGAATAATGTATCATAAATAAAATAAATATTCTTCCTTAAAATACAGGTGTCATAAGAATTGGCATCCCTGTTAAATTCCCATAGAGGCAGGCAGATTTTTATTTTTAAAGGCCAGTTATTTCATGGACCCAGGATACTATGCATCCTGATAAAGTTCCCTTGGCATTTGGAATTAAAATAGCCCCACATCATCACATACCCTTCACCATACCTAGAGATTGGCATGGAGTTATTTCAGTTCACCTATTAGCTGGTTTGATGCTCATTGGGCTCAAAAAGATTTAGGTGCCAACACTTTTGACCATCACTGTAGATGACTGAATATCACCATCACAAATTATTTAGTAGTAAGAATATATGTTGGTTTATATTAATGCATTTTACATTTAGATTAAAAAAGATTAAAACTCATTGATAAGTTTGTTTTAAACATTCTTATATGAAAACTTGTCATGACAATAAGGGGATTATTACAAATGATGAAATATTACAAATGATTACCAGATCAGAGTTCAATGATAAACATTTCTGTTGACCAGGTGTTCAAATCATTCACAATATATAGTATTATTTTCAAAATGAGGAGCTGGGATATGAGAGGAAAGCACACCATTTCAATAGTGACCTTACCTGGCGGAGGCAAGACTCCAAAAGCCCATCACTGCAGACGGTGGTTGTCATTTATAATGTGCGTCAGGTAAAAAACGCAGAGAAGCACTTTTTCCTCCCACTCTTTCACCCTCTTACAACGTCCACCAATCAAAAGCACCACAAAAGTGTCTTAAAAAAATGGTATTAATGCATCTGAAAATGTAAGGGCCAAACAAAATATAATGTATGTCAATCAGGGTTATGGTTGTGTTCAATGTGTATGTATTTTTTTTATGTATTTTTTTATTTTTATTTTGTATTTTTTTGAGGTGGTGATTAAGACTCTGCATTTAGCCCATCCATGAGCGCTGAACACACACACACGGGCAAGTGGATACTTCAGCAGTAGTCCCTGGGGAGCAGTAGCCTTGTAAGTGCCTTGCTCAAGGGCAACTCAGCTGTGAGTGCTGAGTTCACCCTGTCCACCCATATTTTAATCTGCCAGTCCAGGGAATGACACCAGTGGCTGGCCTCACAATCACAAACCTGCTTCTCCAAGCTTTAAGCCACAGCTGCCCTTCATTCAGAAAACAAGTTCAGGCTTCACAAATTTGGCTGAAAAACTTTACCAAACAAGATTAGTTTGAATGCATTTCTAAACCAGCTGTAAAACAGTCCATATACAATAGGGTTACAGGTTGAATTGAAAAATCCTATCCACCCAATCATGTCAAATGCCAAAGGTGGAATGGAATTACCAATAAATGGATCAGTTATGTTACAAACAAAAAATGGCAGCCAGAGCAATAAAAATACACTCATGATAATTACAAGTGTTCTTGTAGCCTTTTTCTCCATTTTTGAGGCACCTGAGGAATTTTTCCCAGAAGTCCCACTCGTATTGTGCCTGTCCTGAATTGACCGGGCTTGTTTCTGTGCAATGACATAAATCTTTGCATATATGCTGAGCATTATGACTCCTGGAGTGTAAAACGAAAGAATGGAAGACAAAGCCCCAGCTAGTTCACCCAGAAAAAAAAGGCAAGCTCCTTCGCAGTAGACATTGTTGTAGTAAAAATCCTCATAACCCATAATGTTGAGCTCAAGGAAAATCATCCCAAATCCAACCAGGGCAGGGACACTCCAGCTGAAAAAGATCATGACCACGGTCACGGAGGATGTTATGGTGGTTTGATAACTGAGTGGGTGGCAAATAGCGTAATACCTGTCAACAGCAATGAAAGACAGATTAAAAATGGAAGCATTACAAAGCATCACATCAGTGCTCAAGTAAATCTTACAATATAAATCACCAAAATACCATCAGGTTTCCACAGAGCGCACCATGCATGGTGGCATCAAAAAAACACCCAAAAGCAAGTCAGCCATAGCCAGGGAGAGAATAAGGTAGTTTGTAGGTGTGTGGAGCTGTTTGAAATGAATCACAGTGATGATGACCAGCAGGTTACCAACCACTGTTATGATAACTATAGTCCCAAGGAAAATATAGAGAGTCATACGAATAACAGTTGGATATGTGTACTTAGGACAGGAGTTATTCACAGACTCATAACAGAGAGGAATGCTGTCTGCTAGCGAAGCGGTCATATAATGATTGTCAAATGTTTTTATTTATTTTTTTCCCCCGTCATCTACTTCCTGAATTTTTGGTCAACGATACCCGGGACACCGAAACACCGGTGCACATAAAATTTGGTGGGTATGTAGCCCCAATAGACTTTTACAGAAAAATTTTGTTTTCGGTCCCGGGGCCACTCCCCGTGCTGGGCCCCCGAACCATAAAAAAGCAGTTTTTCCTAAATAACTACCTGAACCGTGGCACTGAGGATGAAGAATCTTTTATGGTATGATGGTCTCAAGGGCCCACGTCAATCTGGCCCATAATCACTCATTTGTGATTTGCACTCCCCCGGTAAAAAATGAAAATGCAATATCATTCTGCTTTAATCGCCCCTATCTTCAGTTAAGATGTTCAGAACTGCACCAAATTTTATGTGTATGATTGACCTGGCATTCTCTGGGGGTATGCCAAGTTTCGTAGAATTTCATCCATGGGGGGGTCTAAAAAAATTAGGTTATGTGTAGATTTAGTGACTGTACACTCATTGGCCTGTAGATGGCGGTGCACACATATACACACGCACACACACACAGCCACGCACATACTATCGGTATTAGAACGGCCAATACATAATTACAAATTCAGTAGGATTAAAAGAAAGCCAAATATTCATCATCATCATCATGATGGCTGCATTTCCAGTATTGGCGATACAGTAAGTAGTCGTTTGTCCACTAGATGGCGCATCGTTGCAGTGAGACGTAATTTTGTTGGAAGTTAAAAGTGGGTTGGAAAAACAATGGACGCTTCCTACAAGGACTGTAGTTTACCGCAGAGAACGTCTAATAAGGATAGGACAATGTTCACATGAAATGTAATTCCCATTTCTTCTTGAAGCCGAAATAAATCTGAGGATGTTTATCGGACATGCTTGGTTTTTACTGCAGGTACGTTAATTTTATAATATCAATAAGGACCTAGGTACAATAATGTTACTGTTAGCGTTGGTTTAAAAAGGTGAGGGATCATCCTGATGAAGGCTTGTTTGCCGAAACGCATCAGATTTTTTCAAAGGTTTAAATGTAACCAAGCCAATAAAATAAAGGCTTTTTAACCTTTGATAATTGAGAGTGCCTTGGAATCCCCTGTTTTTTTCTCATCTACATTTTCCTATCCAAAGAGCACCTCAAACAAACTAATTTGAGTCCAGGAAGTGCTCCTAGACAGACATTTTTTGAATTACACAACAGGTGTGTTTAGCTTAATATTTTCTAAAACCACAATAAGAACACACATTGGCCTCTGGTTTTCTAGGAAAACACAAGTCCTGAGGATAATATTGACATATTACAGGTTTTATCTCTGTCTGTAATATATCAATATTCTCCTAGATGCAGACGCAGATGTGCTTGTCTATTGGATCAACAGGTTACACAATGGCTTTCCCCAGTCTTAAACACGGGTGCATGGCCCCGGTAATCTGTTTTCTTAAGGAGCTGTAACATCCAACCAGTAGGCCACGGCTGCCCCAAGAAAGCGGCAGGCAGTAAGTAAGCCAAGGCAACTTAAATAAGGCATTCTGAATTATCTCCACCAGTGTAAGAGCAGAAGATGATCAGCTGAACAATCAGCTGGCCAGTCAGCTTGACAGTCAGCTGGGCCACTCAGAGAACTTTGATCGAAGTATCAGTGTTCAGTTTAATCTCTGTGTACACAATGTTCTCAATGCTCAAGTTCATGTGTAGAGACATTGATGATACTTCGATGAAAGTTTCATGTTGTGTTGAGCCTTCTTAGTGTTTTAAAAATAGCGATTTTGACGCGATCATGTATCAAAATATTAGTGCCCCTACGATTTCCATTCAAAAGGCCATTTGACCCGAAAACGACAACACGGACAACCTTTAAAGTCGGGTACATTCACAAAAACACCCTATAGGATGCATTTTGGCGAAAGTTATGCTTTAAGGCCTTTAAATGGCTTCTGTCTAAATGAGTAATTTACTTAAATTCCTACACCACAATTACAGATGGTTGAGCCTGGACCTCTCATTATGTTGTTTTTAAGTCAACACACCATATTTGTTTATCACCTCTATAGTGAAAGCCCAACTCCCTCTGCCCTGTTCACACATACCTGAGCAGTGGGACTCATTAGCTGCACAGAGGCTGTCAGAGGCACTAAACACCATGGTACCAGGTGTTTACTTACACCTGCTGCTGAGAGGAAACATGCCTATTGTTTGTTGATAGTTCCACACATACAACAACGAGTCTGGCTCAGTCCCTGATGTGTGCATGCTGCTTGATTGCATCATTAAGGCTCATAGAATGTGTTACTACACCTTTGTGTAAACATTGCTCAATATTTGCCAATTTAGCACCAATTACTCATTTTAAATCATAATACCAATCACAAGTTTAAAAAGGCATTCAGTGATTTTATTGATATACTGTATTAGTTTGATTCAAAAGTTATATTTTTATGAGCCTAGGTGGAAGTGGTTCACAACCTAAAATTAGCGCACTATAGCCTGTAATGTTATTGATGTGTCACGTGGCAGTTCTCTCCTATCCCTCCTACAGTGGTGTGGAGGCCTATCGTGATAATCAGACCCTGATCTTGGCCAGGGCAGAACTGGTCACTGTGTAACTTCTGTATCCTCTGGGGCCCACTCTAAACACTTGGCACAACTTGCAGGAAGACAGATGCCAGGTAATCACAGTCCTGCAAGGCCTAGACTATTGCACTAGCTGCACTATACTATTCATATATTAATTCAATCATACAATATATTAAACTAAGAAAAAATGCCATACCGATGACATGATCACCACATCTGTTCTTTATCATAACAATGGTCTTTAGGATTGTTTGAGATGATGTCAATAGAGCTATTTTGTAACCAGATTCCTAATATACCGTACATGAAGACAGCAAAATGCCTCTTGCTCCTTGCACTGACTGGCTGGCAGGAATACTAGCTGGTGAAAGAGGATATTATTCAAGTGGGCTGTGGTTAGGAGGGAAATCTCATATGCAAGGTCCCTACAATGTAATGTAATTGCAGGGTTTAGGCCTACTTGAGAGCTGAAGAGTGTGGACATTCAACATTCATTGACATGCTTGTGCTACGGTAGCACTATCACAAGTATGTGAAGTAATGACAAGATAAACAGTTTAAAGTCCATGGATTAAAGGTACTTTTTTGCAGGGATGTTTGGGGATTTGGCCTAAAACTCATTTTTTGGAAACCAGCCCAGATTTACCCAAATAATTTGAGTTCGGGAAATTCGCTCTTTGTCCATTGACAAATCTCTATGCCCGACTTATTCGGGCCAATCAAAAATCGTCTGGGTGGGCTTTATAAAATGACGGTGTGCATCTAAACGTGACATTAGGAATGCACTTCGGGTGTCGCTGTCTCATATCACCCCGTGATAGAACCGTCTTATTGCAGGGAAACGAGCTCAGGGCTCCACTGATTCGGTGACATGGTGAGATTCAGATTTTACCTTATTACATTGTCGCCCCCTCTGCTACGTTCCACTGCTAGTAACCTGGTGATTCAGGTTAAAGATCAGCACCCTCATATGCGGGTTGTTATTATATTTGTTATTATATTTTTTTGTATTCTGCAGTTCTAGGCTTTGAACGTCTCTTTCATGACTGTTATTTAACCAATATCACTGAAAATGAATTACTTGCTCCCGCATAAACCGTCTGTGACATTATTTGACAATCAATATGTTTTCAATATTGTAGCCCGCCACACTGTGGCGCCCTTCGTGGTTTGGCGTCCTGGGCAGTTGCCCAGATTGCCCATGCCTTTCGCCAGCCCTGCACCTAAGCACGCTTCAGTTGATATTGTTTACAGTAAAAAGGGCTGCCCCTAGGGAAGCAGGATGTTTAGATTCCTCTGTTATAGAAGATATTGACAGCGCAAGGCATTAAGAATGGTTCTCCTGCTCTGCCTACAGGATTCACATAATGCCTTGCTCTAATTGGTTAAGTTAAGTCCATTGCCAGCCATGATCGTTTTGGATTTCCCCTCATGCTCGCCTGGCAGCTTGATGGTCTTTTGGGCTCCCACCATTGACCTCATGGCAGCCTTGAAGTCGACGGTGGGGGCCCAAAAGACCATAGATCGGCCTGGCATGAGGTTTATACTAATTGTTTTTAGAAATTAAACCAATCCTCATGAATCACATGATTGGAATGACAATGAAATACTGTCACTAAATATCGAAGCCTATGGTTGACACAAAATTTACATTTACTTTTATAATGAATACCTATACTGCAGAATGTCCTTTCACATGCAAACATGCAAAAAGATTTGGCAAATATTTTAAAGGAATGAGAAATTGCTGTTATGGTGTGCGTGACATTACTAGATGTGGAAGTTGATTTTTTTATTTTTTATTTTTTTTATTTAAATATATTGATGTACCAAAGTGACTGAAAGTAACCTGTAAGAAGCTGTATTTTCTCATTGAATTATTGGTCTGGACTTTGATATTTCTTAATTTGCACAAAGTCAGCAGCAGCAGCCTTCATGCAAGAGGTCAGTGTTCGCAGAGTAACTTTCCAGTCACTGTCACGGCACATTTTCTCAGGCCCCTTTCCATTTCTTTATTTGCACAGTCACCATCAGCAGCAGCAGCCTTCATGCAAGAGGTCAATGTTCGTAGACTTACTGTCTAGTCACTGTCACGGCACAGGCACATTTTTCTCAGACCCCTTTGCATTTCTTCCTTTGCACAAAGTCACCAGCAGCAGCAGCCTTCATGCCAGAGGTCAATGTTCGCAGAGCCACTGGCTACAAAAACTCCTGCTGGCCCTGTCCAGCCATTTGTGCTAAGCCCTTTCAGCATGCGGCTTTCCTGGACAGGAGTGGTTGCAGCTCTGGCCCTGTTGGCCACAGTGGCCCAGGCAGCGGTGGTCACCGAGAATGGCTACCCCATCATGTGGGAGAAGGCGCCGGCGGAGCTCAAAGACTTCCCCGCGGTGGACGCCGATGAGGTCACAATCAACCCCTGGGAGTACTTGCAGCGCATGGGGATGTACCGACTCATGCTGAACCACACAAACCAGTACATGGGCTGCATGGGTCCCGGCCCGAACGACAGCCCGCTGTGGGGGCTGCCGCTGCAACTGGGTTGGAAGCTGAAATCAGGTACTGGTGCAAAGACTAGCACTTTCAGACAATCAGGGACATCCAGTCATTCAGGCACATGGAGAGGTCAGCCACATGCATTATGTCCTTTCAATTGTAGCAATACATATCATGTAGCAATATATATCATGTTTTATATGAGCATAATGTATCTAATAAATAACCTAATCTAATAAAATGTACACTTACAACACATTATATGTGTATTAGACCATTAAGGATATACCCTGTTAGCGCAGAATTGTAATACATTATGTGTCTGCTTCAGAAGGTGCACAGCCAGGTTTTAACTCATCATGGGCTGTGTGAGGGGAAAATGACAAAGACCTTGTGTTGTTTTTGCTTTGATACTTTTGTTTTTGTAAGATCTTACACTTCTGAATGGACTCTTCTGTTAAAGCTTAACCTAGTTCGTAATGACTACCATAATGACTACCACCCCGTGGCCCTGACTACAACAGAGATGATGCTTGGGGAAACTTCATTGCAAACTCACCCCCCCTCCCCTTGAATTCGCTCCTGAAGCCAACAGGTCTAAAGACGACGCCATCTCCACCCCGCACACCACCCTCAACGCTCAGACCATAATAAGTTCCTAAGTAACACAAAAAGTTTGCCTAAACTGACAATTGAATACGCTTGCGTTGCGCTTTGAAAGTTGAACCAAGTTCAACGCTCAGCTTGTTCAACGCTAGTGTTACGCTAGCGCTGCAACCGTTCCTGCCGCTTGCGGCTGGTCAGTGTGATCCCTGCCTAACACTGGACCGTTCAGATGCTGAAATCAGGTAGATGCCCCTGTGGCCATAGTAGCCCACTATTTTTCATCCTTCTTTCTTTATCTTTATAAAACTATTTTTCATCCTTCTTTCTTTATCTTTATAAATAGTTGGTGATCCCTCAGGCTCAGGACACCACTGCATAGGAATAAGATGAGCAACTAATGCTAAAGAAAGTACTCTTGACAGGTTGACCCAAGATATGAAATGTAGGTGACCGGAAGTATGAATTCACTGAACATTTTCAATGATTTCTTTTTTTACCAGGTCGGTTGGTGGACCCAACAGCAGCTAGTACCTGTGGTCAAGAGAGTGGTGATCCAATGTGTATCTCTCCCAAGAGCTGGTGGGCATGTATGTTATTTAAAGTTTCACCATAAATAGAAAATATATAGCATCCATATACATTAGATCCATGTTTTTCCAACCATCAGTGATCTCTTTAATCATGAATCATTATTTTACCAAAAAACACCACATTTTCACGATAGCCTTTGCACTCCAATGCCACACAGGTGTGAACTACTACCTGTCTGTCATTCCATTCTTGGCTGCCGTACAGACAGGTTTGATTGGAGACGGAGACATCAAGATTACAGTCCAGAGCCCCCCGGAGGGCACCGAAGACTATTGCACCAACTTTATGGACTGCTCTGCTAAATATCCAGATTTGATGTCCAAATGGGAAACCTTTTTCAAAGTAAAAGAGACACAGTAACTGTACTTTTACAATTAATATTAGACCAGTGGTGATATTCTTAATTTTTAAAGTCTGTATTTTTACAGTTTACCCAAAATCCATGAAGGTCCATATAAATGTCTGTTTGTGTTTTGTTTGAATACAGATGTGTATAGGGTAAAGGATATCAACTAGAAAACAATGAAACAGACAGACAATAATGAATATGTTCTTCATGCTCATATATTTTTCTCTCTTTCTTTAGACAGTGAAAGCGGTGAGTGAATCAGAAGCCACAGACATGGAGAAGAGGAACCAGATCATGAGCACCATGTGGGCCGCACAGCAAGCCTCTCTACAGCAGGCCACAACAAGCTGCTCAGAGCGGTAAACTACCGTAATTTCCCAACTATTAGCCACAGCTTATACATTAATTTTCCAAAATGTCTTCAGATAGGAGGTTAATACACGGGGGCGGTTAAAATGATATTGATACGGTTTTGTTTCTTTTAACGTAACATACAGTATAACACTGTCTTGCGGCTTATACACAATGCGGCTAATACAAAGGAAATGAATGACTGTACTATACTGTAGTACGGCTCTTCATGCAGGCCCTATGCTCAATTATAACCCACTGCAGTAAGAAGTTAAGGTTGGAGTTTAAAAACTGCTGGAGGTGGACTGAAATGAGAAAGCCTCTATATGCATCTGTCTCTGTAGCATAACCCCTGAACATGACCTGGTCTTGTGTTTGTCTTACATGACCTTTAACCTTTAACTGACATATGAATGCTGACCCACAGGCAGAAGTCCTATTCCAAACCAGAAATTTCCT
Organism: Alosa alosa; assembly: GCF_017589495.1. Taxonomy (NCBI): domain Eukaryota; kingdom Metazoa; phylum Chordata; class Actinopteri; order Clupeiformes; family Clupeidae; genus Alosa; species Alosa alosa. The sequence continues at coordinate 16,244,881 of NC_063196.1, forward strand.
TCGCTGTGAGCTGGGTGAGCTCGGCCGACTATGTCAGCGCAGCGTACTTCCAGTCCAACATGGAGAAGTCGAGGCGGTTCATGACCCCGCTGCCAAGTCGAGTGCTGACCGATGCCGACAGCCCTCCTAACGTCCCGGACCTGAGCGCAGAGGAGAACCACGCGCTCTACATCTTCAGCTGGATGAACAACGTCAACAAACTACTGGGTGAGGGACATTAACTCTGGGAACATTATAAACACTATTGGAGGGTGTGGTTGTGGGATTCATGGCTAGTGTGTGAAAGACTGGTATTATTTAGGGGTGTACAAGGTGACCACTTATTCATACCAGTGGAAAAAGGCATGTAAGAACATAACAAACGTTTATACCTTTAGGGTTGCATCACATGTGGCCATAAGCAGACAATTAGTCTGGGCATACATCTTACAGACGCAGTTAGATCTGTCCTGTACAAAGTTGAACATTGGAGGGGTTCGTACTAAAGCATCAGAGTCTCAACAGAACCTAGACTACTTTCCGTCTCGGAAAAGGTGACAAAATAATGAATCACTTAACATCCAAGATGTTTCTATATGCATTCATAAATTATTTACAATGTCATCATTTACAATAGATAACACTATTATAAAGTGTTATGTTGAAAGAAACTGATGACTAACAGAATCCTGTTAGTATAAACAGAACCGGCAATGTGCTGTTTATACTGTACAGGTGTTTCTATTGCATTAATTCCAGCAGCAGCCCGTGTGTGTATCTTTATAATGGTAGTACATTCTAGTACATTTTGCTTAAAGGTGCAGTCAGTGAGTCAGTTGCGCAGGAAGTCGCATTTGTTTATGTTTATATTTAAATTTATCAGCAGATGCTTTTTTCCAAAACAACGTACATTATTTTTTTTAACCAAAAATCAAACAAAACACCAAAGAAGTTCATCCCTCCCTTCAGTATTCCCAGAGAAACTCGACACAACATTTTGCTTTTGTTTGGTGGACAGGCTGCCCCCTCTTTTTTTTGTTTCCAGTTTTTGGACCATGGGCTACAGCGACCAGGTTTCTTAATAGTGTATTCATGGAATGGGCAGCTAGCAGAGTTTTTTGCTGAATGTGACAAAAATGTTATGGGCTTGGGTTGCTGACTGTACCTTTAATATCTTACAGTAAGTGAAATAAATTCTGTGTGCTACTTCTTACAATGCTCTAACCAAAGGCCCTGATAGAACTTCTGTGCTTCTCCACCAGTAGTTTACCTTATCCAAAATGTTTTTATTGTTTTTGTTTCTACGAACAACCGAAGAACCTTTTTCTTGTGCTCTGCCCGTAAAGGAAATACTCTGGTGAACTTGTGGAATAAGTCCATGTGTTCCGACGCAGCGCGGGAGAAAGGCAGGCAACTTCTGGATGATCTGATACTGAACCCGAAATTTGCAGTCTCTGGCCTTCTCTCCATCCTGACCGGAATGGCAACCAGCTGCTGATGCTGCTGCCACAACGTTCCAGCAATGTTCTCACAGACCAATTGTGATGACAGATCCAACAACTTTCTTAAATAAAACTACTTTTCAAAACTGTGATTTGTCATGTCATATAAATAATACAAAAGGCTGAAAAAAAAAACAACAAAAGAAACTTTGCAATATAAACCAGAATGCATGTAACACTAAGACAACATTATCATATTACAATTTATTTCATGTATTATATGCAGAAAAATATGATAAATTATTGCATAGACTTTTATCTGTTTAGTACATTCATGCTCCATCTCAAATTCTACAGTTAGTTAAAAGGTGTTTTGCTTTCCTTTCACTGTGCTGCGCAGAACTTCTTCTTGGACCTTTTTCCTAATGAACTCAAGTTCATCCTCATCGATGTATTCATATTCATGGGAGTCATCATCCAAGTCATCCACTTCTGGCTCTTGAGGGATATCCTTACTTTTCACGGTGGCAACTAGAAATGATTATGTAAAGCCAAAATCACTCTACAATATCTTACCAATCTTTAAACAGAAAAACTCAGGAAATGGCTAAAAAATGTAGGGATCATTAGGGATCGTTATTTGATGAGGCAAAGTAAAAAAAAAAATCACAATCCCCACCTGTAATGGGCTGAAAGACTGGAGGTATGGATGACCTCCTCTCACTGCTTACTGCAATGGTATTCCTCTTCAGCCTTGGAAATGTGTCAGATGTCATCGACCCTGGTTTGGGGAAATTGCAATGCGGACTCTGCATTGACAGACACAAAGTTTTATTTGCTGAAATGAGGGAACATTTGATATTTGTCACTATCATAACACTGTTTGCCCTTGAATATCTAAAGCCCCTTTTTTATATAGAATTAATGTACCATTGCATGGATCACGTGACCGTTATTATCAAGTTAAAAGTGCCTGATGGCTGCACCGCAAATGCAAAAGCCTCACTGTCATACACCTACATGACCAGTAGAGGACAGCATAATCCTAGTAAATCAAACAAAGTCATTTATGTCAATTTTACAGTTTCCAGTATAACATTCGGAGGGCCTTTACTGTAGTTTTCACTCTTTATACCTCTCACTGATTCTTTGACCACTCTCTACCTACAAAACATTTTGGATGCACCATACTGTAGTATGGGAAGAGCTATGTCCTAGTCACTGACCTTTGGGGAGCTGGAAGGGATTGGCTTGTTCGGTCTGGGCGGCTTCACCATGTGTTGCTTGATCTTAATCTTGGGCGGTCGTGGTGGGGGCTGCAGATTGGCCACGGTGTACCTGCGGAGAGTGTAGTAGCAGTCCTCACCGATCTCCTCCACAACGGCGTGCCCGACAGGCTGCTCGGCACCCGTGGCCGGGCCATCCCACTTCTGCTGCAGCTGGACAGTCATTTTGGTGCGGTTCACAGGCACCTCCCAGCACTCTGACAGGTCCAAAGTGGACACCAGCAGGTGGGGATCAGTGATCTCTTCCTCCACCTGCAGCCCCGATGCCGCGGCTAAAATGTCCTCCTTCACCGCGAGGTCCCGCACGGACACCTTGACATTGAAGGGCAGGGGGAACCCGTGGCAGATATCGCCAATGGTGTACTGTCGCTTGTCGTGTATGACCTCCACAAAGCCACCATCCAGGTACATAGGGATCTGCACGTCTTTGTGGCTCTTCCCCTCGATCTTCATGCAGGCCAGCATGTCGGCCATCTTGTCCTCGCCATTCTCTGAGCCCTCGGCAGTGCTGCTGGTGGATTTCTTCTTTATCAGGAACTGGTCCCCGACCTGCACGGGGGACTGTCCCTGGAAGTAGTGTGACTCGAAATCCCTGGTGGCCACCACGTGGAGCTGCTCGGTGCTGCTCTGTGCCCTCTCCAGGTCATACGCAGTGGGGAACTCCCGTGGTCGCCGCTTGAACCGGCCCTTGTAGGACGAGGGCACCAGGAAGCGCCTCTGTTCGCCTCGACGTGTCTCCGACGCCAGAACTCGCTTGGCCTCGAAGGCGCGTTGGATCACAATCTGCTTGGAGCGGCAGATGAACGCTAGCTCCTCCGGAACGTGCCACGGCTTCTCGATGACTTCGGCCACCACGGGGAATGTGTCCATGGGCTTTTTGAATACGTCCTTCAGGGACAAGGGCTGCACGAAAACTGCTGAGTCATGTTGCTCTGTTACATCCACAACGTCCACATCCAAGTTCGGTGGGATGAGGACCACATCCTTTCGAACTGTGGGAAAAATATTCAAATTCCACATTTAAAGACTGTGATGTTTGTCACAGTGTGTGCAGGGTATCCTCTCAGCGACAGTGCTGAATATAAAGCATGGCAGAAATAGATATTCTCATTTATCAGCTAGTGTCTGACATGAATGCTCCTAGTTAATTTAAAGCTTTGAACACTGTTCTCTCATGTACCTTCCCAGTAAATGAGAAATTTGTTATCAATTCCAGCACAGTGCTTGTGGTCTAATGACGAAACATCAAAACATCATTTAAATTCACTCCTCTACTTCTGGGGCATTCATGAAGTTAATGGCCTCAAAACATTTCTGTTTTCATGTTCGTTGGTCACAAACATTAAAAACGTATTTGTGCTGTCTGGTGTGGAACAGGGGTAAAAATAAAATAAAAATAAAAAAATTAAAATAAAAAAAAAAAAAATAATAATAATAATAATAATAATAAAATTAAAAAATAAATAAATACAGAATTCAATTACTGTACATGTCTATCATCATGTCTCACACAATTAAAAGACTTCCCTTTCTTCCCACCAGTAACTTTCAAAGCAAAAATCGAACGCAAACACAAACGAAAGCAAGGCCTCGGGGACTTACATTTCATTATAGCCTGTATTTCATGTACTGGAGTGAGAGTCAGTTCGCCTTTGTAGTCCTCCAGTGGGTCTGGTAAAATATCATCTTTCAGGTGCGTCGACTTCACTTTGGTCACAGTCCTTGTCCGCCCAGTGGACATCTTCCACTCAGCCAGTTCCTTCAGAGTGTAGAATTGGCTGTCGTCACACTCATAGAATTCACCTTTCACAGAGAGTTTGAGCGCAAAACGGCGCTTAAGCTCGCTCTGCGCGAGCTCACAGTTGACACACTCATGGCCCTCGACCATCTTGAGGCCTGTGATTCGGAAACTTGTCCCCTTTTTGATCGTTCCATCTGGGTGGTCCAGGTCGCCAGCTGTGTAGAACACAGGCTGGTTCAGTCTGTGAGAGCTGATTCGGAGTGACTCTGCGATCTCCTGAATACTACAGTATGGCTGTCTGTCTTTCACCATCCTGAAAAGACCTGGAACAGACAGAAGGCCAGAATTTCTGCTAGTTAGGCAGTTTTTTTTATTGAGAAGTATTATTTTTTGAAGTGGTTCCACTAAATTTAATTTGAAGAACTGAATGAGCTCCCAGGTTGCAATCCTTGACATTATATCTCTTTTAACATTTATTAAGTAAAATGGAATCTGTTACGTAGAATTAACAGTGTCGCAAAATTAATATCCATTTTAATGAATTCTGGGGGTTTTCTTGCCTCCAAAAGATTAACAGAGTAGGAGGAAAAGGCCATGTTACTACTTCCTTTTTTATTATCGGGAAAATGTCATCTTTGCAATTTATGGACCATTATTACAAATTAAAAGACCTTAACATACCTGGGTAGTCCAAGGGAAGGTCAACCGTAATGCCATTGGATCCCTTGGCAATGAACCTAGTGATCCTGATCTCAATGACCTTGATAAGATCACCATTTGAAAGGCAACATTCTCTCCCATACATCTCATAAACAGATCCTGAAGGAGACCCATGAGGCAGAAAAGTATGGTTTAGAGGGACATTTATGCTGTTTATGTTTAACATACACTTTACTAACATACACTTATTTTACACTGTTATTTACAGAGTTATGTGAAAGTGAACGAAATCAAATTTAAATATGTCAAATGCATTTCATTTAAGGCCATTCTTTTCAAGACTTACAGAGTCTTAGAGGAACAAGAATCCATTTAATTAAACTCAAAGCTCCTCTGCTGAAATCGTCAAGGGACAGCGAAATGGTGCAGTAGGTATGACACTACTATCACCATGTGTTATTTTGTGAAATTCAACACCCAACAAGGTATTTATTTCAGCCATCAAAATAACAATGTTTGCTGACTTTGCTAGTTTGTCTGAAAGAGGGAGTTTTTTGTCAAGAAAAAAACTAAATGGCTTTATATAGAATCGCTAGGCATTTCTTTGCCTGAGGTACATTTCAGAACTGCTGTAATAACCAACTGTAATAACCAACTAAGATTACTGTCATTCTAAAAGGCATTAGGCAACATCCAAAAAGCTTGGAAAAACAAAGATTTAAGATAATCATAAACCATTCAGTAACAATTCCAACAATAGCACACCACACGGTCATTATTTACTTGGGTTTTATTGGAGATAAAACTGTTTCTAAATTATAGACCCCATTACATCCTCAGGCATTAAAAAGCATTTGAAGGGGCAAGCCTTAAAAATGACTGTCATAAGACTATATCCCTCCTCATATTAGTTTTAGTAAAGAAATGGCAGAATGTAAAGATGCGTAAGTAGTATTGACAGTATTAAGGCATAAAGACTGGTATTTAATGCGAGAATAAATACAAATCATTTAAATGATGAGAAAACGAAACTTATCAGTGAAGCAATTTTCAGGGGGGGGAAAAAAACAAAAAAACAATAGTAGGCCTACACATGTTCACAGGTGATAATCATACCTTGGACATAGATGCCTGACTGGATCTGCAGGATCCTCGGCAGACATCTGGGATCCACAGATCGGGTGAACTCATCCAGGGTCATCGACATCCTTATCTCACTGTCTGTTCACACGGCAGAAGCCTCTCAGGAAGCCAACTCTGAGGGAAAAGCCCACGTTGCACATGAGTGTGTATTGTGTGTGTGTGTTACCACGGAGCACTGCCAGCCACTAACTTGCCATGGCTAGGGGCCAGTGAGCTGACCATGGTAAGGTGTGTGTGCCCGTGTTGCCAGTCCCAAAGCGTCCCTTCTCCGCACTATCTGCCTTTGCGCTGAGAAAGCCGAACGGTCACTGAAACGCGCAGCGACAAGGCACTGCGCGGCAGCCAGCTGTGTGTGTGGTGCAGCTACAGGAAGTCAACGGCTGTCTGACAACCGCAGCTAACAGAGTAGATTGTCTCAGTGGGAATCCAACAATGCACTTGAGTTGCTGCTGTCATTTGCATGCAGACAATTGTTCACAACCATGCTTTAGCTGACCTGAGATGCTATTACCAGAGAGTATTATCAAGACTGTTATACTGTGTTAATTTGACCAATGAATGAGATGATAAACCTTGCGCTCTACGTGGAAGAAATTGTATGGAATAAAATATGTTGAAAAATACACAGCTAAGAGATATTACAGCCATTTACACTATAAATGACACAACTTTTCAGTACATATTTAATTTTTTTTATTCAAAGACTTTTTTTTTACTATTTTAGAGTTACAGCCAGTAAGCCAACTACTACAGATGGAAAGATGAGACATGATTTAAACATTCACATAATGAATTGTTTTCTTTACTTTTCAACTGTGCATTCAGTTCTGATGCCAACATAGCTGGCTGTGCATTACTTTCATTGGCTTTAGTCCTAATATGCCATGCCTAATACTGTACACTCAATTTCTCTGTGTTTCTCTCAAAAACTTCCTAATACAGTTGTGAAAACATCAGAAAAAATAGAACTCTTAGGTCTCTTCTTGACCTTATGGTAACCTATGTTGAGTGGGTAGAATTCACAATCATTTACATGACCTGACCACTGTAACATCACGGTGAAGGATAAAACATGAACTAAAAAAAAACATTCTATAACCAAAACCAAAGCAATAAAAAAAAACAACTTTAAAAACAAAAAGTTACAATTAATGTGTACATTTTGAATTCAGAGTAAACAGGGAATGACAACGATTGTTTTTAGCCTTCAAAAAGGAATGCAAAGTAAACAACAATAAATCAATAAATACAAACAATGTGCTTATCCATATAGACATATGTACATAAGTCTTTGGCTTATGATTAATATCTGCTACAAAACAAAAATAAAAACAAGGTCAGCCATCAGTGCACAATACGGACGATACCAAGCCAATGTTACACGTTAGCACTTGCACTGTATTTATCCATAAAAAGCATTTTTTTTCTTTCACATTTGTGATGGATTTATATCATAGATATAAATATAGATATAGATAGATATCATTATATATTGTTCATGGACAATAATGGCAATATAGAAGAAAACATTTTAGCATGCAATACACTGACTGGCATTAGAATTACCATTTTACAATGGCTGCACAATTTATTTTTTCTTTAAAAACACACAAAAAAAAATTAAAACAAAACAACAATTAAACCCTTAAAATGCAAAAAAATAAAAGACATGAAGCAAACAAGGCCTTGTGGCCAGCACTTGATTCTGTGGCACTCAACACGGTATAATACAATTGAGACATTTACAAGCCACGCACATCATACGCCCAGTACACATAGAGAACGTTTATGTCTTAAAAAAAACAAAATGAGCTAACAGCCTCGTTAAAAAAACAAAAAGAGAGCAAAGTGGTGGCCCCAAGAATGGGTCTTCAAATGGGAACGCTGCACAGCAATATACTTCTCGCCCTGGTCCTCCTTACGACGTCTCAATGTACTCCAAAGCAAGGTCATAACAGAAGCGATACTGTTCCTGTAGATGAAAAAGAATAGAAGAGGAGGGGGAAATTAGTGAAGCAGGCACTTGCAGAATGATATTGTTACACCAACACTTCAAAGAGGTTTCCATGCAACAAAAATGTAACAAATTTGCAATGTGATGGGAAGAGACAGAATTTTGGCCAAATCAAAAACTTTAAGTAGGGATGGTTCAATAAAAAAAAAAAAACTCTTGCAAAAGTTTTTTTATTTCTTTACAGGCTCAGATCTGAACAGCGCAGGGGTGCTTTTCACAATGCATTGCTTTTGCAGCGGAAGTGGTAATCTCACGTTTGCCTCAAGTTTGATCTCAAGGCACCATCGCAGCTTCAAAGCACATTAGCACGAGCACATTACAAACTCAGACAATTGTGTTATGGACTATATAGACGACTGACAACTTGTTTTCTGCCTTTCTTTCCCTTAAAGAATAAAAAGTCCCATTTGGATCAATAGAGAAAACACTCTGGGGCCTGGCAAAAAGAATTTGATGGCAGAACAGATATGGTGCATCTTTCTCTTCTAAAGTCCCATTCTATCATATCGCAACAAACTATAAATAAGCACTCCCAAAAATCCTATGAAAACAAAATTTCAGTGGCAAAGTTGACGTAAATTGATCAGAAGATCATTTAATTTATTTGCAGGGGTGTTTCACCAAGTCAGATGTGCCTATCCAGATAACTTCAGAATGTGAAATGTTCATTTTAATTGGCTCCAGGTATTGGGAGTTTTCATATTTTAGACTGCACGGATTTCTGGCTTAGCCATTCTTGCTTTGTCACCGCCACTGTCACCCGCCACTGCCCCAGTTTAGAGGGTACTGAGGGAGCAACGTTACTCACTGGGCTGTCCACCATGTTGGGCTTGCTGTTCCTCAGCGTTTTGACGGCGTGGAACACATCCACCACATTCTGCCTCTTGATCATCTCGCACACAATGCTGATGGCACAGAACATTCCACTGCGTCCTCCACCATTCCTGCACAGACAGATCCGAGTTAGACGGCGCTTCTGAGGCCGTATGAGTATGTGGGGTTTCTGTGGGTGCTAATTTGTTAGCGCTACTTCCTTGCATCTGTAATGGCCAATAATAGGTACAGGCTGTAACCAGTTGGCGTGATTTTAAAAGATCAACTTCATGTGTGAGATTATACGCATGTTGTGGTGGTGTGTCTGTGTCTGTGTCTATGCATGAGGATGTGTAGTGCTACACCTATAAAGGCAGTGAATTACCATCAGCCTGTGTTAAATGTGTGTGTGTGTGTGTGTGTGGGGTGTGAGAGCATGCCAGTGTGAGTACAGAGTTGTGGTTAGGATGTGGACGGAAAGTTTATCTGAGGGTGTATGATGTATGATGACCGACAACTCACCCAACTCATACTCACCAATCTCTTATGATCTTATGTGAGCCTGTGAGTGTGTCCTTTATATTATTGTGTGTGTGTGTGTGTGTGTGTGTGTGTGTGTAACCATAGACTGGTGCGTTGGTGTACTCACAGGCAGTGTACCACGGTGCGTCCCTCGCCCTCCTCGCACTCGTCCTGCCACTTGTCCACCTGGAGGATGAGCTTGAGGAAGGAGCGCTTGGATGCCGGAACCTCCCTGTGCGCTGCCCAGCCCAAATACTGAAACTGCCTCACCATCAGGTAACCCTCCTGAGGCTGCAACAACACACATCACACACACAAAAATACCTTAAAGATCCTCTCCAATTGTGTAGGGGCAGGTCATAAAACCAATAACTATAACGGCATAATCCGGGAATGTCCACAACTATAGGATGCAAAATATGTAAACAACTACTTAAGACTGATATATGTACAACAGAGTTACAATTGTGACATGGGGTGCAATACTCACTCTGGTCAGGTTACATATTCTGAAAAGACGACTGATGACATCACAATCCATGGAGCAGGACATACATTCAACTTGAACAGGGCCATACCGAAGCATACCTTCCTCTGGCCAATACTGTGGGCAACCCTGGAGCAGAGCACAGAAGAATGATCAAAATGGCTTCAGTTGGATCACAGATGTCTTAAAATTGTCCTAAAATAAACTATAATCAAAATGATCAAAATGTAAACATATCATAAATTACTGACAGTCAGAGTTATACTTTTTACGCCATTTTAAATGATGCTATATGTGGTGAGAGTGCCAGGAAATTGTGAGGCCTATTTACTGAAAGAGGTGTTAAAAAACACCCCCAAACAGGTGCAGCGTTCTCTCTTTCAACATGACTGGCGCAATGTCAACTTGTCTGGACACCTGTGATGCATGTAAAAATCTGAAACAGTTCTAAAGACATATTCAATAAACCTCAACCCCTCAACGACACACTACAGTGTACATATATCTTACATAATTTCCCTTAGTTTAAAGATCAATCTTGGAATTTTTAGTCTTGAATCATTCTGACTTCCAATAACTTAAGTATTGAGGATAGTTCCTCCTCTTCCTGACAGTATGTTGTGAGAGTCAGTGGTTGTGTGTGTGTGTGTGTGTCATCATGACTAACCTGTGCCAGGTCAATCTCATTCAGCATGACTATCGACGTGCAACCGTAGTCGTAGACAAGCCTCCAGAAGTCTTTCACTGTGTTGGGCAAAGGGTGCTGAGTCACGATGAAGGCAGCCGGCTGTCTGTAGCTCTACAAGATGAAGAGCATTGGGAAGAAGGACAAGGAATACATTTTTATAGGGACATTTTACGACTAAAATAAATAAAAAAAGACTCAAATAAATGGTATGCTCTGTCTGTGTTGTTGATATCTGGTTGTGGTCAATGTGTGAATTTATGACCATGCAAGGACCATGGGAAACAAACAAACAAAAACAATTGTCAAGTGTGGAGAGACAAAAAGTGTGTTTCTTCGAAGACAAACCAAAACAAACAAAACAAAACAGTAAATAAATAGGGCATCCACTATGTCGTGCATGCGTTAGCAATCTTGGGTAGGTAAATTAAATGAAGCCTGCTTGACATACCAATTAAGCCATGAAACAAATCCAGTTCAAGAGAAGCATTACTTATTGTGACGTGGACGTTCAGAAATTACCTGGTATTCTTCTGACAGCTTGATTAGAAAAAGTCCAAAAGTTTGTGAAGTGTACGAGGAAGTGGTTTACCATTACCCTCCAAATCAAGAAAAGCTCAGTGGCCTAGCATAAACTCTGTGCATTGGAAATACCATCTCCTAGGGTCAGTGGCCATTTTCGTATGTGTATCAGTCAAAGGTTTTGTATGCCTTAAGAAAGACTATTTGGTCGCAAAGTAGTGACTGTTCGTAATGAAGGATCTTTGAACCTACCATTTGTATTAGAATATAATGTAGCTCCAAATGTGAGCAACACTTGTGTTTGTTGTAAGGCAAATGTAGTGGGATTAATGATTATATGATAGAGAGAGAGAGAGAGGGGAAGAGAAAACAAGAAAAGAGAGAGAATTTGAAAGGTAGTAGTGAGAGATTGTGTGAGAGAGAAGAGAGAATGAGAGAGAAAACCAGAGCAATGGAGGAATCAATAGGTAGGTTTAAATGAGGACACAGACAGTGTCACACCTAGAAGATGGATATGCTCTTTTTTTTGCACAGAGTAGAAGAATTGTTTTATTTGATTATGTTTTGAAATCATGGTCAAATAATAATAATTAAATAAATCAAAACTACCAAAATATTAATTATTTTGCTTTCATAAACCCTTCATTTCTGTCAAAAAAAGATAAAAATGATGAAAATATAGTACAAAAACACTTACCTCGCCCTTCTATTTTTGAGAGAACAAAAAGATTCTTTGGACTTTCCCAATTTTGATATCCCCAATGATTGAGAGTTTAATTTAGGACCACATGAATAGCCATCATGAAGAATCGTGAAGGAGAAAAGTGATTGTACCCACTTTTCAAAAACAATCATCTTTGTTGACTGACTCACTGTGCTACTAGGTGTGCTTTGATGAGTAACCATTAGAGCATCAACTTCCTAATATGGGAAACCAAATTGGTAACACTTTATTTGTATAGCTCACTTTAGTGCCAAGCTGCCAGTCTGTATAACATCTGCTACCTGCTGTGCACAGCGAAAAACACCTCACGATTGAGGGTTCATGTAAGGATATACATGTAGTGTAGCTTCTGTAATTTCAAAGTTCTAATGTGTTAGCTAGGCTAATTAATAGGAAATTTGCAGTTCTGTCATATCCTCTTCACTGGCTAATTCATCCTCTTCAATATCCTCTTCACTGGCTATGATTCACTAATTTATTGAGTCATGATTTACTGACACAGTTTCAAAAGTGTTAAAAACAGGATAAAGTGTTACCAAGATATGTATTTATTTTTGAGAGTTAATATGCAAAATGTAAATGCTACAAGTCATCGATTCAGCCCCACCGTGTCAGTCAAGTCAAGAAGGACAATCAGGGAAAGAGAGATACACCTGGATTTGTCTCTAGCTTGCTGTTTCTAGGAGTACATACAGAAAACACAGAGTGCTGTGGTCAGTGGGCAGTGTGTGTGAGTGTGTTTGAAAGGGGGCGGGCGAGGGGGGTTGCGGGACCGAGGGTAGGGGGGTAAGGGTCTGGGTTCGGTGGGCGTTTGGGGGGAAGGGGGAGGGGGGAGTGTGTGGGAACACTTACATCCATGAGGGCGGCGTTTATGTAGTTGCTGCTCTCCCCGTCAATGGTGATGAGGAAAGGCAGGCAACGGTCGGGCGGCAGCATATCCATGAAGCGGTTTTTCTCGTGGTTGCGTGGCAACAGGGCGATGCTGCAGTCTTCGGGCTGTGGCTGTGGCGTCACAGAGTTCAGGGTCTGCGTTGTGGGATTGTCACAAAATTTGCAAAACCTTTTAGAATCTCTTACGAGTACGTCTACACGAAACCAACGGGTGGATTTTTTCTTACCGCTTTCACACCTTTAACGATAGCGGTAAAGAAAAAACTTGCACACACAGAGGTGAAAGCAGCTAAAAGTGCTGTAGTGCATACGAGACCAGTTGAAGGCACTGTGACGGCCGTGCAGAGGCTTCACATTTAATTTGCGATGTCAAAGCAGTTGCATTAAATCAGTCGCATGAAATAAGGAGACTACAGACAATTCGGTTTTCAATTCAACTGTTAAACTAATAAAGTTCATTTTCAAGGTATGTGACTGCTATGTGAAAATTAAAATGCTTTTACGTTTTGCGTGAGGTCTGGTATACAGTAGAGCACATTACACTGGAGAAAACATTAACATGTGTTAGTCATAGGTTGTAGTAAGCTAATGATTAAAGTTAAGCTAACTGTGTGCTTCTAACTTAGCCACAAAAGGCTGATACCTTGTGCACCTAAATCATGAAAGGGGAAAAAAAGAATATTTAATATGACAAATAAATGGTTTGGTTTGTTCTGATGTGTGTGTGGTCGAGTGCAGTGGCTGAGTTGAGGGGTGGGGGTCGTCATAAAATTGCCAGCTCTGTCGTCTACACGGCAAAAGTTAACCGGCGGTTTCAAAAAATCCCACTTCGTAACCCGGTTACAGCCTCCTAAAATGCCTGCGTCGTGTACACGCAAGGCCTAACCAATAACATAAATTCACTGGTTTAAAAAAAACAAAACAAAAAACAGCGTTGTGTTCTAGATCGACTGTGTTGTTGGGTCTGTTGTGTTGTGTCGTTCGCCTCGGTTACCTGGAATTCATCTTTGAGGTGTGAGGAGTTGCTCTGGGAGTCTATCCTGATCATGTCGTAGTAGGCAGCTTTATATTCGCAGGCCGGGATGGCAGTGTCTCCACAGAGACAGGCCTCCAAGATGGCGTCATGGATGAAGATGTACTGCTCCTGTGGATCACCATTGAACATCACACAGTCAGTCAAAGGGTGCAAACAACTCATCTACATGTCTGGTGTAGTAGACAACTATGGAATACAGTTTACTTTTGAATTTCACTGATTTTCAATCTCATTCAACATGTAAAAGGCGAGGATCATGCTTGTGTGGACAACTCCCTCCTACTCAAGATATCTCAATATACCGGTCTACTTGGGTGGCAAGGCATAACAAATCCTCCTTGTTTAATCAGACTGCACTTTATTGTATTGTACTGAGATACCGCGTACTTCCACGGAAGTTCTATTGCCTACTGTGAATTCAGCTTCATCTGAAGGCTTGAAAAAGATTAACCAAACATGCTTGGAGTGTGTGGTGCTTTGTTGTCGCGGGAGTTATAAGTATCCAACTGATGGCGGTCCACTGATACATCACCTCTGTCTGGACCATGTTGATGCGACGAGAGCGCAGCGCCTTGACACAGTTGTAGATGTCCACCACCCCCTCCCTTTCCGCCATGTCCAGCATGATGTCAATCACTATGTAACAACCCGTCCTTCCTGCTCCAGCACTGCAGAAGATGGAGGGGAAAAAAAAAGGAGGGAAGAGTGAGGAGAGGGGAAGACCGCCAGATTAACACCAAACGAATTGCACCAATTGCAAAGGGGGTGGAAAAGTGCAGGGCGGAGTGGCAGAGGCAGAGAGAGAGAGAGAGAGAGAGAGAGAGAGAGAGAGAGAGAGAGAGAGAGAGGGGAAGCCATCACAATAGAAAGGTGGTTGACATATAGACTGTGCAATGGCAGACACAGAGAGATAGCTACAAACACTAAAGGTTGACACTGCAGGGAGTCTGCACAGGCACACTGAGACCCACATCCTGTGGTGGAGATGTGATATTTCACAAGGTCGCTGTGGCTGACTTTTTGAAGAATACGCAACAAAAGAAGGGTAAACTTACACATGCCCATAACGAACGGATCATTTGACAAAGAAGATGTCTATTTTTAAATTCCTACACAGAAACATGGTCTCTCAACTACAAAAAACACATCTTTAATGCGCTTGTGTGTGTGTGTGCGCGCGCGTGTGTGTGTGCGTGCGTGCCAAGTTTCCTCATATGAACACGTTCCAGCATTTGGTATGTGTATAGGTATTCTTCGCACATGTTCATAAATGTATATACAGATGTACATAGTAATCTGTTCATTTCTGCAGTAAAACATATTTGCACTGGGGATAGTACACATGTGCTTCTTGCACTCGGACGTAGTGAGAAAGTCACCTGCAATGCACCACAATGGGCCCTGCACCAGGCGGGTTGGACATCTTGACCCGGCGGATGAAGGACAGCAGACCGGTTGCGTGGTACGGCACTCCGTGATCGGGCCAGCCGGTGAAGTGGAACTGCTTCACCTCCCGCACCTCGTTGAAGCCTCTCTGTGTAGCACCCATCAGGAAAGAGTTAGATACTACCCAAGAACAGTACAGTGAGCTTCAGTGGTATCATCACTTCAGAATAACTTCAGTATAACTTAAGAAATCCTCAATGTAGCAATGCAACTGTAATAAAGTGCAACTGAATGATAAAATGTGGAAAACCATATATCTGTGAATTATTTGCACTTCACCTCATACATTTAAAACTTATGACCAGTAGTGTACATGTACGCTACTGGTCAAAAGTTTTGAAACACTTACTCTTATATGGCATTCTTATACTATTTTTACATTGTAGAGCAAAACTGAAAACTATGAATTAACAGACGTGGGATATGGGTAATGTAGTAAACAAAAAAGAGTAAACACAGCTGTTTGTTTACATGTTTTATATTAGGCTCTTCAAAGCAGCCAACGTTTGCTATGATGACAGCATTTCACACTCTTGACATTCCCTCAACCACCTTAACGTTAGACACTAGGCATGGTTTTCTAACAGTCCTGAAAAAGTTTATACATCCAAAACTTTTTTGCTTACTACATAACACCTAAAAGGGTGAGTGTTTCAAAACTTTTGACCGGTAGTGTATGTCTGTAGAATATTCCATAACCATGCAAAAGTGGATGCTGTACTCACCCTCTCCAAGGTGAAAGTCCTGACGACGTATTCTGCCAGTGGCTCCACTTCGACAAACGTCACTTTGAAATCACCATACACCTCCGCGTCATCTGGCCAATACTTATAACATTTTACCTACAAAAGCATGAAACTAATCAAAGATGGCATACAACCTACAACACACAGACACACTGCATGACCTACAGCAACATATGAAAAGCAAACAGTGGCACCACAATGTAAACAAGCTTCAGTGAAGGAAAGGTAACAAAACAACCATTTAACATACCCGTCCAACCTCCACCAGGTTGGTTACCATGACGATACAAGCTGACTGCTCTTGCCAGATCATCCTCCAGAAGTCATACACAGTCTCATGCACAGGGCCTGCCAATCAACGTGTACATCAGTAAATCAGTTATATCAGTCCATTGACTGTCATCAACAATCATTACGACCGAGACTGATGGATGGTCATATCTGTATCTGCTTGTGACATGTTCATATCGGTTTATCGGTTCATAAATCTTGTTCATCGATGTGAAACGTGAAATATCTCACCTTGGGTGGCAATGTAGTGGCTTGGCCTCTGATAACCCTGAAACATAAGCAGGAGGATACTGACATCACTCACTGTTCAGCAGAGATGGGGAAAAAAAAAACTTTGCGAAGAGGCACAAAGTCAGAGCTGTCAACCCCAGGAAGTCTGCTTTATTTATCAGAGTCCTTGATCAAGACAAGGATTTTGCTTCGTTTTCAAGAGCCTCTCGGAGAGACAATCTCTTTGTGTTATGTAGTATATCTGGAGAGATGATACAGAATGTACATAATGCACAATCTGTGATAATTCATTCTCCACACAATCGCACTAATAACATGTTTTAATGAATATTTACAGTTTCTCAATTAGAAATCCTGGGTTCATTTAATATTCATGTTATATTACTAATATCCAGTGCTTGAGAAATTATTCAACAAACACAAGGCTTACAAACCACTGGTGTTCAGTGTGGTTTTGTACTAAAGTTGATCAGAATATTCTGATCAGAACTCATTCAACTGGGTGAGGACACACCAGAAAGCTCTTAAAAAAGTAAACAAACATCAGCTCCACATCCCAACAATGACACAATAGGCCTCCTCCAAGCATATGGGGACAAGATATGGGGCAGATCAACAAGCTGGATGACAATGAGATGGCAAAAAGGCAATGGACTCGAGCGTGGGGGAACCGGAACACAACTTAAAATCGATGGATAGAACAATGACAACATGGGGGGGCGGGGGGGGGGCGGACATCACATGCACCTCCATGCAAGATGTCAGTTAGCGAACCATAGGTGAACCGCAGGGAGGGGGGGGCATTAAAGGTGAAGTGGGAAGGGGGGGTCAGGATTGTTTTGGGGAAGGGGGCGGGCGATCCTCTACAGTGATACTTACATCCCTGTACAGCCATATCTACAGCCCACAAAATCATAGGCAGAGTGAAAGAAAGCACAACAGATGTCAGTGAGTACAAGCACTTCGAACAAGGAGGAGAAAAGAAAAAAAGCTGTATTCATATTGTTGACAAAGGGCATGCATAGAAGGCCTCACATACGAGAGAAGGAGAGATGTTTCTCACACGTTCGCCAATGGAGGAGGCATCGCCACTTACGTCAATGTAGTTGGCGTTTATGTAGTCGGAGGAGGGGTCGTCTTCCATTGGCTGGAGAATGACTCTAGAATGATCATCTACAACAGGAAACGTATTAGTCTACTCAGACCCATCTGTTCATTCGTATGCCATCTAGACATTTTCTATCGTATGCCATCCTATTTTCTATCAAATAACTGGTGTAGTAAATATGTCCAGGTGTTATTCTATTGTACAAAATAATATAGTACATTATGGTATGGTACACCATAGCATGGCTGTGTAGTATAGTAATAGAATAGTATAGTGAAGTATGAACGTATATCCTATAAATATAAATAAATATCTTAGAAATATAAAAGTGAATGTAAAGACTATGTAACAGAACTACTATAACAGAATGCACCACTTGAGGCCTAGAGGGGAGGGGTTTTCTGAGCTTGTTGTAACACACTGGAGGTGAGACTTACAGGCGATGATGTTTCCATAGCGATTCTTGGTTCTGTTTTGCTCTTTTTTTGCCACGTCCCAGGAAGCAGACTGGCCCTCAAAAAAACTCTGTGCAAAAAAAGAAAGAAAAGAAAAGAAAGTAAGAAGTAATTCAGGTCTTCCCACTAATTTACCACCTGACCTACCTGATCAGTCAAGATGGCTTCGCTATGTCTGGTAAGGCATAATCTGACTGTATTTGACATCTAAGGGCTATTCATCACTTTATCAATTCAGCGATTGAGACGAGGAACAGGCGAAATGCAGTGAAATGTTTAGCACTGGCAATGACACCTCTCACTCAAACACAATCTGCTGAAGTGGTCATCTAAAGGGAGATTCTGGGAGTGCCGTGTTGCTAAATTATTCAAGCTTTGACGCTACATTGGCTCCAATCGCCTGATACCTCTCCTTGGTGTCAAAGAAGCATCAGATTGTTCTTTTGTAATCCTCTGCCATTTTGTAAGGTCTCATTTTCAAGTGCGCTCAATTTTCTCCTCCATCATCCCAGTTCTATTCATCTTCTACCGGGTGCAAGCCGTGCATTAATTTGTTATGGAATTAAAATGGAACGATTAAAGCGTAATCACATTAATGGAGTCTAATTTAATCCTCATTAAGCCCGACTGTCTATGGAGCACCCATGCCTCAGTGCCACACACACACACGCTCACACGCAAGCACACACACATACACGCACACACACGCACACACACAGAAAGCCCAATTTTGTACAAACTGTAACTGACAGCCCTGCAAGGTGAATACACTGCAGCAAACCACATGCTGACAGGAAACGCACTGTCGGGAGGCCTTGTGGTCATGCACCCAAGTCACAGAAAACTTGCACACACTATCCAGTCGCAGGAAGTGACATCACCTGCCATCTCCTGTCTCAACTCAACATGTACATACATGTACATGAGCTCTGTGTGGAGCCCGGTGACAACCTCATAACATTTCACTGCTATTGCAATCTGTAATGAGTCATGTTGCAGAGGGCAAACGGCCGTCATTAAGTTTGTATTGATGCCTGTAATCAAGCCCAATTACAGCTGTCTATTTATCTACCGTCACTCTAAAACGCATTAAAGAGAACTGGTAATGATAGGTAATTTATAGACGATGTGAAGTAATTCGTTTTAAGGCAACATATTTATATCACATTTAACGCATTTAATAAAAGTCTCGTCCAGGCTGAGTGCGGTGGATTACCTCGTACTCCTCCTTGAAGCCGTAGCTGTCGGAGGTCTTCATCAGGTTGATGTGCTGGAGCAGGTCGGCCACGCGAATGGCCGGGTGCAGCTGGCCCGTCTGGTAGGGCGACTCGGTGCCCTCGCAGTGGTAGCGTGGCACGTCCAGCAGCCGGCTGGACTCAGCAGCCGCCGCCGTATGGTTCTCATCTGTGGAGGGCAGAGCAAGAAAGAACGTGACTACAGAGGCTGAGGAGGGACAAAAATGTGGGTTCTGTTGTTCAGATGAGGTAGTTAGCACTGTAAGCTCCACTCCTAAAGACTTTAAAGAGTGTAAAAGAAAAGCAAGTGTGCTTATTCTAAGCCTGAAAAGAGATGGTGGCCAAATGTTACAATTCATTTAAGGTGAACTGTACAGTACATGTTGAGGCATGGCCACACGGTTCATCACCAAAATGTAATGACTTGAGGTATAAGGGAGGGCACATATACTGTTAGCAAATACCCCTGAGATTAGATCAGTGCATTGGCCTCTGTACAGTGTTCCTTCCCAACTGAGGGGATCGCAACTTTCCTTTTGTGTAGCAAGTGTGGCGTGAGGGACTGCCCCACTGTGTCTTACGGAGGTGGCATACTGCTCTGTGCATATTGACGCGTGGTCACATTATGTTGGGAGGTACCCGACACCCTCTGCATGCCGCGCTGATGATACAATTCTCGGACACAAAATTGACACAAAGGAAAGCATCTTGGGAATTCAGAAAGTCTGAAAGGGAAAGACCTGTTCACACCGGTCATACCTTTAATGCCTTATCTGGGGGGCATTAAACAATGACCTGCCTTTTATGGTTAGGGTATTTAGCAGCACATCTACAGTGATGGCCAAAAGTATTAGCACCCATGCTAAAGTTGACTGAAAAGAGGAATATAAAATCATCTTTTGGAAATTGATCTTAATGCCTTAAGTGAAAAATGAAAAAATATCTAACCTTTAAGGACACCAATTTTCTTAGTGAATGAATAATGTATCATAAATAAATAAATGTTCTTCCTTAAAATACAGGGGTCATAAGTATTCCCACCCCTATGTTAAATTCCCATAGAGACAGGCAGATTTTTATTTTTAAAGGCCAGTTATTTCATGGATCCAGAATACTGTGCATCCTGATAAAGTTACCTTGGCCTTTGGAATTAAAATAACCCCACATCATCACATACCCTTCACCATACCTAGAGATTGGCATGGGTGTTATTTTCAGTTAGCCTATTAGCTGGTTTGATTTGCATTGAGCCAATACTTTTGGCCATCACTGTATGTGTATATATGTACTTGAGAACGCATTAGACCATGACCAGCCCTTTGTACTGGTGTGTGTCTGTGTGTTTGTGTGCATAATACATCATGTAGTTGAAAACACACAGTGGGACATTCTTGGAATACCAGGAGGTGTGTGTGTGTGTGTGTGTGTGTGTGTGTGTGTGTGTGTGTGTGTGTGTGTGTGTGTGTGTGTGTGTCTGTGTGTGTGTGTGTTGGCTTGATGAGGTGGCAAGGTTATCTGTTGGCTGGATTTACGGCCCTTTAACCCTCCTGGCTGGACCCACACGGCCGTCCCATTACCCAGTGAGCCGTGGGCCCTGGGGCTTTTCCGCTCGGCTGGGCCCTGAGCGATGGCCGCCAACCGCCAATGCATCTCAGCAGGCCACCCCCACAAACACACACACCCTTTTAACAGCTCACGAGGCCATTTAACATGTGGCCCTGATAGTACTCCAGTCTAGAAGAAAATCTGGCTCTGATCCTGTAGATCAGGGATGGATCTGTTCCAGGACGTGCTTTTCTGAATTCAGTTAAAAGTAAAGGAGCGTATGAAGATGCCCGCTCGTGAGCTCAAGTGTACACACAACATACATCCACACATATATAGACACTCACTTATTTAAAGAGGAAGCAAAATGTATATTGAAATGTGATGTGTTGTAGGGCTTGAAAACTTGAATGTTTCAAGAAAATCTAGAAATTTAAATGCGAACATCTCTACAATTCACACACACTATTTCGACTTACCAGTTATGGGCACTTTCAATGATGGCAGCAAGGAGGAGAGAAAACAATTTTTAAAGACACATTATTGGAAAGGCAAAAGCTAAAATGAATTCCTTGCCATTTTACTGAACATTGCAATTACACACAACACTATGGAGGGCACTGCAAACTTAAATGAAAGCACAACTACAGGTACAACTAAATATGGAGTACTGGATGAAAGGGGAAAGAAAGGCTTTAGCATGCTACCTGGGGCGCTAGCACATAGCGATGATTGACAGGACCTATTACAATGCATTGGCAGGCAGGTCTACTCTGATGCGAAGCAATCATCAGCCCTCGGAGGTCTGTGAGGTTTTGCGACGCTTACAGAAGTTCAGCAGCACCACAGGCTCCCCCTGACACACTTATTTGCATGCTATGCTCCAACATGCCTCTGCAAGCTTTGTTCAGCTGACTCATCCTACGACTGTACTTCCATCTCTTTGAAATGTAAACACCCTGCAAGGTGATTTGCCAAGTGAAACAAAAGAATGATGAAAATGAACAGTTTTGCTTAAGGTCTCCATTTCCAATCTATCCTCTAGTGATCGGGGTATTCACTCATGGAGATGAAGCAAGTGCAACACATTTTTTTTTTTTATCTCAGTCTAGATCTGACAACGCTTAACCCTATGTGCCTGTCAACAGCACTGTACCTCTTTTCTTAGTTGTAACACAAGTTATAACTCTTCCAGAAATCTGTGTAGGTCAGCAAAGTAGAGGGCTGTATAGAGGACCACTAGCATGTGGTAATGCAACATGACAGACTGATGCGTTTATGCATTAATGGAACTTCATGCACAGCCTATTATGCACGGCAGGACTCCGGTCCTAAAACTCAAACTGCTGCAGTTTGTTTCATTTGTATTCTCTCCTTCCACCGCGAGACACCTGACCCAAGGTGGTCCCCCTCTCTGCTCTGTTGGATGGCGACATCCATGGAGGACTAAAGTGGACAGCTGTGGTAAGCGTTCGCTAACTGCAACCTAAATCTAAAGACATTTTTGTCAAGGGCAAGAGCTGTGGTCTGTGAATGCGTAATTGGTATTGTGGTTGAAATGCTTCCCTCCCTGCTTGTTTCCCCACGTGTTGTTGGAAGGTGAAAAAAAAAAACCCAGTCGATAATAAGTCCCTAGTTTTCCCCTCTTATATCAGAAGGTCAATGTTTTGGTCTAAAAGGAGAACAGAAACATGGCTGTTTCTAATGCGCACTCAACTGACAAAGACAACAAATGGGCTACCAAAACCACGATGCATGCTGGACAACCAAAAGATGTGTGGTACACTATAAAGGCAGGTGACGAGACAGGACAGCCAGACTCTCACCTAGCACGGCAGTTGGCACGAGCGGGTCATTAGGCACTGTGGGGAAAATAAAGGCAAAGAGGATGTTTTGATAAAAAAAATAAATAAAAAGTCCTCGTCATGGCGAAAATGGGGGGCTGAATGAGGAAGACCATAGTTCACCCCAAGAGTTACGTTGTAATTAGTGTTTCAATGCGTTTCCTTATAGAACGTACAGGAAGCCCACAAAATGGCACTTAAAGCCATCAGAAATAAGACTAAAAGGCAATTTAAAACTTCAATCATCATTCTGCCAAATTCTCAGCTAAAGAAAGAACAAAAAAGATGTTATTAATCACAATTTGCAGACTGGCTGAGAAAATGGCAATCACTGTGCCCAGACAGACAGAAAAAAATCCAGATGGAAATTCAAGCAGCTGGGTAATTTTGAGTGGGTGCTCGCTTCATGTGAAGTGATTACTAATAACGTAACCAGGGCTGTGCCATTCGCAGTTGAAACATTTGCAAAAATGTAATCCAAATTGCAAGACGTTTTTGATGGTAAGAAGTGACTATAACCCATAACCTTTCAAGACCACTTAAAGCATGAAAAAAAGTTATATACGAGAAATCTAATAGATAAAACAAAACCAGACAAAAAAGACTGGCTGCTTTAAGGTCTCCTTTACGACAAAGAGACGATGCCTTTGAAAGGCAACTGAAGCCCTCTCTGAGGGCTACTTCCCAGCTGACCTCTCCTAACGTGTTTGTTGTTGACTTTTTCCCACTGTAAGAGTCTCAGGGGCCCCATCCCGGGCACTACTTCCCACACATATCAGGTGTCCGGTGTCGGCCGAGCAGGAGTCGGAGTCGGGCTACTTACACCTGTTGCTGAAGTTGTGCGAGTCCATGAATGTGACCGACATGGGGTCCTCGGCGTGCATGGTGCTTTGGTCAGCGTAGCTCCGGTCCATGGCATTGACCATGTGGGTCATCTCCTGCCGCGTGCTTCCGATGGCGTCTTTGCGCTTCTTGGCAAGTTTCCTGTCGGATTAGACGGTGAGCTTTAAAAGATGCTAATTCACAGTGCCATTAAGAACCAGGAAATAAAGGACAAACAAAGGAACACCACCGATACCAATTCTGAACAAACAGTCAAAGAGGAAAGAGAAGAGGCGTGACCCCGAAGGAAAGTTTATTTCCATCACAACAAATGATCCTAAGGAATTTACATACATCTATAGGACTATCGTTGACTCAGGATTTAAAGTTTCCTGAGAATTTAATACCTTAAATTTGACAATTTAGAGCCCCCTTTCCCCTATCGAAACCTTGTCCCAAAAAGAGTTTGCCATCCTTCTCCCGAAACTTTACAAAAATGCATTTTAATGTCACTTTCAGCCACGAGACTGAAAACGATCAGTGTCCTTCTCTCTTTCCATTGCACACAAATCACATTTATGACATGTTTACTGACAATGTGTCAGCTCCAGTCTAGCGTCTATCCTTTAGAGACCATGTTCAGCACTGGGACTCCGGGAGGCTCTTGGCTGCAGTTGATTTACAACGTGCTTCAGTCATGCCCGTTTGGCCCAGTCCACAGCCAAAGTCAGAGCTGGCAGAAGCGAAGACCAAAATGCACCCAGGGAACGAGTCGTCCCATGATAAGGGAAACAGAAGGATAGGTCCAAATTGTGTCATTTTATGCCTTCCTCTCGCAAAGACAATTATCTTCTGAATATAAGCTATTTCCGCCGATCACCTTGTTTAAATGACACACAAATAGGCATGCAAGGCTGAATTCGTTACACAAAAGAAACAACTAAAGAATTATTTGGGCTCCGAACTGTATCTCGCAATAACCACCTCCCGGGAAACAGCGTGGTTCCTGCACCCCATTGTTAGGACTGACGCGACACCACATCTAAAAGTAATTATTGTGAAATTCCTCTTACGGTGCTCTGCATTTCCAATAGAAAAAAAGAAGATAACATAATTCAAGAATAATTGTCCCTGTTTCACACTGGGCATACCAGTTCTAACTTCCAGTTTTTTTCTGCCCTCCCAAACGACTACATTTCCCAGCAGCAGATAGAGAGGACAATGTTCCTCTGACCAAAAGCCCATAAAATCCTTACTACCTCCTGCACCAGATGGCAGCCGCCGTTGGAGCGGATCTGGGCCACATGTGCCCTGGGGTTGGCCTCTATCGAGATAAGTGGGACCCCTGAGCTTATTTCTGAATATCATCATCTCACCCCCTCCTTCCAGCCTCTTGAAGTGACTGTGTGGCGCGACCCTAATGGCGGGAATGGTGCCTCATGAAGTGAGATGTTACTGTACATGAGGGTGGTGAACACAAAGATGGAAAGAGACGAGGAACTGAGCGGAGAGTGTGTGCGTGCGGACACACACACAGGGTTGTGGTTCAGCCCCCCCCATACACACACACACACACACACACACACCTTCCCCTTGAGCACCCCCTCAGTGTTTCCACTGATCACGGCAGGCGCCTCCCAAACACCTCCAATGAGGTAACACTGGTCGCCGCTGCCTCAGCATGACCGGCAGTGCTTATCAGATCAACAGATCAACACGTTGGGGAGATGGTTGGCAACTCTTTCAGGGAGGAGGAGGAGAGAGAGAGAGAGAGAAAGAAAGAGAGAGAGAGAGGGGTGTGTGTGTGTGTGTGTGTGTGTGTGTGTGTGTGGGGGATGAGAGAGAAAAAGAGTGAACGAGAGAGAGAAAGAGAGAACACCTGTTGTACACTACCCACTTCACCTACTGCCAGTAAAATCACAGAGGCCATCAGGAAGTAATAGGGAAGGAAATAAACAGTTCAATTGCGTGGCCTGGTGGCACACAATTAACCCTCCAAGAACCAGTGGGTGGCCTGTGCAGCTTCAGTGAATGGAAAAATGGATGGAAAGAATGTGAGCAACTGACACACCGACAGACACACACACACACACACACACCCACCCACCCACATGCAACACAATAAACAAACAAAAAAAAAAAAAAAAGAAAAAGGAGAGAAAAGAAAACACAAGACACAAGTGCAGCATTCTTTTTTCAAATCACACCGCTTTGGTTATGATGACTTGGAATAAGCAAGAGTGTTGGGAGCTGGTCAATGGCAATGCAATTAGGTCAGAGTGTCTGAGCACTGTGCGTTTTCACTTGAAAAAAGGATACTGCATCTTTAAAACACTACAGAACTAAACCAAAGACAGGTGCAAAACCCCTCATTTGTCTGTTTAGATTTTTTAAGTTTTTTTTTTTCTTTCATTGTTTTTTTACTTACAGATAGTATGAATAAGAATAGTAGCTCCTCCTGGCAAGCAAATCAGAGACAGCAAGATAAAGAAATACTGATGAATGCAAAGTGGGAATCAGTTGTAATCAAATAAGAAGCAGAAAGAAGGTGTGCCAGTCAAACAAATGTCTTTCTTTTTTTTTTTTTTTTGTATGGCATTCCATTTCCCATGCATTGTGTGCTATATTAATCTTATCGCTTTGATTATTAATATTTTGTTCAGCATGCGGTTTCTTTTGGAGATCCTCTTTGCAAAATGATGCTGAATAAAATGAAATAATTAATGCATGCATCTGTCCGTTGATTGAGAATCGTGGCTAATTATGTCACCATGCACTGCCTATTGCATCTTATAGAGCTCAAACCAGTGACGTGTTGCGTAAAGAGAACATAATATGTGTGCAAGATGAACGTATAAACTATATTGGTAAGTGGAGTATGTATCAACATAGCTGAAACAAAAGATGTTGCAAATCAAATCATAAGACATCTACTACCTGCAAAACAAACAATGTCATAAACCACCATTTTAAAGATGCAGTATCTGATTTTTGTTCAGAATATTTGTACAATCTCAAACAGGAGATGTCACCTTAGGTCATCCCGGTGGAACGAACCTCGTTGTCTTTTCACATGTTTTATATCCACCCACTTTAACAATGGCAAGGTGTGTATGCATATTCAACAGAACATACTGTAGAAAGATTTAACACAACAAAAGCAAATGAAAATGTTTCCACATTTCCCACCGCTCTCAGATGTTGCTCAAATGCTATTATCCTGATCTTAAACATGTATTGATTTAAGGCAGAGGGAAATATGGCAAATGGCTTTAAAGATTTCTACTAAGAGGAATCATACATTTCACACAACAAAACGTAATGAGGGTATTTCACTAAGCTGTCAGAAACCAATTTAAAGCAGAACCTGGCAAGGCTCCAGAATAAAGTCTTATTTCCTTCCATTTTTAAACATTTTTTTTTTAAACATGCAATCTATGCATTGCCCCTTTTACCGAACCCATTACGCCTAGAAGGCACATATTAGGCCAACCATTGTGGTCTAACCCATCATGATACAATGAAGTGAACTGAAGCATAGCCCCTGGGTTTATCTGCTGACTTGAACTATTCAGCTCAACTTGACTTACATTTCACTTACCCCTCTCCCTACCCCAGCAAACAGACACACACACACACACACTAATGGTATTGAGAATTCAATAACCATCAGTTGTTCTAATCCATTCCAACAGGATTAGTGGATTACGCCTCATTAGAGCTCAAATGTCCCCCGCGGCTCAAAATGACACCCTTCCCCTCCGTCTGAAATTACAAACCAGGAGACTATCCAGAAAAATAAAAAAATAAAACAAGAACTAAAAACTAAAGAGCACATGATGCCATTACACTCTCACGAGCACTGTAAGCAGCAAGACCCCATACCTATCTCAAAGGCCAACCTAAAACACACACTCGCATCACATCACTACTTAGGAGCCACATGAAAGAGGGGTCGTGCATTTCTCCTGGTGCAAGTTCACTCTAATGGCTGCCGAGCGCTGCCACGTGGCCTTGATGGGGTGGCTCAGACATGATGTGTTTGAGCAAGAAGTGATAAGCAAGTCATATGGGTTACAAAACACCCCCACCACACACATAATCATAACGACTCAATAACACTGCACACAGGGAGCCCATGCCCTCTTTAAGCAGAGAGAGAGAGAGAGAGAAAAGAAAGAGAGAGAGAGAGAGAGAGAGAGAGAGAGAGAGAGAGAGAGAGAGAGAGAGAGAGAGAGAGAGAGAGAGAAAAGAAAGAGAGAGAGAGAAAGATAGAGAGAGAGGGTAAGTCTGGAGAAGAGTGATGAGAAAAGAGAAAAAAGTACAACAGGAGGGAGAGAGAGAGAGAGAGTAAGAGAGCAAAGTAAGAGGTGACAGTGAAGACACTGGGGGGGGTAGAGTCTGAGAAAGAAGAAAGCGAGAGAGAGAGAGAGAGAGAGAGAGAGAGAGAGAGAGAGAGAGAGTGCGAGTAAGTCTGGAGAAGAGTAATGAGAAAAGAGAAAAAAGAACAACAGGAGGGAGAGAAAGAGAGAGAGAGAGAGAGCGCAAAGTAAGGGGTGACAGTGAAGGCACTGGGGGGGGGTGGAGTCTGAGAAAGAGAAGAGAGAAAGAGAAAGAGGAAAAGACTATGTGATGTGTTATGAAACTGAGGTGAACAGAGTGAGGGAGGGAGGGAGAGAGAGAACGAGCGAGAGAGAAAGAGAAAGATAGAGAGAAAGGAAGAGACAATGTGATGTGTTATGAGACTGAGGTGAACAGAGAGAGGGGAGAGAGAGAGAGAAAGAGAGAACAAGTGAGCGAGTGAAAAAGACAAGCCAGCGAGCGAGCAGTTGGCTCCAAATGAGCGGAGCGGCTTTTTAAACGATCTCCTAATTGGCAGAACATTGTGCGAGGCACAAGGCCCGCGATGGCCATTAACATTCATTTGGGACGCTTCCTCACCAGCAGTCCCTGTGGCGGTCTGACTCGCCCCTCTGTTTTCATAGATGCTGCCGACAAGACAGGGGCGGGCGACTAGGTGGGGAGGGGGGCTGGAACCCTCACAAAGGAAGCACACTCGCAAATGGGCCCTAATGCTTCTCTAATGCCGAGGCGCTTAATCAGATAGAGCACACAACACTGTGAGCAGTGCACCATGCTTCTCAAACAAACACTGAACGATGAAGTAGTGGTTTGCTTTTGTTGTCGGGGTGTGGAGATGTATGAGTGAAAACTCAACCGCAAAATGTGATGATGAGATCATTGTCATTGGCTGTTATTAAATCCCAGCTCACTTTGGGGTGTTAAATATCATTGATATCCAGGAGAAATAAGACACAATAGATTTTCTCCAGCCAGACAGTGAAGTTAGTCTACATTGCAATTACAGCTCTTGGCCACTGGATGGAGCCATTACTTGAGCAAAGAGCGTGCCACAGGACCTGTGTCTTATTTATTTATTTACAGAGACACTTCAGTTGTTCAAGCAAATCCAACAAACAAACTGACAGAAAAAAAAACAATCTGAATGTGAACCTATGTGCTCCAAAAGCGTTGGGTATTGGGGGGGGGGGGGGCAATTGATTTCTTCCTCCTCCAGTGCAATTTTAATTCCTCCCCGGAGAAAATGCTCAGACCGCGTTGGCGCTCCCAAAACATTCATCAGGTTGGAGAACAGCTCACCTTTTCTCCATGTTCATTACGGGAATGCCACATCGGAGCAGTGCAACGGGAAGAGGAATCAATAAGCTATTCCTCTCTCCCTCACGTACACACAAATATGGACATGTTTACATGAGCCCAGGACTTGGCCAATGAACATATAAACACACACACACACACACACACACACACTTGCGGTTCTATTATCAGACTTCCATGCCACTGTGGTAACTGAGAGAGGAGCATAGATGCACACAGATTATAATCTTCTCAGGCAAATGACTAGATCAAAATGAACTGCTGCAGTGATGGGGGATGATTTTTTTTCTGTGTTTATTTTTTTGAGAATGGCTGAGAGAGGGTGCTGTGCTTCTGGAAGAATGCTATGATAAAATGGAGGAATGAGAAGAAGACTCCACTCAGAACCAAATCGGTGGCCAGGAAAGGCCACTTAAAAACGGCAACTCATTTCGTTGAGCCACTGTAATGACTTGGGTAACAAAAGTTTACTGGTCTTTTGAACCTCCTCAAATCCAAACTAAACCTAACTGAAATCAAAACATGTTTAAGTTTGTGGATGGATGATTTGAATGATAACATTACTAACTACATAGGATAAAACAACTACATTACTCTTCTTGCCACTTTGGACCTCAAAAATTTAAACTTCACCTAAAAATGGTGCTTGGGAAACATTTCCACCAGCTAATAATAATAATAAAAAAAACTATTACAAAACAAACCACTATGTTACATGACATGGGACCATACAGAACAGGTATAACAGCTTTCTGCCTTAAGATTTTCCTTCCTCTCCACATTGAAGTCTCCATGGACACAGAGCTATGACCAGAGGGTTTGATGGAGAGGTTGAACTAAGTTAAAAAAGAGGAGGAGGAGGAGGTGGTGATGTGTCTGAGAGGGAAGAATAGAGGGATTCTTCTGAGAGTTCTGATCTTAAGCAGGTGAGACGCTCGCTTCCAATTCTTCCATCTCTGTGCCCTTGACCTCTGTGTGTGTGTGTGTGTGTGTGTGTGTGTGTGTGTGTGTGTGTGTGTGTGTGTGTGTGAATGCAGTGTTCAAAGTATGATTGATAGAGTATTGCTCATAGGAAGAGTGTGTGCGTGTGTGTATGCGTGTGTGTGTGTGTGTGTGTGTGTGTGTTAGGTGCATTTGTTGGCTTATCCATCCATTTGTTGGATTATCCATATCATCCCCACTTCAACCTGCCTACTGCAAGCACCAGTGCAGTCAAGACAGCCTGGAGAACTCTTCAACCCCCTTCTCCTCCAGCAGGCCTCCTCTACTCCCTCTGACCACCCCTGCTAGTCCCTAGCCGTGATGGAGGGATGGTGAGGGGGATGTGCATGGGTTTGTGTGGAATGCCTGTATGCCTGCAGTGGGTGGTGAAAGAGCAACAACAACAACCAACAACAACAACAACAACAACCACCACAATCACGGTTAACTATGGCACAGAACTCCAATCAATCACCACGCGCCAGTGACGCCAAAGACCAGCGCTAACACTTACCTCTTCTTGACCAGCAGAATTGCCACCAGGACCAGCAGGATGAAGACCAGCACCCCAGCACTGATGCCAGCGATCTTCACCACCCGGTCCGTCTGCTTGGCCGGGTCGGGGATCACCTCTGGCTCTTCCGTGGCTCCTGATGGCCAAACATAAAGAAAAAGGTGACTCTTAAACAGTTCATAATATTTAGCAGTTTTTTTTTTTCTTTCTCTTTATATTCAGAACAAGCGAATGAAAGTTGGAAATTACTCTTTGTTCCTGACGGTTCAACTTGAGAATTGAACCAGTGACATTTTAGCACTGGCTATGCTTTATTTGAACTGCAGTATCTACCGACAGTTGACCTACAGGAGCCACACTTAGAAGACCTTATAAAGGACACATTATAATATTGTGTCATTTCACCCTGGTGTGACCAGACACGTCCAGTTACGCAACACTTAAATGATAAAAACATAACACTCACTTTGGTTCAGCTTTACACAACGAGAGGCATTACCATGAAGGGAAAAAGAATGCAGTGCTCTTATGCATAGACCATTCAAGTGTCCTCAATGCCCACTATTCACAACGCCTTGTCTACCACAAACATGAACCACTGCGAATATTCCACTGAATTCACACACGCTCCTCCATGCATAAGGAAATGCATTACAACGACAACAAAAAAGTAAATAAATAAATAAACAAACAAACAAACAAACAAACAAACAAACAAACACACACATGGACATGGGGTGAAGAACAGGCTAAACCATCTCAGACATATTACACAAGAGTGCTATAACACTCTCAGGGACACTGATGATATGCAGCTTAAAAGGTGACTGTTCAGATTGCAAAGCCAGGGCCACCGATTACAAAGCAGGTTCCATTTTTTGAACACAATGCCCTTTGGGAAAGCCAAAGTATGCATATATTCTTCCTTAGGAAAAAGCCATTACATTAAAAAAATGGCTCAGCATACACGTATCGTATAGAATATCTAATATCTATACTGCCATAAAGATGCTCATAATAATAATGATTTCATATTTTCTATATATGTGCCTGACCAACCAGTCACATTGTGGATCACATTGTTCCTGGATAAGATCCCAAATGCTCTTATCTCATAAAAAAAGGCAATCATTACTGGGGCCCCATATACAGTCCATGGACCGATATGCTGAAATGGAGGATTTGCTGTATGTGTTGCCTGCTCTCTGCGACCAATAAAAAAAAAGGCCTGCATCGACAATCACATGGACGTTTATAATACTGGAGTGACCACAGCAGAGGCCCCTGTGGGCCAACAGACACTGGGCTGACCACCCCCCACTGTGCCCCAGTCCCTTCTCCTCATGCCATCTTCCGCAATAACCACCCCCCCGCCCAACCTATTACTCCTCTCTATAACATAACCTACTTTTCCCCTCACAGTGCAGGAGAGGGGAAGGAAAAAACAACAACAACAACAGCAGCAGCAGCAGCAGCAACTACACGCCAACTGTGACTTGAGAGTGGCCAGCCAACTCCTTTCTTCATCCAACGCCCCCTCCCCATCACACACACACACACACACACCCTGGGGGCACAAGGGCGAGAGCAGACTGCATTTACACTGACCTCTTAATGTACTCCTCCTCCTCCTCCTACTCCTACTCTCTCCTCACTGAAAGGCTCTCCAGGTTATTGTACGTAATAGGGTCTGTCTTCCATGTTCTCCTGCAACCCCACATCTTCTCCTGGAGCTAATTTACTTCATTCTCCTGACTAGTTCAGCTGTGACTAGAATGGTGAGGGTGAAGACAAAGGGTCGAACAACGCTTCCCTCGCGAGTCAAGCCAGAACGTGCTCAAAATTCATGCCGGACAAAAGAGAAACCAGGTCAGGGCCTCGGTGTCGATTATTATTTATCTTGGAGAGGCAGACGGACGCCAGCCATGTGTAACCGATTTCCAACATGTGTGCGCGCTGAATGCTGAGAATGCAGTCATCAATCAATACAACTAAATGCATTACGAAAAAGTACACTAACACAATATGTGATAACAATTTGTGAGCAAATTCCAAGATGATATAAGCTCTTGAATAAGCTCTTTTCTCTCCTAGTACAGTGTGACCTGTCTGGAAATCCATAAAACAAGGCCTAAAGTAAAATGCACTACAACTAATGTCAGATGTAGACAAACTTCCTATGGGAGGAATGCATATATTATATCTATTGAGCATTTAATAAAAAAGAATAACCCCGCACCTTGACTTTGATGTAGCCAGGTCCAGCCACCCTTTAAGGCACTCAATCATAAAGTGATTTGCTTCCCACATGCAGGCCAGGTAGAATGTTGGTAGATTTTTATTTATTTTTTCCAGTGAGGGCATCCACTGAGGCTAGGTGAAGGCAAGCTGAACGTTTTTTTATGGGAAAATTTGAAGACAGTGTGTGGGAGGGAGAGACACAGAGAAGGAAACGAGAGAGATAATGAGATAGAAAGAGAGAGAGACAGGGAAGGAAGAGTGAAAGAAAAGGGGGGAATGAGGGAGTAAAAGAGAGCAAGGATGAGAGTGCAAGACAGCTAGACAGAGAGAGTACAAAAGAAGAAACCAAAAAGGGAGAAAACTAAAAAGAAATGGGGATTCATGAAGGATAGACAGAAAGAGAGAGAGACAGAGAGAGAGAGAGAGAGAGAGAGAGAGAGAGAGAGAGAGAGAGAGAGAGAGAGAGAGAGAGAGAGAGAGAGAGAGACAGAGAGAGACAGAGAAAGGGAGAGAGAATAGATAACGGATGAAAAAAAACCAGAGTCAGTAACCAATCTATCCATCTTCTTCTCCGCTCTCTCTCTCCGTTATCTCTCAAAGCAAAGGCAAGCATAATTTATTGCTGAGCCGAAGCAGCAGACAATGATTTACTCGTGCGTTTGATACAAGAGCAACAGCTGAGCTAAAGCAGCAGCTTCAGCGAGCAGGACAATGGGCTCGTCAGAACGGCAGAGCGCCGCGGACTGAAGGCTTCTACATACTCGACGCACCCGACCGGTAGCGCGACAACGTGACGTCAAAATGACGTAGATCTTGCTGGCGCGCCAGGATTGAAGCCAGGTAGCGCGAGGTAACGCACCACTCATTTTTTTTCAGACGAGCATGACAAGGCGGAAACAGGAAGATGGACTAGTTCGTGGGCAAGCGAGAGTTGCAGTGTTTTGTTACAGTCGTGAATTTGTAATAGTTTGCTGGATAAGTCAAACAAAATTACCAGTGAGAGTTGCAACACATGGAATTAAGAGGAAAGAATATAAACGATTTATTTTCAAACAAAGGATATCTATTAAGGCCTGAACAAAATCTCTTTCTACTTCAGGAAATTACACAAACTCCGCCAGCTTCTAGCTAGCTAGCCAGCTAATTAAACTGTTTGAACTGAAACCCCCCTACAGCCTCCAAGCCTTAGGGTCTCTCGCACAATGGGTTCTGACACCCCAGTTAAAAAGGTTATTAAATCAATTTGGGAAAGGCCCAGCCTTGTTTCGAACATTTCTTTTTCCAGAGGTATTACTCAAGACATAATCCACCATTCGCTTGTGCGAATACTTATGTTTCTGTCAGTTCTCATGGGATACATTCATAAAAAGGAGACTGGAAGGAATTCAAATGAAATTGGATTACATCCATTTGAGAAAAAAAAAAAAAAAATCCCTGCTTAAAATGAAAATCTGTTTGGCTCGGCCCTAAGTGAATGTGACACAGATCATATCAAATTCTCCTTGGACTGCGCCTATGTCATCTTTATTTTTTTATTTATTTTTTATTTTTTTAGGGACGTCTGCTTCCCATCGAGCTGCACTCCAAATGGAAACAAATTGATGACAAAAAAACAGCAGAAACAAATTTGTCTCTCTTGTCTGATTAGCACGGGTGCTGGCAGCTGGATGGCATAAGGAAGATGGAGAAAACAACAAGAGGGCCTCTCGACGGACCCCAATCAAATCACTCAAACAGGAGGCCCTGTAGGTCGAAGGTGCGGTCGAGATTCACTTACCTTTTTTATGAGACACATAATTTATGTACACCACATCCATGTTGTATGAGTTTGAAGCCCTAATAAGACATGAGTCTCGGTTTGGGCCAGACATGTGTCACATCTGGGGCAAGAGTTGGTTTGCTATTCTGACCATAAAATTGATTTCCTGTATAATAGATCAGTGTGCAGCCAAGTTACACAGCCTTACACAAGCTCTGTACAGGGAGACAAGCTGAGCCCTGAAAAGCTGGAGCCCGATTTGAGAGAAAGCAAACATCCTCAGATCCAGAAAAAGTTTTTTGTTTTTTGCTTTGACTCTTTAGAGTGGCTTTTAACATTATGCAATGTGAAAAAGCCATACAGACTGCAATAAACTCAACATATACTGTATAAATGTTTACAGATATACACATACAACATCCGAGCACATATATAATTGCGTTTGGATTATGGATAGTTTAACAGTGTTAATGTTTGCTGTGACCATATGCTGTTTGTGCAGTGTTTTGCTGAGACCAGGGCCTTTTGAAAAGCCACCAACAGCCTCTAAGTGAAAATATTTGAGGCCAAAACAGCAAAACTTGTCTGAAAAAAAAAAGGTTCTTCAATGTTAAGCTGTCTAGGGATTACAGAAGGGTTGTATAGCCATTTCCCTGTCTGATAATCCTGCCACAGGCCCCTGCCACTTTCTAAGCTTTTTGTGGCACAACTGCACACTTTAAGTGCATTTGGACAGATAATAGAGAATTAAAATGATTCTGCCATTATTTCGCCCCATCCCAAAAACAGTATTATAGACTGACACCATCAATGGGATAAGAATGGGGTTAAATGAGCAATTAAGCACAACAAAAACAGCACATGCAGACTGGAACAAATGCAGGTTGTAATAACAGTCGGGCCATTAAGACTAAGGCTGAGCAGAAAACTAAGAGATCATCGTCTACAGATTAATCCGTCCATAAGGCTATTATTGTTATGTGTGTGGGCTCACACAACGATCACCATTAAAAATAAAAAGAGTAGACTCTACATACATATTATCATGATATCATCCTGATATCATACCTCACTGAGTGCAGATTAAATTGGTCACTGAGGCAAAGCGTGTTTTGATTGCTAAGTGAGACTTACTCCAATAAGGATTATAAGGAAATAACATGAGTTCTTCATCACTGCCAGTACTAGTTTTTATAGGCTGGCCTGCTTTATCTAATGAATACATACAGCACTTCAAATATGTGAAATATTGTCTATAAAATACATAAAACACACTAGGTACATGGAAAGATGAATAAAGTGCTAAAATGATTCAACATGGCGGAATAATGTATGGTGTCACATTTTCACTTCAAAGAACTTACTGCTGGATTGCGTAAGATTATTACGACGCAGTGAAACTCATCTAACCAATCCCTGCCTTGCATCCTCTCTCTCTCTCTCTCTCTCTCTCTTTGTGTCATGGGTAACTCAGCACTGTGGGACTTGGCTGACCACTCCTCCTTAATCAGTTAAAAACCTAGCAGCGTGGCTTTAGCCATCCAGAGCGTAAAGCTCTCTTTCTGAAATCCCCACAACTGGCTTGCCTCTCCACGTCCTGCCCCTCATTTCCATAGACCCAAGCTGTTCAGCAGAACAAGGTGCTTTACAAGCGCAAATATCACAAATAAGCTTTCGCTAATTCCGCCGAAGCCCCGAATCCGCCTCTCCGGCAGCGCTCTTTTGGCTGAGTGACAGGAAATTAAGAGGCATGGGCATTAAAGAGGGCTCCATCAGGGGACAGAGTAGGAGTGAACGAGACATAAACAGGGAGAGAGAGAGAGAGAGAGAGAGAGCACAAGAAAGAGAGCACGACAGAAATAGAGGCAATATTAAAACTTGTGTATGACAAAGTCACTGTGGGGGTACGTGCATATCTGTGGCAGGTGTCATTACATCAGGTGCACAAGCCTGGGAAAATATGCTCAGTTTTTATCTTCTTCTTTCTTCAGTTTAACCACCTGACTAAGAAAACTGACAAACAAACAATACAGATATTCATAAATAAAGACAGCACTTTCTCACCTTTTGTTGCCAATCGCAGACACTGAGTTTTGGTTTCCTGCAGACAGAACAGACGCAAACAGATTAGCACACCGGCAAAAACAAAACAAATGTAATTCATTAACACTGTTATAACACATAGCGTGTAAAAGGTTTGCATGTCTACAGCCTCTAACTCTATTCTCAAAAACGAAAAAAAAAAAAAAAAAAAAAAAGATCCCCACAGAGAGCTTCAGCTGGGGCCAGAGCAAAGCCTGACCGAAGCTTTAAGCAGTGTCTACCTTCTCCACGCTGCTGACCGCCTGGAAGTAGATGTTGTAGTTCTTCCTGGGCGCCAGCGGAGGGTTCCAGAAGCCGCGGTAGGTCTTGTTGTCCCCAACCGTGAAACCCATGGGTTCCACCAGCTTGGTGGGTGGCAGCTCGGCGGCAAAGTAGTACGGTAGTCCGCCGCTGGAGGCGCTTTGGTAGGAGACAGGCACCTGGTAGCAGTCGGTGGAGCTGGCCTCACGCCGCGAACGGTGAGGATTGAGCTCCTCCACCACGATCTGATAAGCACTGTGGAGTGTGGGGGGGGGGTTAAAATTAAAAGAGGATAAATGCTGTCACCCAAGACTACGTCACCCAACATTCAAACCTGTGGGTGAATGTGAATACACACACACACGCACACGCGCACACACACACAACCGACCCATAAACACAGGAGCGGCATGATCAACACCTTATCACCCAAGGGCCTTAATCTAGATTTTGACTTCTTTTTGTCTTCTTTGTATTTACTTTGCATTTGTATACATTTGTTGTCTTTGTTTTTGATTGTAATGCCTAGTCTATTGGTGTTCAGAGGCGGGACTGTAGGTGTACTTTGTATGCCAATGTTGGTGTTGCCCTGCCCTCAAATGGGCGTACTCATGCTAATTGCTTAATAGCCTAATATACCTGATTCACATCACTTGTCCTAATTATCTGTACAGGCCATTTTGTGCTTTTATACTGGCAGTGCTTTTCTATTCATTAAGATGCCTGAAGAAGATCGTATGCCCTTTTTGATTTGGCACCTGCTGAAACACTTTTGGACGTGCGCACTTCATAGTATGCCATGTTTTCTCAGACTCTCCTCTCTCTCAGCACACACACACACACAGGAAAAAAGCCAATTTCTTCACTCTGATGTCTAATCTACAGCCTTGCTCCAAAATGACATGGCCCTTAATAAGCAGTCATTATTTCTGACTGAGCGGTGAGAGGCTCTTAAACGAGTGCCGATGAACATCCAATTGGAGCCAAACCAGACACTTACTTCATTTCTATTTAAGAATCACAAACATGGCAGGGACTTTTACACCCCTTTCAGTATGTCCCTTTTTGACTTCCTTCTTCCACTATGTGCCTCGTCTCCAAATTCACCTCCTCTAGGGCTTTTGCGGGGTGAGAGCAGAAACTGCTAAGCTATCAAACGTTGCAACGAAACGTTGGCGCTAAGGCGACAACTACGTGGTTTGGGGGGGGGTCACAAAGGAGGCAAACACAGTGGAAGAAATCTCGTCACATGCCCAGGGAGCTGTGAGAAGTGAGGGCTCTGTGATTACGGATTCCTCCATGGCTCAGGGGCTTCCTCCGGAACACTGCACACCGTCCCTCACTTGACACCCTCTCTTCCCTACGACTGGCTCTCTCAGCCTCGTATCTCCCTATCCTTTAACGTTAACAATGGGCCACTCCAGATGTAGCCCTGGCCTTTACCTCTCTGACCTTCTCGTGACCTCTAGTTTGACTTGAATGGCCGCGGAGCTGAAACATGACCGGCTGTCCATAATGACCCCACAGCTGGGCTCAGGAACTTGCCCTTGTCCTTTGAGATAGAGCAAGCGTCTGGACTGGACTTTTTTTTTCTTTTCTTGTCGCTCTTCCTCCATAGCTTTCCCTCCCTCCCTCCCTCCCTCTCTCCATCGATCTCTCTTTCTCTTCCTCTCTCCATCCCTCTCCCCCCTCTCCATCGTGTAGCGCTAGTCAATGACAAACTGTTACAAATTACCTGAGCAGATGGCCAGAGGCGCATTATATCTCACTCGCTCTAACGGCATCTTAACTAACTCGCCCCAAATTGCGGGGACCCCAACCTGTCCTGTGATTATCCATCAGACGCCATCAGTAGTCGTGCCAGGAAAACAGCGCTCTGTGCCAGAAGCCATCAAAGTTAGACTGCCTGCTTCCATTTTGAAGCCTATATCCAGATACAGTACATAGCGCAGTACAATCTGTCCAATATGCCATCATTGTCTCAGTATTATATTGAAAATTGTACCCGTCTTAACATTGTTGATGCATGCAAATCTTTTAATCTGCAGACACACACACACACACACACACACACACACACTTGCTAATCCTGGCTAGAGCAAATTCTCACTCACGCTGACATCTATAGTGCTGGCCTTATGAAAAGATATCTGATTAAATGATTAGACGATGCAATGTAAACAAACAATCCAAACCCACACAAACAAATAAGCCCTTGAGTTGACACAAACAACAATAACAACATAACACTAAAAACAACATAAGGGAAAGTCTTTGCTGGACTCAATGTAGGGGTGGGGGATAACAAAGCAAAAGGAAAAAAGTTATTGGGTGGTTTGTATGCAGCACTGTTTGTCCCTCAACCCCTGCCGCCAAACATCGCAGCCTTTCCAATTTTCGACTTGTGCGGAGCGCAAGCTGGGTCGCATAATGGCTGATTTACTGAGCCGGAGAGCCGAGTTATCTTCAAATCCACCTTTATGACGAGCAGCTCCACACACACTCTATATCCCAGCCCTGCACTCAACGGGCAGGCGGAAATGAACAGGGCGCAGGGTGACAATGGACCAATCAAACGGAGATCGCAGCTGCTGATGGTCCACGGGTCCCCTGCAGAGTCCTCCTCTGATTCGCTAGGCGTCTATTTGCGAGGGGGCTCTGGGACGGAGCCGGTGAGGGAGCAGGTGGCCAGACAGACAGTGTTGCTGGAGGAAGGCACCGGAAAGAGCTGAGGTGACATGAGGTGACAAGACCTCGACTAGTGTCCTAATCTCTCGCGGACCTCAAACATCATGCCGTGGGAACACACAGTGGGGGGCTCAAACATGTTTTGCTTGTGGGGGGGCAACAACAACCCTCGCTGTGTGACGGGTTAATTCTTTGCAGGGGATGGTGAAGCAGGATCATGTCCACGAAAACCATCCCTGCTAATGGTTTCTATCTAGATGAAGTGGCATAGAGTCGAGGTAGAGAGAATAGCCTTGGGG
Organism: Alosa alosa; assembly: GCF_017589495.1. NCBI lineage: Eukaryota > Metazoa > Chordata > Actinopteri > Clupeiformes > Clupeidae > Alosa > Alosa alosa. Next base: position 16,285,053 of record NC_063196.1, read on the forward strand.
GGGGGGGTTGCTGTTTTAATGGGAATGAAAGATTGACCAGACTGAAGTGAGTGTGGGATCACAAACCTGATAGGAGCACCCTTGGCCTGCGCAGGCTTGAGGAGGACGGTGATGGTGGTGGCCGTCTCATTCAGGAAGGCCTCGGAACTGTCGTACTCCTGCAGAGTAGGAGCTGCAGAAGGGCAGAAGGTGCGAGAGAGAGAGAGAGAGAGAGCAGAGAGAGAGAGAGAGAGAGAGAGAGAGAGAGAGAGAGAGAGAGAGAGAGAGAGAGAGAGAGAGAGAGAGAGAGACTCATGACTTTCAATGCATTTACGAGACACTTTTGTCTTAACTGACAAGTTCCTCCAGTTTCAAGCTCCATGTTATTTATCTGCATGGGTGATGCACTGCCACAGCGCTTGTGCCACAGTCTCTACTGCAGCATTTGTGTGGAGAGAACACGAGGAGTTGAACATTCATCAGACCTGACTAGGCAGAGGAGTTGCCATTAAAGAACAATTCATGTCAACACAGCCTTGTTCACAACATCCTTGAAAGAAAGTTCCATTTGGGGTTTGACCTCCTTATACATCTGGGGTTGCTGAATGCTTCTTCGTATTCAAAACAAGGTTTCTGAAGTACTTTTGCACAATTTTCTCCCGGTTAAGGGTGACCCAGCTCGTCTTTTTTGGTGGAAAAGGGGGCTATGAACTATGATTTTCCCTGATTACGCTTCAATTACAATACTTATATCTCTTCAAGACCGAAAGCATGCGCTCACAAATAGAAAGCACTCAGGTCCCCCACTCTTCCACGGCAGAAGCCACTGTCGTCCATTAGCCGCGGAGGAATATGTCAAGAAGCTTTTATCTCCATTCACCTGCCTAATTTGATTCCCTTGAATGCCGGCCTGTGCTCTGCTTGGCATTATCACTTGATGAGGTCCTCGGCTGACGGTTTTCAATAGATCCCAAATACATCCGCTGCAGTGGCGGGGACTCGATGAGTGCTGCCAAGATTGAGAGAGTGTGTGTGTGTGTGTGTGTTTGTTTGTTTGTGTGTGTGTCATTTGGACATGACTGCAACACAAACAGTTACCCACTGCCGCTGATGCCCGCTCTAAAAAGCAGCTGGAGAGAGGCACTGAGCAATGGTCTGCAGATGTGCACGGAACGGCGAGATCTGCATAAAGGGGCCATTAACGGCACCACACAATAGCAAGCGCGGGACACTCGCACTCGGCATTAGCATCTGTTAGATGCGAACAATTTTTACCATCCATTCATAAAGCTCTCCCCCACCCACCACACCCCCACTCTGGTCCATCCAGTGGACTTAATTGCATGAGATGACAACACTTCATCATGTTTGGGTGAGAGTGTGAGTCGAGCCCATAGCAGAGGCTATTAATGCATTATTTTTCATTTTAGCACTTCCCAGGTTTTTTGTCTTTTTTTTTTTTTTTGTCAAATGCTTTCATTAGGTTTGCTGCTTACTTCTGTTTCTTAGTCACCACAGCTGTATGTGAATGCATCTGCTGTATGGCTCTGTTGCACCTATCCGACTTCAAGCTTGAGAGGTTGCTGACAGTCTTGTCAGATATTCTGTGTGCGCGTGTGTGTGTGTGTGTGTGTGTGTGTTGTTTATCATCCGAAGAAGAAATACTCTTTTCTGATTGGCTGGTGGGGTGGCTATTAATTCTGAATAACGGGACACCTATGAAGTAGATCTGGTAAAAAAAAACGTTTAATCATCGTTCCATATCGATGCTTATGAATGGTAACTATAACAACCATAAGAGGACAACGGTTGAGCCTGGAAGCAGGCTTCGCAACAATGGAATCAACTGTCAACAAGCTGTCCATGCCATCACTGTTAGGGCCAAAGAAAGTTGTACAACAAACTGAACAAGTCGGCTTCTTTTTAAACTGAAACGCTTGTTTTGTTTGCATGCTATAAAGGCATGACTATTGCCTATAGTGGCAACCGGGTGAAAAGCAGGATAACGGCCTTCAAGGTGTCCTGTTACGCTGTGCGTCAGGGAGTTCTTTGCCTCTCGCCCTCGTCCATGAATTCCGTTATCACAGGACACCCCAGCGACAGTTATCCCTTACATGTCTCTGTGGCTATTTTCTTATTATCTCTCTATGGCTAAAGGTACCAACATTTGTGTATTTGCTTGTACAGTATGTATCAGTGGATATAAGTCTGTGTGTATGTGTGTGAGGGCCTGAAAGCAGACTACTACTACTACTACTACTACTACTACTACTACTATTTCCTACAGTATTGCATGCAAGTGTGAAATGTGTTGTTAGGACCTGAAGACACGTCTGAACCCCTACCTGAGATGTTGGTGGTGACATTAAGGGTGGTTGGTGGTCCGAAGCCCTTGACGGTGCTGGCACGGGTGATGAACTGGTAGGTGGTCCCAGGGTGGAGCTGCGAGAAGACGTGGTGGGTGGTGTTCCAGGGCAGCGACACGATGAGCGGCGGCCGCATCAGCACCGACGTGTCGAACGAGCGCATGGCGCTGCAGCTGATCTGTTCAGGCGGGAGACCACAAGCAAAACTGGGTGAGTTCAAACGCACCGTTTGTTCCCAATTAGCACAGACTCAGCCACTGGAAATCACCATCGCCAATACGAACATGAATATTCCGAGCAAGCCTCAACAATAACACGACTCCACGGCTCCGACTGAAAGGATTAATTGCGTTAATGTGGTGTAAAGCGACGTCTGTCTAGGGGTATTACTGGATGAAATAACACACTAATTTGGATGTAAATCCAAATTAATGCTTTGTTTTATTAGTGGATTTTAGAGCAATTAATATCCATGAAATTGAATATATTGAAGTTTTGCGAAAAAGAGGCCTTCAGAGAGGCCTTTTTCCTTCACCAGAGAGGAGTGAGTTTCAGCTTACAGCACCCCCAAACCCCTTTTTTCCTGGACTTTGGGCAGAGTTCCCATACTCGCAGATGGACAGTATGGAAAGAACATTTTCTCTGCAGTGAAAGTTCAGAGTCTTTTACGACCGCTGCTCCCTCTCTTAATGCTCTTAAGTCAAATAAAGTCCTGCATTTCTCAATCAATACCGTGGCTCTGCATTTAACCTGGAGCATATATCATGACTCTGAATACAGTGCAGTGCTTAGGCCACTATCCGTGTGTAACTGCTTTTGGTCTTAACTGCCCCTGACTGGCTAGGCCCAGTTCATCATCTTCTGCTGATCTCTGGACATTGTGCTTGTGGATCTCAGAGAGTTGGAGAACCGTCAAAAACACACAAGACAGACACAGATACATAAACCACATGTGGGGAGCAGCAACGCAAGAGACAGACCGTCCCCCCACCACTCTCTGTCCAACAGGCCTCCCTAAACCACAAACCACAACCGCCCCAACTCCCGCCCGCCTGCCTCTCTCTCTCTCTCTCATTACCTCATACTGCGTGATGATTCCGTTGGGTTCCAGTGGCTCCTTCCAGTACAAGAAGATGCGATCTTCGAACGGTGTGGCTTTCATGGACTCACTGGGCACGGGGCCAGGCACTGCATTAGGTGAGGAGGGGGGAAGAGAGAGAGAGCGATGGAGGGAGAGAGAGTGAAAGAGAAAGAGAAAAAGAGAAGGAGTTGTCACGCAATTGCAAGGGTAGCATGATTAATATGGCGTCTCTGATGAAAACCACTCATGAGTCTCTCTTGGCTATTACACCTTGGTGATGGGTTTCATTTACAGCAAATCCATTACTATGCCCAAAACTGGGCAACAAACAAGAGAAGAAAGCATCATCATGATTGAAGGAGGCTATGATATTTGTTTTTGCATTTCTTTGGTGTTTGCGCTGATGGGTCTGTCTGCTTTGTCTTCCTGATTTGGGATTTGCTTTATCGCCAAGCGACGCCATTCAAGAAATAAATAAAACACACAAACAAACAACAACAGCCCTGGTTTAGCCTGTCTGCTAACTATTTATCTCTTGTGAAAAAAGATACTTTTATGTGACTGATGTGTTTTTTTATTTGTGTAAATATGCTAAGAGATCATCAGGCTTATTATTCAATCAAATACTGAAACTGACACTCACAATTACCCAGCTTGGCATAAACCAACTCTGTGTTGTCTTCTAAGCCAACAGAGCGCTACTGGCTCTTTGAAGCACTCACTTTGACATGAAAGGGTGGAAAAAGAAAAGATTTTCTGGAGAAAAGCAGGGAAAGGTTTGTGTATTTTTGGGGGGAAGGGGCATGGGGAGTTTGAAGAGACCTGCTCTAACTGCATCCAGAGATGTCTAATCCGCTCGCTCGCTGTCTTGCTCCCTCACAGTAGACGGGGCGTGAGTTGCATGGGGGGGAGGGGGGTCATGTGATGGCGCACATGTCACTCGAGTCAGTGAATGGGAGCCCAAGGGGGGTGGCTCCGAAAAAATCGTCTGTCTCTCAGATCAGAGAGAGAGTGTGTGTGTGTGTGTGTGTGTGTGTGTGTGTGTGTGTGTGTGTGTGTGTGTGTGTGTGTGTGTGTGTGCGTGTATGTGTGTGGGCTAGTTGAGTCTAGGGCTCTCCTTCAGTGTCAGATTGAAAGTGTGTGTGTGTGAGTGTGTGTGTGTGTCGTATACAAACGCGCTTGTTTGTGTCATTGGGGTACAGTCTACCTCTCTGCTGTGCATGAAAGACTGAAACAGAGGAAGTCAGAAAAATCTTATGTGTATGAGTGTACATGTGTAAAAGTAATAGTAAAAGTAAGAGACATGTATGATGTGTATGTGAAAAAGAACAAGAAAGAAAAAGCCTGTGTGTGTGTGTTTGTCTGTGTGTGTGTGTGTTTGTCTGTGTGTGTGTGTGTGTGTGTGTGTGGATACTCGCATTTGTATGTGTGCGAGTAGTGTGCTGAGGCGCTCACTGAGGCCACTCTGTTTACAGAGGCTGTGCCGGCTTCACACCCTCCAGACAAGCCCCTATTCATCAAATATGTGCCACTGAGACATCTCTCTCTTCCCCATGCGCATGCATGCACGCACGCACACACGCAATAACATGACTTAATTTATGTAAAAGGTAACAATTAGCTACGGGACAAAGCTCTATTTTTTCTCCAGCTGATGTTTGTTGCTGGGCTTTGATGTTGATGGTGTGGTTTCTTATTCCAGGAAACAGCCTTAACTGGCCCTGACATGACTAAATGAAAAAGCAATCACAGAAATAGCTCTGGATTGAGAAGTGTGTGTGTGTGTGTGTTAGGTGGAGTGGATTGATTTTTTTCCTTATGAATTCTAGCCAGAGCCTAGCGCCTGGCTCAGCCATTTCTCAGTGTTTATCTCTCAGGTAGGGCCGGGCTGCACACACGGAAGCCTAAACAGGCCTCGGCCTACTTCAAGGGATCAGCCAAATAAGGCATGAAGGCAGCACCCCCCACCCCCAATCATCTACATGAGGGAGGTAGAGTGGGAGTGTGTGAGAGAGAGAGAGAGAGAGAGAGAGAGAGAGAGAGAGAGAGAGAGAGAGAGAGAGAGAGAGGGAGTGAGAGAGGGAGTAAGAGAGAGAGAGAGAAGGGGGAGAGGGAGTAAGAGAGATAGCGGGAGAATGAGTGAGTGAATGAGTAAATGAGTCAGAGAGAGAGTGAGTGATTGAGTGAGTAAGAGAGAGAGAGGGAGGGAGGAAGGCAGGGAGGGAGAGAGAGAGAGTGAGTGAGTGAGTGAGTGAGTGAGTGAGTGAGAGAGAGAGAGAGAGAGGAAGAGTGAGTGAATGAGTGAGAAAGAGAGGAAGAGTGAGTGAGGGAGTGTGCGGTCCTCAGGCTGTTTGTGCCGTGTTAGGAATTCCGGTCTGCTCGCCCCTGTTATCAGAGCCGCTGGGCGCCCTGCTCTCCCGCCAGTGACCATTAAAGGCAGAGCCAGCAAGGTGGCGACGTGACCTGCTTCAGAAGACTTGATTTACTGTACCCCACCTGGGAGCTTGGTTGTGTGTGGGTGTGTGAGTGTGTGTCTGTCTAGATACTGTTATATCTGTGTGTGTGTGTTTGTCTTTATGTTTCTGTGTGTTAAAGGTTTTCATTTGGCCGTGCGTGAGCAGCACTGTAATTCAAAGGAAATACAAGTGGACTGTAATTCAATCACCCAGGTGGCAAGGTGGGCCGAAAAAGGTATTTGATTGAAAACATGTGGATCCATCTAGGAAAGAAAATGTACAAGCAAACCTGTGTGTGTGTTTTTTTTTTTTTGGGGGGCTGAAGATTGTTTTCAAATGAACAACTTGGATTTCCTCTGAGCAAACAATCTATAGCAAATACAATATGTCTTTGTACTATGAACATTGAATTTTGTGAACTTATGTTGCACTGAAGCCATATACAGTATGCTACTGTGTTGTCTAATATGTTTCACAGTTGTGGTGGTGGTGTGGTCTGAACCTTCAAACAGAAGTGTAGAATATCTACTGTCTGAATACATGTGTTTGTGAATATGGAAATGCTTGTCTAAGTAGTGTGTGTGTGTGTGTGTGTGTGTGTGTGTGTCTATAGTCCATACCATCCTCTTCGGTCTGTATAATGGTCTCGTCGCTCTCCTTGCGCCCCTCTGGGTTGGTGAGGATCATCTTGAGGCTGACGTTGGTGTTGGGCGGCAGATTGGCCACCACGTGCCGCGGCGCTTTGGGGTCCATGTCCAGGCATTCGGCCTTGGTCTGGTTGTGGGTGTTGTAGTAGTGGTAGCAGATTGTCACGTTGAAGGTGTGGCATCGGGTGATGTTGTAGCCCAGCGACTCCCAGTCCACTGCAATGAACCGAGCCTGGATCTCGGCGATCTTCAAGCTCTTCGGCGTCCGCATTGGCTCTGTGTGTGCAGAACACAGATGCATTGTGGGTTATTACTGTGCCTTATGCCCAAATGACAAAGGTGGTAGACAGCGCCACCTAGAGATAGCTAGCGGCAGCTTTGTGATTTCCTACATTTTGAAAATATTTTTGGGGTCTTTTTTATGCCTTTAATTTGACAGGGCAGTGGAGAAAGTGACAGGAAGTGAGTGGAAGAGAGAGATGGGGCGGGATCGGGAAATGACCCGGGCCAGACGTGGACCCAAATACAGTACAGGCGCTGTAACCAGCTGCACCACAGCGCCCCCTTTGATTCCCTATATTAAAACACATAAAACATGTCACTTTGGGGAGTGCATTTTTCTCCAGCAAAAAGGGTGAAAGGAACAAAACGGCAAACAACTCATTAAACAGATATTGGCTATTCATAGGTGTGAGTAACAGGCCTGGGCAAATGCATATTAACATTTATTAACCCATCTGTTTCGTCTAGCCGCCCTGACTGTTATAGACAGGGAGCGGTCACCTAGCATTCCTACAACAGCAGCCCCACGGAAAACAGTCAGGGCGCTTTTATTTCCCCCCCACCGCCGACCCACACTCCCAATTCCACAGGGGCTCAACGAAATCTGCAGTCAAATAATGAGCCCATTAACAAGATTCAATGTCAGTGGCAGTTGAGGGGGTTGGGGTGGGGGTGAGTTTGAGGGAAAGAGAGTGTGTGTGTGTGTGTGTGTGTGTGTGTGTGTGTGTGTGTGTGTGTGTGTGTGTGTGTCGTAAATGCAGAAGAGAGGAGGAGGAGATCTGCACACAGATGCCAGTGGCTGACCAGGGGGACACTGGCAAGAGCCTCTAAATTAGCCAATACATCACCCAGGGAAAAAAGTCAATATAATCCGACCTGCAATCCATCAACAGCTCATGGCATGGCGGCTACTAATTACTCTAATACTGCAATTTACCTGGCCAATTGGAGCAATAATGCAAATAGTGGCTTTTGTCTCCCCGCACAGAATGGAGGAAGAGGATATAGCCTAGTGCTGCTGGGCTAGAGGGAATTGGATCAATTGATAAGTGTCGTGGATCCTCTGTATGAACACTTTATGGCAAATTGTTCCAATTAGTATCTTGTCTATGTCATGTGAGTTGCTAATGTCGCTAATGCCTTTTACAGATATTGTATATTAGAGATGGGCCATTAAGTCAATGTGCTGATGCAAGTGGTTTTGAGAAAGTCTTTAAGAAAAAAAAAAAGTTTTTGATTCTGGGGAAAAAAGGGGCAACGCAGATAACTCTTAATGATGTGAACGCTGGCTCCAATACTGCCTCTGAGAAACGGCATAAGTGGGATGAACTTCCAAGAAACAGCAGGCGTCATTGATTTGCCTTGATAGGGGACCTGTACAGAGTGATGGGATTCTCCAGCCGGATGAGCAGCCTTTCACTGACATCAAGCTGAATACCTGCCGTGAGTATTGGGCCCCTTCTTATAACACCTTAACATTTAAATGCCATCCATCTTGACACTGGAGGTTAATGGGGCTTAGATATTTAACCGATATATAGATATATAACCGAATGCTTCTTTTTTTCTGGCAGCAAAAAAATGGAGCAAGACTCGAGAGTGTCAGGGCTCACACATAAACTACAATATTTGCCCTTTAATGCATGGGGGAAATGTCTTGTTGGTTGTATTCCGAAGGGGCATATCATTAAGCCAAAGTGAAATTGGAATGTCACCAAAGCATGTGCTAGAAGCCTGTTACATTTTGTAGTGCGCTGATGGATAGCCGGCAGACAGCCGGGGGTTCCCGCCCAACATGCAGGGCTCTCCAGCACAGGCCATTGCTGAGGCCTTATTGCCATACCGGTGTGGACGCTTATACGCACCCAATACACTGCTCTCATTATAGGAGCAAATGGGCTAATGCCTTGGCAGGACTGCATCGGGCTCAAGGTGGATAGAAGTAAAGCTCATGAGACAAATAACTAGGGCTCAGACCAACAGCCATGAAGCGATGAAAGAAAGAAAAATGTAAAAAATACAGTATATCAAATCTTTTGTGCTGCAGATAACCAAGACCCAAGAAGTGTTGAACAGAAATCTTTCTTCTTAAAGATTATATTTGGTCATACAAAAGAAACAACAGTCAAAGAGTGAAACGTGAGCTCTTGGCACTAAATTGTGGATGGATTTTAATTCTTTTTTCTTCCCTGCCTCAAGCAGGAACCCCCGGTGAGTGCAATCACCTGCGGTTTGATGAGAGGAGTTCAGGAGTGCCTTTCCTTTGTAGTCTAATTAAAATGAAAACCCAAGCATGAAGACAGGGGGACTTGTTAACACAGGGCCTCACAGTGACTGCCAGCTTTGGGCTTATTAAAAAATAAAGCTCTCTCTCGTTCTCTCTCTCTCTGTCTGTCTCTCTTCCTCTCTGTCTCTCTCTTTCTCTGTCTCTCATTTTCTTGTTCTCTGTCTGTCTATCTCTCTCTCCCTCTCTGTCTCTCTCACATTCCTGTTCTCTCTCTCTCCCACTCTTGTTCTCTCTGTCTCTGTCGGTCTCTCTCTTTCTCACTGTCTCTCTCACGTTCCTGTTCTCTCTGTCTCCCTTTCTTGTTCTGTCTGTCTCTCTCTTGCGGTGCTGACTCAGGGAGTGGAGGTTGATAGTGGATTAAACTTGTGAATGTGCCTATTGTGGGTTTATCACATCTAGCCCTATTTATTAGCATGTCCCCGGCCTAATGAAACAAACAGACACGTTCCTCCCGGAAACGACGAGTTGTCGTTCCGCATTGGAGCCGCCTCAAAGTGAAGCGCGTAATCGCACAGTGAGTGCCAGAAATAACCTGGAGTAAATTAAATCTCACTTCTCTTCTATGGAAGGGTGTGTGTGTGTGTGTGTGTGTGTGTGTGTGTGTATATATATATGAGTGAGAGTGTGAGAGAGTATGGTGTTTGAGACAGATACACAGAGGTGGAGTGGGGGAAATGGGGGACATGGGGAGAAGGAGGGGGAACAAAGAGAGATGGACAATCACCGGGTGCTGGCCTCAGGCTTTTTTAATTTGAAGCCCTGTCCACAGGTGACCCTGTGCAAGATGAAGAAAAGAAAGAAAAAAAAGAAAGAAAAAAACTCAGTCGCGTTGGCCTTATTTAATAGCGAAGCCCACTTCTTCCTGGAAGTGGGCTCTGCAGGAGAATTGCCGTCTCTGAGGCGCTGCAGGTTATCAGCTACCGTGAAAAGGAGAATGCGCCCCCAACCTGTTGACTCTGCCCCTCCCCACGGCCACCACACACACACCTCCCCCCACAGAACAAGTGGCTAATAAATACCCCCCTCCCAGCCCTGGCTCCCCTGACTATTACTTCCCTAGTGAGCAACATAACGGTTATTTAGGAGAGCCTCTAGTGGGTGAGGATGCAATTCACTCTTGTCTAGAGATAATTGCACACAAATGGTTAGGAAAAAAGGGGGTGATGTGATTACAAGGGAAAAATACATGCGTAGCCCACAGGTGTTTTATTTTTTTTTTTTTACCTATAACAAGTCATTATGTGCTTGTCAGTCAGGGAAGGGACGATGACAGTGTGCTATTGCTTCTGATCCCAGGCAAAAAAAAAAAAAAAAAAAAAAAAACGTATTAAGTCTTGACAGGTCTCGGGGAGAGCACAGCGGAAATTAAAAGAATGACTGTGTGTGTGTCTGTGGAGGCCGGTGTGTGTGTGTGTGTGTGTGGGGGGTCTCTGTGTGTGTGAGTGTGTGTGTGTGTGTGTGTGTGTGTGTGTGTGTGTGTGTGTGTGTGTGTATTTTGCCAAGTGGTCAAGGCAATATTGGCTCACAGCTCAATTTGGTCACCCACACCAGGACAAAGAGAAAGAGCTGGTGGTAATGGCCGACACACAGACAAATAGGAGGAGAATCAAATCAAAATCTATTTTTTCTCTCCCCACAAGATCTTTGGACAAATACCGCAACACATCCCAGCGTCTGAAATCCAGTTAGTCCCTGAGCAGACATCAGGCGGATGAGACATAGCAAATGTATTCCCTTGACTTTCAAAATCAGAGATCAAAGACGGACGGCTGCTGAAGATAGGGAGCCGAGCTGTCACCTCAGAGAGACGAAGGTGTTGAATAAACCCAGGACCAGTGGCCATGTCAAGGCTGGAGAATGTTCAATTCAGGTTGTGATGGAAAGAAAGATTACCCTGCCCACCCGCCCCCCCCCCCCACACACACACACACACACACACCTCCCACCTTAACCACCACACACACACAAGCCCTGCTCGAACCTCCTCCTCACCGTCCTGAAAAACAGAATGACTTAAAGGGCCCCAAGTCAGAATAAGATGGATCTCTGACCATCTCCAAGTTAGAAGAAGATGGATCTCTGGCCCATCAATTTATGTGTCAAACGGACGATAGCATGTTGGGGCAGAAAATAAATTGCCCCTGACGTTCAATGGCCCATCAGCTTTCTGGCACAGCTCTACACACCACAACACACACAATCCCACAAACACACACAGACACAGACACAGACAATATTTGCTCAATAGACAATTATGTGTCTCATCACGCCCCTCCCACCCCGTGGTTCCATGCACCCGATGTTTATTCTATCGCCCTGGTGTATGATTAACAACGTGTGTACCCTTCAGGATTGATCAATACTTTCTAAGCCTCTGCATTAACTTTACAGATTAGGCATCCTCCACGATGATAAATTTCATTGATTCCCCCGGAGCTCAAATGTTAAAACTGGCACACACTAACCCAGACACCCCCCCCACACACACACACACACAGACACACACACACACACACACACACCTCAATCTGCGCTGAAATTAAAACTGAGCTATGCAGCTCTTGGGGGGCCCCGAGCTCAGGAAGCCCATATTATTTATAGCTGGGTCTATCCAACCTTATGCCTGTTACTGCCGATGAATATAGATACAGAAAAAACAGGGTGAGAAGTAAATATTTGTCACCTTGCTGAGGAAGCCAGAGGGGTGGAGGGGTCAGGGGGAGGGTTGCCCTTTGGGCCCAAACACAAATGGGCCGTCACACACACGGACACACCGAAAGACAAACAGACCTCCCCCTTCACCCTCCGCCACTCTCCAGTTCCCCCTATCTGCCCTTATCTACAGTTCACTGGAGGGTGATGAGGGGGAGAGGGGAGGCCGGTGTGTGTGTGTGTGTGTGTGTGTGTGTGTGTGTGTGTGTGTGTGTGTGTTGGTGGAGGGCATTCTAGTGCCTCTGCTTTTGGGATTCCATCCAGCGCCAACAATCCTCTGGCATCCCTGGATCCTTAATTGCTGTGACAAATCGGCGATTGATGTAGAAAACAAAACCTATTGTTTTTGCACAGCCGTCTCTTTGTGGCGCGCCAACAATACCCACTTTATCTCTCTGGTGTGCAGCCTCCATCAAAGGGAGAGGGAAAGAATGAGAGAGAGAGAGAGAAAACACCATTTACATACATAAAAAGGTAAATCGAGAGTGATTTGAAGCGCTCCAAACTTCCAGAGTGCAAATCAATAATAATCAAATGAACAATGACTTTTTAAATGGCGTAGATGCCTTATCGAATTTGATTTGTGTTTGATTTCGCTTTCAGTAATCACATTCAATTACATTAATCAAAGTGGGAACACATAAACAGTTCTTTTACTCGGCAAGAGGACACTGGGATAAAAACGACAAAAATACTAAAAGACAAATCTACAATCGAGGGGCTCTTTTGATAATCACTTGCGTCGAATGTCACAACTTCATTTGCTTGCGTATCTAATTTTAAGCCATGGGTGGCATTGATTAGGGTTAATTAATTAGACGCAGCTTGAAAATGCATTACTGCACTGACATTAATGCACTTAGCGGGAAATGTGTGGCCTGGACATCGTGCTGGAAAGAGATGGGAAAACCAGACTACATTTAGTGATTAGCAGAGAGGGTGGAGAGGTCTCCGATTTAATTGCAAAACCAGACGCTGAATGGATAAGGACTTTAATGATCTCAGAGACAAAAAAGTTGCTTTTTTTGAAGCGATGTCCTTACGAACTCTCCGAGAAGTATTTAATGGTACAACTTTCAGCCTCAGTTCAAATGAAACTTTGAGACAAAACTAAGAAGTAGAAAATGAGTACACCGTGGTACAAAAATAAATCTGCACAAAACTAATAAACAACAAAACTTGCCTTAACATTAACAAGAGCTGCCCTCCAAATTGGGTCACTCAGTTATGGAAAAGTGCGTGTGTGTGTGTGTGTGTGTGTGTGTGTGTGTGTGTGTGTGTACTGGACATATTCAGAAGCAATACTGACAGATGACCGCAATAACAGATCACTAGCAGGCTGTTGACTTAAAGCCATCTCCTGAGCACGATGTGTGCGAGTGCCGAAGCACAGTACTGTTTGTGCTCCATTACCCCATGCAAATGGTGTTGTTCTTTCATCAATAAACTGCGGAAGCTGGGCTTAGCGTTTGTTCTCTCAAAGGACCAACCCAAACAGGTGCGGCCGCTGCCATAGCATTAAACAAAGACAACCCTGTTTTTTCCATTGTGTGTGTCGTACGGTACGGATTAGATCTTTAATTGCAACAGGAGTCTGCTTCCTCCCTCGGCTACCAAACTTCTTAAAAGTCAGTGAGGAGAGCGGGTGTTCTGCTGAGTGCCACCACCACCACCACCACTCCCATCTCTTCGCCTCCAGCAGCTTTCCTATAAAAATCAGCTGTTAAACCCTCTGGAGCAGAACGGCCGCTTTATCTGTGGCCCTGGCAATAATGTGGCGAGAGGGGAAGAAAGGCTACACAAGCCAGCCGAAAATTGAACCTCCACATTCCGCGGCACGGAAGTCCTTTATCATTAGCCATGACTGAGAGCGAGGGAAAAATAAAGCGAAACAGAGCAATGTAAATGGCAAGTCTTCAGGCGAGGTTGACGAGGCACTCCTATGACAAGCAAAGGAGAACTCATAAGGTCAGTGAAGCTCTGGCCGCTCTGAGGGTCGTATCCATTCGTGCCTGAGGTCGTATTATTGCGGCAGCCAGGGCTGTGGGTGTGAGAGAGATATGGGAAGTTGTAAAGATGCTGCGGCGATAAGATCACAGACTTTAAACAACGTCAGACCAATGACGGCCAAGTGCCTTAACCAGCAATTACTGGAGGGTCGTGCATGTTATTACCCAAGATGAATAGGGAGAGTCGTAAGTCACTGCGCGGTCAAGAAGGGTAAAGATAAGGAAGGAGACAGTGGGAGAGGTTGATATTAGTGCATCCAGAATAGAGCAATCTGGGAAAACGGCACACTTTTCATTCTCATCTTTCAGAATGAAGACTGGTTCAGGATGTCCGTCCTTCATTGTTTCTTTTGTTTCTCAAATCCACAAACCTTTACATGATAAATGAGGTTAATCCACTTTCTGAATATAGATGCATCAGAATCCATCCTCCATGAACCTATCCTGGGAAGAGAAGGATTTCACAAAACAACCTCTCGAAGATGGCACTACTGTATGTCTATGGTAACTCATGTAGACATAATGTGCTTAAAAAGATGGGGATGAGTATACAGATGGTATTTTTCCCTTAATTGACCTGTATTACAAATCACATTCTTATGCACTAATGGTCAGGTTTCTGTCAGCCATGCTCCGCTCTCTCCCTCTCTCTCTCTGACACTGACTCTTGGAGGTTCACTCTCACAGCAGGGCCAGTAGTAGCGTGTGCGAATGGATGGAGCCAGAACACTGGAATGGGCTCCGAGGACAGCTGGCCTTTTAACAGGAAAAAAAACAAAAGGCATTAATAATGCCACTATTTGGCTCATTTGCTTCTCCATTAGGCCAGGACTCGGCAATCCTCACACCGCACTCGCCTGAGGCAGACCGCTATCGACGCCAACCACTCTGTGGAAGGTGAGGGGGTGGGGGTGGGGGGTGTACACTGTCCAGCCGCAGCCACCCCCACAATTTTACCCATAATTCAATTTCCCATCGAACCGCATAACGAGGAATAGAAAAGGAAGACAGCGAGGAAGGGAAGGAAGGCCGGAGCTGTGAAATCCAATATCATTTATTTTTAATTGCAGTTTTTTCGGCTTTGAGCGAAGGGCTCCCTACAGACTTGGCACACAGAGAGCACCACAACAGGCACCAGGGCTTTCTAATGGGCTTTGGCCCATAAACCTCTGAAGGCTACGACATTACATTTAGCTAATGGTGCGTACATTACTTAACAGGGGAAGATATACAGACCTCCCTCCCACATTCAAATTCAAAGAGACCCTCTCTCTCTCTCTCTGTGTGTGTGTGTGTGTGTGTGTGTGATGTGGGGTGGGTATAGGGGGAAATAAGAAGACTTTTAAAAGGAGTGATAAGCTGACTCTGAGAAAGTGGGGGGAGAAACTGCGCTGATGAAGACGAGTGACTTCCGCTCTTCATCTCGCTGTCAAATCTGCTGAGGGGTTCACAGCTTGGCGGAGCGGGCCCGAGGAAGCTCATTCATTGAGCTCGGGGCTCTGATGTCGATGGATAAGCTTTTAACAAGACACGCGGTGGTAGCGGCTCTGCTTAAAGAGGACTCTTTAAAGGGAAAAAAAAGAGAGAGAAAAAAAAAAAACCGGGACCAGCTCAGGAGGATCTTTCATCACCTACTGGCACCTGCCCGCACCTCATAAATAATCACGCTCCTGTGCACAGGTGCACACACAGGTATCTATAGTGTCAACTCAGGAGTGTCACCTCCTCTGGGATATCGCTGAAGCTCTGGAGCCAATGGAAGCACACACGTGTGTGTGTGTATGTGTGTGTGTATGTATGTATGTATGTATGTATGTGTGTATATATATATATATATATATATATATATATATATATATATATATATATATATATATATATATATATATATATATATATATATATATATATATATATATATATATATATATATATATATATATACACATATATACACACACACCTTCCTGTCTCTCTTTTTATATCAGCTTTCCTTTAAAACCAAGATGGCTGTTGCCCGGTCAGAGACGCACATATGGGGCTGTTCGCTAGAGCAATTTAAACTGTCTGATACATTGTCATGAAAGGCAGGCGCACACACACACACACAAAACACACATACACACACACACACACACAGCAATAGCACCTGCATAGCAATTACAGCTGCCACACGCACCTGGCCTAAGTGCTGAATCGGTAATACACTACACGCCATCTGTTAATTACCCTGCTGAAATAATCCAATCACTCAAATCTCCATTTTTCTCCCCTCACGCGTAGCGGTGAGTTGGGATCAGCTTACATAAATGCTTTCGAAACAGTCGCCTCAAATTAATCCTGATCTTGTTCCTTTTGTTTCTGGTGGAACATGATGGGACTATGATGCTAATGATTGGGATACAACTCAATGATGCGAGTGACATCTGCATCCTTTGGAGCCGTTTCCTTCCTCCTCTCCGAGACCAATATGTTGAAAACAAAACCATTACAGTCTTGGTGATGGCTTCTCTCCACCATCCTTTGGGTTAACCTGAGCTCCCTCAAATAATGTACAGTTGACAAATGACTGTGACCGTAGAAACCGTGGGATGTAAAGAAAGAGACACAAACAAAAGACCAGATTATTTTTTTTCCCCCTCTTCTACTGGCTCACTTTTTAAGTCATTGTGTGTGTGTGTGTGTGTGTGTGTGTTTTTTTAAGTGGAGCCAACCTGCTCTGCTGGACTCTCTTAGTGTGAAATACAGGATTATGTTAAGCCCACCACATCATCATATGTTTCCCCCCCAAAAGTCAGTTACCAAAGCTCTCTCTTTCTAACTCAGTCCCTAACAGCATACAACGGACAAAAACAACAGCCAGCATGAAGCCCAGATTTTAATGCTCTGGAATCCAGGCTGTTTGTGTTTTTGTGGATGAGGCTCTAAAAAGGCGGTTGCATGCAGAGTTTAGAATGGATGTGGACATCCTGGAACTTCAAGATTAAACGGCTTATGGATGTCAATTTTTCCACGAATTGAACATTCCAAAACAGACTGAAAACTGCCAGAAAAATCGTTAGAAAAAGATACAGATATGGAGATGTTTTTGCCAGTCGCTGTAAATATTGCAATCCACCCTTCCCTCCTTGATATGTCACCAGCCATAAAAACAATCCTCAGAGCAGGTGGTCTAAAAAGTATACCCCATCAGCTCCCTTCCCACTGGCCACCATTCCATCAGTCCTCAAGCCAACCACCTCATAGTACAGGAAACAGAGCCCTCAAAAGTTGAGGTACCTATGCACTATCCCAGCCACCTGATTATGGCGCCGCTTGTATGCCTTGGCTGCCAGCGTCTTGGAATCTCATTATTTCCAAAGATACATGTGACAAATCAAATAATGTCCTTTTTGCAGAATCCAAAATTTTCACAATTTCTGGTTTTGGGGAGGGTTGAAATACCATCCAAAAAAACTAGTTGTGCAGTAAAACATTTTTATACAGCAATCCATTTCATAAACTAGACACGTAAAAGATATAAAAAAAAACATGGCTGTGTTTTGTTCTACCTCGGGTGGAGGCATCTCAAAAACGAAGGCCTTTTTGGGGCTTTGTTTCCTGTACTCTCATCTCCAAGCATCAGTAATGACCAGCTCTGCCCATTCACAGCCTTAACTCCGGCCATGGCGGCTGCTCCCTAATAAAGACAGGCTCCTTTGCCATAAATCACAGGAGAGAGGGTGGGATGGAGGAGGGTAGGGGGGTGGGGGGTGCGTCAGCAGGCTCCAGTCCCACATGCAGATGCAACAGGCAGGGCAGCCCCTGTCAGGCAGGGGCCCATCTCATCTACAGGACTCCCCCAGCTCTGGCTGGCAAGAGCCTCCTCTGCTGCCATAAAGCTGTCTGCAGATAATGTCAGGTGAGAAAATAGAGTGTGTGCCTGGCTGCCCCATACCTCCACCCACAGACACACACTCACACACAAGTGTGTAGACCTATGAAGGGCACACACACAGACCACAGCCACACAGGTGTATTTGAGCCTTCTCTCTCTCTCTCTCACACACTCACACACACTCACACAGACACACACACCTACAGTAATGAGGTCTGCTGAGGTGGACAAGCTGCCAGCTGCTTCCAACCCTTAGCCTCACACTGTGCTTGAGACAAAGGGTTGAGCTGGTGTAGCGCAGACCACAGGCAGCAAGCTGGCCTACACTCTACATGCAGGCCAATCAGAGGATGTGTATCTGGTCAGCGGCCATTAAAATGCAATACTGAACCTATGCTGAATCACCCTTTCAATTCAATGGAACTTCCTACAGCATTCTGAGGAACTGTATAATAAATGTTTATTCTTATCATACTACACTGTACATGCAGATGAGACATGGCTGAGATGAGATTAGATGAGATAAGATTAGATGAGATGAGATGAGATGAGATTAGAGGAGATAAAATGAGATCTCATGAGATGCATCAACAGAGGTGCAGATCAACACCAGCCATTTTGTGCCTGCGTGAACACCTCTGTTCGTCTCTGTCTATACCAGTAGCTCTGGGCTTTTAAAGGGTGCAGACTCCTAGCTCCGTCGTAGGTCCGTCTTCACACCTGATTTCTTGTTATCACCCCTTAATCCAGCCTCGGCGTTATGAAAATGACACTGTCCCGACACAGGTGGGAAAGTAGGTGAGGCGAGGAGAGGACAGGAACGAGTGAAAAAAGAAAATAAATGAAAAGAGTGTGTCTACCCAAGGGACGAATCGATAGGGGGGAAGAAAAACTAATTCTCACTATTCCCAACGGGAGAGTGAAACAGTGAACATCGCTCGAGTCTCATATCAATTACCTACACACTTACGACAGCAGCAGAAAATTGTATTCGGGGGTTGGATGGGCCATCATGTTACCCATCCACCCCCACACCCCCCCCAAAAAATGATCCACTTTTCAATTAACGTAAGTCACAGACAGATTCTGTATTGCTCTCTTCACATAAATGTGATATGTGCATGGCACATCTTTTTTCTCTCTCTCTCCTGCACTACACAACTGTTGGGGATCCAATTTGGTCCATAGTCAATGATGTTTCGAGTGAAACCATTTCAGTGTCGCCTGCTACATTACCCAGGCAGGAAATCACAGCAGAGAATGGGACCGCCGCGCTGGAAGAAAAGGGGAAATTGCTGTTAAAAGATAATTGTGTCGCACAAAGCCTCCGCTGTTTAAAAGCTTCCATTTGAGTGTAGGTGTTGTACATTAACCTTCTAGAGTTGAGGAGCATGGGTGTGAGATGTACTGTGTATTAAAATAATAGGCTGAGAGGTGGGTGGGTGTGTGTGTGTGTGTCTGTGTGTAAGGCAGTGCTGACTGAAAACTACTGTCTTACCCACTGCCTCACTGCTTGACATTCTGTGCATATAAATGTGTGTCCTGGTGCTGTACCCCTGTTATTGCGTGAACTTTACGGCCTAGGAAGTTAACCTCTGGGGATGTACATGATTATTGGCTAAACTAAATACACCTCAAGCCTCATGTCCAACATGCACACTCTCAGGAGATGGAATTGTGTACTGTAGGTGTGTGTGTGTGTGTGTGTGTGTGTGCGTGCATATGTGTGTGTGCGTGCATATGTGTGTGTGTGTGTGTGTGTGTGTGTGTGTGTGTGTGTGTGTGTGTGTGTGTGTGTGTGTGTGTGTGTGTGTGTGTGCGTGCGTGCGTGCGTGCGTGCGTGCGTGCGTGCGTGGGTGCTTGTGTGTGTGTGTGGTTAAGGGCGAAAGAGGAGTAGTTCTGTGGTGGAGCAGGATGTAGTTGTGCGGCCATTAGGCATGAAATATGAACGCCATCCTGACAGCAGCCTCCCCCCCATTTACACAGGGCCGCTCCCATAACCGCCCTGTACCTTCAGCACGCCGCGCACCACTGCTGGGCCACAAATCAGCCACCGGGCCGACCGGGCGAGCGGATAAATCTCTCCGAAGACACAGGGACGCAGATTACTGCCATCACAAAATGCAAACATTAGGAAGGCCGCCGCCTGCAAGTCATCTTTTATTTATGTCTGACGGCGGGCAGACGTATGCCCCACAGAAGGCACTCCGCATCATAAGGCGCAGGAGGGGGAAAAAAGACATTCTTATAGAGGACTAATCTGGCATTGTGCTATCGCTCTTTTGGCCGAGGCCCTTTTCACTGGTCTCGTTCAGTCCTATTCAGCAACATCATTGGTATCGCTCCTTTTAAAACCCCTCCTTGACATCATATGCTGATGCACAAGAGCAAGGACATTCCATCTGTACACAGCCATAATAAGCATGTGCCAAAAGGATGGGAGGGTTGTGCATTAAATGTCGTCTAATAGAAATGCAAAAAGGGCAAAAGTAAAAGAGAAGAGCGAGAGAGAGAGAGAGAGAGAGAGAGAGAGAGAGAGAGAGAGAGAGAGAGAGAAGAGAGCAGAAGATTGAGCAAAAGAAAAGAGCAGAAGCGACGTGATGTAGAAGACGGTAAACAGGTTGGAGCGCCGGAGCTCAAAGTGCATGCGTCCTCAGCCCCTCGGCGTCGTTTTTGTAATTCAAATTGTGCCGTCTGCAAAGGCACAGATAAGGCAAAGTGGGGAGCCGACACGGACCTTCCGATTGGAGCACACAGGTGGATTATGTGTAATGAAGGCAGCAGGAATAAATATCATTAGGGTCCTGTGGAATCCATCAGAACACAAGGCTAATAAACAAAGAGCGTTTGAACAACGACTGACGGACGCAGCGACAAATTCTAGCATTTCCACTCGGAAAACATTAAATTGATATTAAATAAACAGAACAATAAAAATGCATGACAATAACAATTTGGTCCGAGACTGTATTTACAGGTTGTCCTGCACGACTTGTTCAAGGTTAAGGAGGTGTCAAACAAACTCATTTATGGAGGGAAATTGCAGATTTAAACGCGCAAGATGGAAAACTGCAGAATGGACTGCATGCCCCCCCCCCGATAAATATTCAGTTCTTGGCAGGGTGCTCAAAAGCATTAACTGATAATACGACACTGAAACACTCAACAAGCAAATTGCCCCAACAGGATGTGAAGTACAGTGGACGCTCCAAACGCAGCTGAATGACATTTGGAAGACATTTTGTGTTTGGCATTCCAGTCAAACACCACTAGATTCACAGGTAGCGGCAAGGAATCGGTGCAGTAGTTCTGAGGTAACCCAAGGGATCACGCTCTTTTTCCTCTTTCGTTTTGACATTTAAGAGATGAACGAACAAAGAAGGGGGTTGGGTTGGCTGGATGGGTAGCTACAGTCGATCTCCCAAATCTTCCTCGCAAGTCATTTACATTTAAATAACATTTTCCTCACACATACCGCTGCCCGAAAATCCTGTGACTTCATAATGTTTGTCGGAGGGATCTGCCACCCTGCCAAACAGCTCATTGTTTATGCTGCCATGTGCACTGGGCTAACAGTAAAACAAACATTAATCACGGGTGCCTTTATCTCTTCTCCTGGACGGGCTCTCTACTGAGGCTGCGTTCGGTCCCGGAGTCGGAGAGGCGAAACTGGTCTCCGAAGGCCCCACACACCTGCTTGCCTATACTAATGGCCCACATGTGGTGCAAGGAGCTCTATAATGGGAGAGAAGTCGCTTCGGTCAGCCTGGAGGGCCTTTGGGGAAATAGTGGACGACTATTGCTCTCAGCTCGAGGGGTGGTCATGCCCGCTGTGTCTGCTGGAAACATGGTGCACTCCAAAACAATGTGTCAAAGGCATGAAGAGGTTCTAGGAAAGCATTCTTTGCTATTTGACCTCACCTGATATGCCCATCCCTCAATGGTAATGGAGGCCAGGAAGAACTGTTATGACTCTACATGTCCCATCATTATTAACTGCATACCAGAGTGTAGATATAGATAGGAGTCTAGTGTTAGTATCCTTGCTCTCATGCTACAAACAACAACAAAAAAGTGCTTATGAGGAACATTTCTCTCTGACAACATAACTCATCACTTACTCATATTTCCCCATGAATCATTGACCAAATCGTTCAGTAGGGCTTGAGCAAACATAGCCTGGGCCACATTCATTTAGGAAAACCTCTCTCAACCACTTACTCCATGAAATCCAATATGCAGCAGAGTAGCTCTAATGGAAGACAAACCCTTCTAATCAAATCCAAAATAAATATAATTTTTCTGATTAACTCAATTACTGTTTCTGTTCTCCTAAATTGACTCAGATTATAAGAACAATTGACACTGTGTGCAAAATTTGTGTGTGTGTGTATGTGTGACTTGGTTGCTCATGCTTAAAAATAAATGCTAGCAAAATGTGGTGACATTAGCTGGTGCCCTCTCAGGTTTAAGGGGGCTGCGCCAGGGTCGCGAGTTGATTGGTGGTTGAGCCTAGAAGAGCTCTCCATCTCCAAGACGATGGTGAAAGGGCACCCACTTCAATTTAAAGAGGGCTACAGGTAAGCCCCTGCGCTCTGATGAATTAATCTAATGCCACTCCACTCTGCAGACAGAAATAAACACAATCATGGGGCCGGACCCTGTCACCATCGGTTGGAGATAGTGCCGGTAGTGCTGCCAAATGCGACAAAGACACTGCCAGAGCGTTCATAAGTGACTCACCAAAATACACATTAGCACCACCTCCACGTCTTTCTGCACTGTTGGTACTTACAGTGTCATGAGATGGGAGTTATGAGACAGTTGTGCATTGCGAAATTCTAAAATCATGTTCCAAAAATAATCACTTAGTTCCCCGCATCATTTTTACAATATAAATGGATTGTTCTTGAACCAGCCATGTTAATTGTGCTGAGGACGCATCGCACACAGTCATATGTCAAAGCTACGAAGGTCACACGGTGTGTATCACTGCCAGAGAGATGCTCGTAACGGTTGCCAACGAAACATTTTCAAAGTGACGGAACAGACCTGGGGGAGGTGAGGTTGAGGAGAACAATAAATAAAAGCCACCAGACGGACACAAGGGAAACTAGCTCAAGGTTCGGAACGGGACTCATACAACCAGGGCTTTCAATTACAGCTTGAGGTGGCTGAAGGGCAGAGAACACAGGAAAGAGAGCACACAAGAGGCCCACATCTCCTCTAGTCTCTTAGTCCTCACACAAATATATTTGTCTATGGTGAGGAAAACTCATTCTCCCTCAGGATTTCAGGGACACAGTGAAAAGCTACTGGCATTCGTTCCAAGGTTCAAACGCATACATTTTGTAAATGGCTCATTATATCTAGAGAAAAACCTACAGAAAAGGAGAGTTAAGAGCCCACACAATCCATCTTAATTGATATGAGGAAAACTAGCACACAGTGCAGGCAGTGGGTGGACATATTGGATAAATTCCTTCATTTAGTAAATGTTCTCATTTATCACACTGGAGGTGAAATACTCCTCCTTGTTGTACACTAAGCAATTTTTTTTTAAACTTTTTTGCATCATTGTATCCGAAACACAATGCAAACACAATGATAATTAATAATAATCCTCCATGCGGTGTCTGGGAAGAAACAACATAACAAAACAAACAAAAAACAAAGTGCCAAGGGAAATAGGTTGGAGGGTGGAGTCGGTGTAGCAAACTTATATATTCCCCTGAGCATCAAGAAAGTAACTGTTTTATGGAGATTAAAATGATGAACTGAAATTAAAAACAAATTTACACAGGGAGCGAGAGAGAGAAAGAAAAAGGAAAGGCATAGGCAACCAGCCAGCAAAACCACCCACCAACAGTTTTCTATTAGGGGGCAACATAATGTACATGGGCATAAACTAATTACTATTTCTTTTAGGTGTACACAAAATAACTAATTGATGAAGATATCATACCTTGAAAGAAATACAAAGAGAGAGAAAAGAAGAGTGAGAAAGAGAAATAATTAAAAAATGATGACCTTTTCCTAAAGCTAATCAATCTCTTGACTACAGTACATGAAAACAGGATATGACCTCCCTTGCTCCATGTAAGTAATACATACACGTGTGTGTGTGTGTTTTCCATGTGCCAGTTGTCAGAGTGTCGTAAAAAGTCTTGTTTCTGATTCATCATCATCCAGACTTAAACCCAATTTCCCCTACTCCCATGTCGGGAGACTGCGAGATTGAGAGTATGAGAGAGTGAGAGTGAAAGAGAAAGAGAAAGAGAAGAGAGAGAGAGAGAGAGAGAGAGAGAGAGAGAGAGAGAGAGAAAGGGGGAAAGGAGGGGGGAACGGGAAGGTAGTGCCAGCTCTATGCCATAGGAGGCCTTGTGAAGATCGCCCGAGGTGAGGAAAGTAATCTAGCGTCTCCCTGTCCCGATTCTCTACACCACAGGAGAGTCCTGTACATTATCAACTCATTTGGTAGTATAACAGGGCATTTCCCCCTTGCACCAGCAGAATATTTTCTTCAAAGCACAGAAGTGTCAATATTTCAACAGGGTCACTAATGCATGCATGTGCAGGATGCCAATACACACTGCTAATTGGAGCGCTGCCAGTGCAAGTGACACACAGGCATGGATATAATCGTTATTATTTCATTAAAGACTGGTCCATTTCTACGGGGTTTGTTTTCAATCAAATTTGGAATTAATCCATCCATATAGATGTACCAAGGCAGTATTGTAGGAATATACTGTATATGTATAAGGATTAGCCTAATCTTCTGCAAAGCACACTTCTGTTTGTTCCATCAAAAATGTAATAGACTAGTGGAGTAGTCCGTGGAAGAACTGCCTTGTGAGGATACATACATTGACATTTTAGTGGATTTGACTTGCTCTATGAAACCAAGGTAAAAAGAATATGCATTTTAACTGATAACCCAAGGCAAGATCTAGTTAATTATCAAAACAATGATTCATAGTGGCTTTATTTATATTCACATGTAATTCCGACGAGGTAGTAACATTTTCAAACCTCCTATCCAAAAACCACAAAGTGAAAATGGCAATGAGACAGAGAGAGAAAGAGAGCGCAAAAAAATCCCCACAAAATCACTTATTGATGCAAATTTAAATTGCTTTCAGAGTTTATCCATTTGAAAGCAGGCTTCCCTTTGAAGAGATATGAACTGCCAGACTCTGCAAGCAACAGTCAAAAAATCATTACAAGATAAAGTGAGCTTCGTAATACTATTTCTAGCTGTGGGGGACTGATCAAAACCTATAATCCTTGACTGAGAATTGATAAGTTGATGCACTGAGTGGAGTGTAAGAGGGGGGGTTACACAGCTGGAAGGGGTGGGAGGAAGTATTGTTGTGGTTGGTAGGAACATTAAGATGGTGTGTGTGTGGGGGGGGAGGGGTCTTGGGACTAATAGTTCTATTTGCACCTGGGAGAAAAAGAATCAAACAGCCGAGTGCCTCACACAAACCCACATGCTGGTATGAGCATGTTTGTCAAGAGACTTGACCCTGCGGCAAATGGATGCTGGCAATTAGCGGCATAGGAGCGCTTCAGCCCTCTCCCACCCTTTTGCTGGCGTATCATCGAGGTCCTGTAGGAATAGCGTGGTGCGTCTCGAGGGCCACGGCGAGTTTGAACTGTTGACCGCACCTTTAACTCGGCCGTTCTATTTGTAAGCAAGCTCACTTGGCCGCCTCAACACTTAAATTGAAATTGCTTAGGTACGAGGTAAAAAAAAAAAAAGAAATCCATTACAAATGTGCACACATGGACGAGGTCATCCAGCGAGCAGCTTGTTTTGTGTAATCAGCACTACTGTGTGCCTCTCCACCCCTCTCCAATGGCGGCATTCACTTCGATAATTACCATGCTTGCCTGTAAAAAACCTAAGCATTATAGAAACGCAAGAAACAGTGTTGTTAGCAGCTAGTCCACAACCCCAATGTAACCTCCCCCTGTGAAGGGAGTCAAAGAGAGAGCCAACATGAGGGCCAGAACAACATCTGTTGGCCACGATGCCTCATTCCCTTCTAAATCTACAAGCTTTTCTAGACTAAACCCCTTGAAAAATCACTTGATGTGTCAGGAGGAAGATAAAAAGAAGCTGAGAAATGTATCCAAAAAGGTTCAAAGAAAGCGGTTGCAGAAGAGACAAGGTGCCATTTGAAGTGTGCGAGTAGTTTAATTGCTTTCTGAGGCCAGTTCTATCGAGATTACCACTCGGTCCTCAACAGCGGCTTTAAACATCGGAACATGTTTGGATACGCAAGACCATTAAGCCCAGTTAGGTCCATTTCAGATGGCAGGAGGCATTTGTCGGGGGCTAGGGGGGTAAGCATAGAGAGACAGAAAGAGAGTGAGAGCGAGAGAGAAAGAAAGAAAAAGAGTGAGAGAGAGAGATGGAGGATGAGGTGGTGTTTGAAAAAACGCAAGTCTGCGGGCAAATCAAAAGCAGCCCATTTGAGGCATTAACCGCTTTAATTTTCTCGGCATGTCATGCAGGAAAGCGATTCAGTGGCGGAGGGCCCCAGATTAACATCCCCAACAACTTCCTCTCTCTGCTCAACACGTTTCCTGACTCGGAAATAGGCTGATCCTTTTCAGCGCAGAGAGAGAAAAAAATACCCCCGAGCCCCACTCTGCCCCTCACCTTCCCACTTGTCTCATCCCCCGTCCCCCAGCGCTAAACTTGGGCTAAGTGAGTGCTCGGTTCTGCTCGCCTCATCCCTTGCATTTGAAGCCCATGAGAGGGGACTGCTGCTTGCTGTCCACAAGGGAACAGTAGTGGGTAGTGGAGGGAGGGTGTCTGAAGGGAGAAACGAGGGAAAAACTCTTCAAGTTGTGTCTTTCGGTAGGATACCAATTGTCGGAAATGAGAGAAAAGACATGGCTCGGTGCTCATTCTAACTGACCTGACTTCAGAGTCATTAAGCAGAACCAAGAGACTGAATTCGCCACAGTGATTTTCCCTGGCTGCACACCATGTCCTATTGCCGACAATATATGTGAGGACTGGCTTGATCTCATTTACCTTTTTTTTTACCTCATTTCCTCCCGTTCCCTCCTATTTTAATGATCCTGAAGAGTAAATTTGTCTACACAGCGTCTCTGGCTGTGACACTTTCACTTGAAGGCGCGCTCCTCTGGCCCGGCTGGCTTGCGCTGTGAAATAAGCTTAAATGAACTCAAAAGAGTCGCCCGCTCAGGCTCCTGCGTGCTGCTCTCTCCTGTGATGAACACAACCACTGCCTCTGGGGAGGGGGAAAAAAAGGAGCCTCTCTTCGAGGCCTATCTGCTTTCCTCTGCCAACTAGGCTACCTTTCTACGCCATTGCAAGGGCAGCTGGCTAGACCAAAAGTGGCAAGACAGCCAACACCCAGTGTTGCTTACACCCACCTTCCTGAATATTTTAAAACTCATCCGCCATCCAAAAGTCCCTCTTAGAAAATTAGCATCACCTTGGCTACAATTAACAAAAACACGTTTTTTTACGTAACTTGCCATATGGGGTGGTACGTCAGCGGCGTATATGGAGGGGTAGTTACACTTTATGGTGGAGTTTGAGTGCTCCATGTCCAGCGCTCGGAGGCAGCCTGCTGCCCGGCAGGAGACATGGGGCAGGTGGAGGGGGGGGCAGGCTGTTGCGTGGCATCTGTTTAACGAGCATGGGCACATGACAGAGGCCGAGGAGCATCGCACGGCACTCGCACAGACGCTCATCAAGATGGACACCGGGCCTGATCGCGTTTACTCTAAGGGCTACTGAGAGACAAACGATGGGGAAGGGACAGTGATGCTCAGCTGTAGATTAGACTGTAAGATCTTCACTGACTATAGGGAACTCATAGGGCAAGTAACATTAGCTTTTTTTGGCTTGCTAGTTCCGAAATGGGAGATTTCTGGTGCTATTTGTTTAATATTTCAATCTCTTGAATGCGTGATGAAGAGATCAGTGTGTTACTTTACAGAAATGGCGTGACATTTGTAGGAAATAAATTAGACGGAAGAGAGGAGAGAGCACATAGGGGAGAGAAGGGGGGGGGGTGTAAATAACAAACACAAAGCCAGATCTCTGGAGAGAGGGCGCCTGGAGCATTTTCATAATGCGCTCGCTCACCCTGCAAATCAGAAAACGTGAGATTGACTTCACCTACCCTCGGCTTCTCTCCTGCCTCCGCTGCGCGCTCACCCACTCGTCCATGTCAGTCCTTGTAATTATTGTTTTGGTGTCCCCATGGCACCCCAGTATGGGGTGGGGGTGGGGTGGGGGGAGTAAACTAGCGTCGGCAGAGAGAAAAGTTAAACAATGGAAGAGTGGCTCGACTGCTTGCTTGCGTTAGTGTGTGTACGTCGAGTTTGGGTCGGGAGAGACCCTCTTCAACCCTGGACCCAGTATACTTTTCCAAAGATTCTTTGGGAAGCTTAGCTTAAAGGGCCAGCATGGAGCTGGAGGATATCCTGTTTCCCCTTGTTGCTTTATGTAGTCCTGTTTATCGGGTTTCTTCACCCCACCATAGTCATTAACACAATGGCTGCTGTGCAGCACTGGGAGGGCTGGAGGACTACAGGACTTCAGAACAAACAAGACAAAGAACAATCTTTGAGGTGATGCCATTAGAGCCTCACCCTTTCCCCCTTTAGTTTTTTTTTTACCTTTTTTAAACTTTGGATCCAAACCAGACAAGACGAGTCTGTTAAATAAGCCAGAGTGTCAGCCCTCCCTCCCTGTGTCACGTACGCGCCGTGCGATCAAGTGAAAATGTGAATGATGCAAAAGTCTCAATTTGCCTGACCTCTCCTCAAACGCAGGCGATCAAAACACGCGCCTGCACCGACGGCAGACACATCAGAGCCTGGTGTTTACACAGAGTCCTGCTGTTCGCCGCTTTAACCATCGCTCCAAGCAAACGGAGCACAGACGTCTGCTTCTTTCTATACCAGCTTACCTCCTCGCAAATAAAATGATATGACATATTAAACATAGCAAACCAAATGATTAAAATTCAAATATATCAATTAGGAATAGCACAGAGCAAGTCAGCTTGTGGGGACAATAATGGATTACATAGTCCAGAAAATCATTATCTTTCATATCTAAAATGGAAAGCCTGTGTCTGTGGTGCTCGCATATCATTCACTCTGTCTGGGAAGATTATGAAATGATTTCTTGCAAGTCATGAAAGCGAGCAAGCACACTGACATTCCCTCCGACGTGAAGTCAAAGCCAAACCTGGCATCAGGGAGGGATGCAGGGAGAGAAAAAATAAACTGCTTTCAAATCCTATTGACAGCAAGGGAGACATCACAAGACTGCAGCATCCCCCTTTGAATCACAATCTGGGAATACAGCTGGCGTGTTCTCTCCACAGAGCAGGAACAGGCCTGGGAATAGGCGAAGGCTGGTGTGCGTCTGTGTGTCTGTGTCTATGTGTGTGTGTGTGTGTGTGTGTGTGTGTGTGTGTGTGTGTGTGTGTGTGTGTGTGTGTGTGTGTGTGTGTGTGTGTGTGTGTGTGTGTGAGAGCTAGAAAAGCAATGCCCACAATAATGAAACACTGCATATATTGGCCGTCAGTCTTAATAAGCCATCCCCATCCACAGATCCTCTGTCCCGAAGACAATTACTTCCCTACGTGCTTTCCCATACAAGTTGTGAATCTAGTCCGACTGTGGCTCGTAATGCTGATGCCATAGCAACCCTGCAGAGTGTGACTATCACCAAAAAAAAAAAAGCAAAGTGTGTGGGGGGGGGGGGGTGTGCAGAGAAGGAAGAGGGGCAGTCTTGGACAGCCATAGGCACGGTCATTACAGAGCCTCGGGGTCTAGTCCCCACAGGCATGGAATGTTTTTTATTCCATCTTTAAATAAATAACACATGCACGCACACACACACACATTAAATACATGACAGTGATGCTAAGTGAGTGACAGTTCTTTATTTATTTTCCTTGGCTTTTTTTCCAATTATGTCTTTTTTTCTAAGAGGACTTGGGGCCATTATTTCTATGCTAATGTTCCTAAACACTGGGAAACAGAGAAGTGGAGAGAGACAGAAGAGTGTGTGTGTGTGTGTGTGTGTGTGTGTGTGTGTGTGTGTGTGTGTGTGTGTGGGGGGGGGGTAATGAAAAAGAACAGATTGGTGCAGGAGGAGTGACTCACCGGCACACTTGGTTCTGGTGACGAGGGCAGGTCCAGGTCTGCCGGTGCCACCTTCCCCGGGGCGGGTGAGCAGGACCCGGATCTCGTACTCTGTGTCCGGGTCCAGGTGCCAAAGTTTGTAGTTGGGCGAGTTGACGGCGTGGGTCTCCGTCCAGCTCCCGGACGTCATGCGGTACTCCACCTCCTTCAGGATGATGGGTCCGTCGCCGAAGATGGAGTTGGCATTGAGCTGGATCAGAAGGTAGGTCGGCCCTACGCCGAGCAACTGAGGCGGCGCTATGGGCCTTGGGGGCTCTGATAAAAAGAGAGAGAGAGAGTAAGAGACCGAAAGAAAGAAAGAAAGAAAGAAAGAAAGAAAGAAAGAAAGAAAGAGAGGATTATTACCAGGACTGAAATGTAAACAGAGACGACAGCCAAAAACAAATCCGCAGGTAGTCTTGAACAAGTTGTGACAACTCATCTAAACATTTTAACAGTCAACAATTCTTAATCCCAAAGCTTCCACATAACACAACAAAACAAACATTTTCTGATTGATTTCATCCACTCACTATTGTGATACTGAATTATTTAAAAAATATGAAAGGCTTGAGATTTAGTCTTTGTGTGATTATTCCAACTGGGACCAGCATTTATGCAAATGAATAATGAATAGAGCCAGATTTGTGTTTCTGTTGCACCCCAAGCAAACTCTTCAGCCTGCGCAACAAGTTACAGCGGAGAGACAACATTTAATTGGTCCCCAGCTATAGCCAGAGTGCCAAACCACTACACTGTTTCAGTCGATCCAGATGGTTCCTGAGGCTGTCTGGAGGTGTTTGGGCGCCGCTGCAGTCACAGTCTTGGCAAGACAGACCACCAGCAACTAAAAACGCACATAATACTTGGATATCACATTACCAGTGGCAAAACCAAATGAGAGGCCTTGGTGCATTCTCCATAATGAGCAGATAATGGAGAGAGACGAGTTGTCGAGTCATTCCTCTCATCCTCCCTGTTGAACTGACTTGTTTTCAGACATATTTCCTTTTTACGGCTTATTATAGGATGTTTTCTAACGTTTTTTTTTTTTTTTTTCATTTTTCGAAAGGGCTGCTGAACAAGCACAAGCAGCAGATGAAAAAGCTCTGTTGACACAACTCCCCCACCTACCCATCCCATAGGAGTTGCGACCGCTGCAGCCTTTGAGTGCCTTAATGACGACAGGAGTCCAACAGGCTGAATAGGACGGTTGTGTTTGTGCTGGTGTTCAGATCATACGAAGGCCGTGGTGCGATGCGGTGCGGTGGGGCAGACAGGCGCGGTGGGCAGGCGCATCCTTCCCACCCCAGATGGCTGCAGGCCGGTCCCCCATTTGTCGCAGCTAATTAAACAGGGAAGACTGGCGGGCTCACACATCGCCAGCATGGAAGGAGGGATATTGGGGGTCTGAGTTTCGATTTTATATGTTGTGTCGAAGTCTGCGACCTCAACGA
This sequence comes from Alosa alosa, assembly GCF_017589495.1. Taxonomy (NCBI): domain Eukaryota; kingdom Metazoa; phylum Chordata; class Actinopteri; order Clupeiformes; family Clupeidae; genus Alosa; species Alosa alosa. The sequence continues at coordinate 16,316,404 of NC_063196.1, forward strand.
GCCAGCATTCAGCTCTCGCAAAACACTGGTGTGTTAGTCTGGGGTGCACTGCTGAACTGCTACAATCATTACACTATATATAGGGAGACTACTCAGCCCCCATTAGATTTGGCCTTTCTGGTGGGTGAGAAGGGTCCACTGTGATGGCCTCCTACGTCAATAAGCTCATTCAACTTCAACCAGATCTGCACAGCGCTGCATGAATGAGCCTAAATGAGCCTAAAGACCTGCCACTGCTACAACCGATAAGACGTTACGCACAAGCTCCATAAGCAGCGATTCAAAAAGTAACTCATCTAACAAGGAGATCAAACACTGCTGTGGAACCGTGGTTGGCACGGCAGCGTTTATTAATGCAATCTACTCCTTTTTATCTTCCAACAGGAGCGATTGCAGGCAAAAAGAGCTAGGCAGACATGGGAGACCAGTTTATTTGGCAAAAGTGATTACTGTTATCTTGCATGACGGGTGATGCATCGAGATTCAAATTAGCGCAAAATTAGTTTAAAATCAGTTGTTGTGCTTGCGTAACATATTGCCCAGGGTGAATGCATTATAGCAGTAACCTGGTGACGAGCCTTAGAACTCATTAGCCATTAGTAAAGGGGCAGCACCGATGAGGAGGGAAAAAAATGGTGCTTTCCCATGTGGCTGGGATGTAAGCCTGCTGGGTGTAGCCATTACTTTTCAATTAGGGTCCCTTTTCTTAATTTCTGGAATCGAATTTCTGCCATTACTCTTATCAGTGTTTCATGAGATGCATGGCGCTGAGCTGTTCCCCAAATTACACTCGAAAATGTGATTTCCTTCCCACTCTAATTTAATAATGCTTCTTACGAATTAACAAACGCGCTGTATTGCTCCAATATTACAGCGTAAATCCAGACACAAATGTTATCCGTGTGAGAGTTGAGTGTGGAGCAGGGTTTTTTCCCCCCACACCCCTCAGCTGGTGCAAATTCACACACTAAATGGGTTATCTTATCCAAACTTGATTTTAATTTGTTCAAAGAGATGAGAAAAATAATGACATTTTCCAAACAGTCATTTATACTGAATCATCGAAAGGAAAATATATATCAAACCAATGTCAACAAAAATCTTTGTGAAATGTCCTCCTGTAAGATGCCTATAGTCACACTGCAACTTAACATCCATATTGAAATGGCACTCTTCAGTCAATTTGTTTTAATAGGAATAGGAACATAACTCTGCCAAAGTCCACTAGGCTATAACACACCACCCAAGAGCATTTGCTTTCCTCTGCTAATAGAAACACCTACTGAAAGAGAGAGAGGAGAGAGTGTAATAGGTAAAAGCAAATGTGAAATGGAGGTTCACCAACATTCCCCCAGGGAAGGTGTTCAATATCCATGCATATTTAAATCCACCATGTCTTGCAATAATGTGTGGGTGCCTTGTTTTTTTCCCTCCTTGTTTTTGAGTTCTCTCTACCCAGCTGCCACCACACACACACACACACACACACACACACACACACACAGACACACACAGACACACACAGACACACACAGACACACACAGACAATGGAAAAGGCATTATGAAGGAAGATTATTGGTGTGTGGGGATGAAATAGGCTGTTTAATTTGCGCCTGTAGCTGTAGGCGAGGTTCGTTCGTCACCTTTCATTAGGCCAGGTGCCGACACAAACAGGAGAGAGAGAGAGAGAGAGAGAGAGAGAGAGCACACTGCACAGAAGCGGCACGCGCAGCAGATAAGGTGCGGGAGGACCAGCTACGGCCAGCCCTTAAATTGCTTCCTCTCGCACCCGGGCAAATTTGCGTAGCGATTAAAAGAAAGAAAAAAAAAAACTGCCGGCAGAGAGCAAAGTGGAAATAAGAGGAGGGGAGGAAGAGGAGGAGGAAGATGAGGAGGAAGAGGAGGAGAGGAAGAGGAGGAGGAAGAGGAGGGGAGGAAGAGGAGGAGGAAGAGGAGGGGAGGAAGAGGAGGAGGGGAAAGACAAGAAAACGCAACGGCTGACAGTAGTGGTGGAGAAGACAACGGGAACAAGGGTAGTGGGCAGATGTGTGCGTTTAGCACTTAATAATGGAGCTTGGGGGGGGGGTGAGAAGGTGGCAGTAAGAGACTTGACTCTAAACATGTAGAAAGAGAGTGCGTGTGCAGGAGAAGAAGAGAGGAAGAGAGGGAGAGAGAGAGGGAGGGAGAGAGAGAGAGAGGGGAGAGGGGGTGCTGGAGGAGAGGGACAGGAAGAGAGAGAGAGAGTGGCCGTTGAATGGATCTTTCATCATCTGGTATTATTGCTTCTTCCAGGCAGCACATCCATCATGCCTCGGCTGACAGGCAGGGATGATGGTGCCGAGGCCCCCGCATTACTGCTCCTTGAACCTTGTCTCATCCATCTCGCGCATCCTTCACCGGGCAGCCACGCTAAACTTCTGGCGTGCCGACGCACAACTTACCACCACCACCCCCCCCCCACCCCCCCCCACACACACACACACACCTAACTACATCAACTAACATCCCACCACCTCCAGCCATGGTAGTAATTGATTTTCATTTATTGCCAGTGCAGTGGTCAGAGTCTCCTGCAGCAGCAGCAGCAGCAGCCACCAGCATTTCACTGTGAAAGACAGGGGCTTGAGCAGGGTGGGGGTCTTAGGGATGTAGGGAGAACAGGAGGGGTGGAGAGCAAGGCTGAGATGAGAGAACGAGAGGGGAGAGAGAGAGAGAGAATATAAAAAAGAGAAAGAAACACAAGAAAGAGATTAGGGAATAACAGAGGGATGACAGAGAGGAGGGAGATGGATCAAGTGGGGAAGGGAATCCTTGACACAGTAGTATCTCCATTTTAGCCATTTTTTTTTTTAAATATATTTTATTTCCCCCAAACTTAATGATGAGGCTCTTGAGGCTAGGCGATGTCCAGTCAGAGAGGCTGGCCTTGCAGTGCGAGTGAGCCAGGGAGCGAGCACAGCATTTTTCCAGCTGACTGATGATGCCACAGGCCACCGAGGGCCCATCACTTCCTCTGCCACTGACCACCTCAGTTTACATCCAGAGCAGCACACTCAGCTAGCCACTGGAACTACGGGACTGTGGGACTAGCAAGGTGACACAATCAGTCCACCACTATTGCACTGACCACACAGATGCACATTATGCTAAAGCACACTCACACATGCACATATGTATGCTTTATAAAAACATAATGTAAAGGTGTGTAATAAACTATAAATAATGATATGTGCTATACACATGTGAAAACATCATGTGGGCCATGAAACTGATTAGTGGAAACAAAGGCTCAACAGCCAAAAGACTGTAAAAGACACAGCCTTCAAAAAGACTCCAAAAGGAAACTTCTTCAATGTTTCCACTGCTGTGAGGCAATGAACTTGGAAGTTGACACAACCATTCCACTGCTATCAAACACACGCAGTAGCGTCATATGTAAACAGCCAAACATAAACCCAAAGCCAGTTCAAAAGCTATTTGGGGTTCAATCCAGGTAAGATTACACACTGGAACAGAGAAAATAAGACTCATGAAGACGATATAAAGGAGAGAGGGGGGCTATAAAAAAAAAAAAACCTTCGAGAGGCATGACAGCAACCTACTTTCCAATTCCTATGATTTCAGATGAACGGGGGGAAAAACATCTGTGTTGACATTTCTCTCCCTTTTTTTATTCTCTTCCCTTCTTTCTTGTCACTATTTTTCCCCTCCCTTTCCCCTCCCAACACGCACGCATTCTAGAATTCTTCTCCTTCCAAATCATTATCAGGCAACGTCAGCCATTTGGGCTTCATCAGAGTTTAACAATCCCTCTTTGAGCTCCAGGTTGTCAAGCGGCGGGCTTTCGTCAGCCCGGGAAGAGCTGGCAGCCCAGGCATTTCTAATCTACTTTTAAGCAAATATTTCCCCATCCTGCTCGGCAGTGGCTGACAGGCGTCTGGGCGACCAATCAGGCGGCTTGTTTGTGGCAGAGTGGCACGGTAGCCCTGGTGCTCCAGGGGGCTCACCGGGAGAGATGACAGGCATGCCGATCGGCAGTCATTAGTGCACAGAGACACTGGGGATGTGGGCGCGCACGTGCACACACACACACACACAAATAGAAGTAGAACACATAGTGACAGTACACATCAGCATACTCCACATATGTAAACATACACACAGAAAATAAACTTCCCCCATTCTTACAATATACGCACACCAAAATATCACACACATTGTAGCCTATATTTCTAAAACCCATTCTATAGCAATACATCCCCTAACATAAGGGAAACCAACCAAGAACAGTCAGTTATGTACACAAACACAAATACACATTGCATACCCCTGCAGACAAATGTACACCCACACATATATAGGTCTATACACACACACACACACACACACACACACACACACACAAGCATTAGATGAGTATGGGATCTGACTTTTCATAACTCTACATCAAAAACTGTAATCATGGTCACAGCTTGCGAATTTGATGAAAGTCAGCCATAGCCGCTGTGGCAGATTTGCTTCTCGGACTCCATGATGAAAATGGCAGCTGATGTGATACTCCAACTGGTTATTGACTAGTTTGGACATTGTGATATATGAAATGATGTCTCAGAAAACCCAAAGCAATATACTGAGCGTTCGGGTTCCATAATAACTGGATAGGTATCTGGCAGCCACTCCCCTGGACTGCGGTTGTAAAGTTCGACTCCAAAACAATTCGAACAAGTCGAATACAAAGCTTTTCATCTTCGGAACTCAACACATGTAACTGTTGAATGATGACTTAAACTGAGATTTTGAATTAAAACGAAGGCAGAAAACAAACAGTGTGACATAGAGGCTTGTTTTCCTCTGAGCATCATGTCAATAAAGATCTGTTTGAATGGCAGCCATCATTTCTCATCAAGGCGCTGGGAGAGCTCCGCGTCTGAAACCACATGACAAACTCGGCTCCGTTTGGCGCGCCACGGCCTCAGCCTCGGCCGCAGGACACGTAGATCAATACTCCTTCACCAAAACGGATTTGCAACTGGAATTTCCATTTGTTACAAAGAGGACCAAAATAGCCAGGAGCGAGCCACTGTCACCTCCTGTTTGCGAGAGCGGCCGCTAATAAACTGCTAGCCCTGGGCCATAAGCGACAATGGGCAACTCCATGCCAGCTCTCATTAACGGCTACCCGTATCAATGGCCCAAAAATTTCCTTTAAAATTACCGTCTTTTGTATCCTTGTAGCGGGATGTCAGCTTTCAAGCGGCAGTGAGATATCGGACCTGTCAGTGCAGTTAATATTCAACTTACTTCTAACACCAGGGTTCTCCGCCCTCTAGCCTGTGCTAACAATAAGATTTGTTTTACAGTCATTCAGATAAACAAGAAACTGCGGAGGCCCTCCCCTCCCCTCAGCCCCTCTCTTTTTCTGAAGAAGAAAGGGGGAGAGAGAGAGAGAGAGAGAGAGAGAGAGAGAGAGACAGAGAGATGGGAGGGGAGAAAGAGAGAGAGCAGAGACTGCCTGCATTAATTCAGTAGCTGGCGAGGGATATGTAAAGCTATTCAGTGAAGACCCCTCTATGCAGCGGTATCTGTTAAGGCTGGGCTGGGTGGCACAGAGCCGCACTCTCTCCAGTGACCCCATTTGAGAGGAATTTACACAAACAGATTTCACGTATCACAACATGAAGTGCCTCGGTCCCCGTGTCCCCTTGGCAAAGCTGATTTAAATACAATTTGTGCAATATCACAGAATTTGAATAAACAGATGCTGGCTTTAGCTGCTATTGTTAAAACAGGGGCTCATAACCTCAACTAATGGGAATATATAATGGAAAAGTATTACGAACCTGAAATACTCCACACTAACAAGGCATTCAATTTTTATTTTACTTTTTATAGAAAATTTTCACCTCACAAAAACCAGCAATCACAGCATTTTGTAAGCGCTAAGTCGCTGTGACAGTAAGAGCAGTGGATGTAAACGTACCTCTGACTATGAGTCCAGCGAAGTTGGACACTCCAGAACCTCTCTCCGACTGGGTCACACAGCGATACAGATCCTGGTCCTGATTGGTCACTTCCTTCAGCCTGAAGGACGCCGCGAACCTGCGATTGCTGATGGTCTTCGTCTCTGCGACGGGAATGTCATCACCATTCCTTTTCTGCAGAAAAAAAAAACACATTTTTATTTGATCTTTTATTCATCTACTCTGTCATTTCTTCAGGCGTTCATTTCATTGCTTTACCATAAAAAACATCTCCATGACATTGATTCAGAAAGTTAATTTATAGCCCAGAATGAGCTGCCATCCACCCAAACCCACTGCTGTCATTGCTAATTACAGTCACCGTGGTGCGTTCCAATGTGTAAACACACTTTCTTGCAGCAGTCATTTCATTACCCATTTAGCCATGTCACTTCTCCTTAGATTTTAGCACAGTCAACACCATCAGACAAGCTCTGGACAGACTGTAGTGTCTTTTACATCTTCACCTACTCATCTGTCTCAACAGGAAAGGTCACATCGCCTGTCTAGTCTTGCGTTGTACCCATGCATGACAGAAGCTCTCACTGTCTCCCTTGCACTCGCACACAGTCACTCTCTCTCTCACTCTCTCCCTAAACCTGTCTGATCAAGAAATCTGAACATGAAAGGGCACACTAATTTCCGCACACACACACACACACACACACACACACACACACACACACACACGCACAGACAGACATGTGCGCCCACATACATATACACACACACACACACACACACAGATATCATTAGGAAGATAAATGGAAGGGGATGTTCACAGTCTCCCCTTAATGAGCAGGGAGACATGGCCGAGGAAGATGAAGGAGGAGAGAGGAGAAAATGAGTGTGAAAATGATGTGCTGTCTGCCGCCGCTAACATGCCCCCATGCCCTGACCCTCGTGCTCTGGCCACCCACCTGTAGCCACAGCTTGTTCTTCACGTCTCGGACAGTGGCAATGCACTGGAACGTGGCGTTCTGGCCGGCATTAACCTCCACGTCGCCCAAACGCAGGAAGTGAGGTGACCGGTCTGCAGGAAGGGGAGGATGGATGTGTTAGTCATGTACATTTATAAATTTGACATTATAATTTCATCATTACAGTCCCAAGTAATTATTTCCACTTCACATTCTTAATCTTTAAGAAACAATTTCAATAAAACTTTAGCAACTAGTAACAGGATAATCTGAATTTCATCATTACCCATCCATACAACTTGCCTCAGGTGTGGAGCCAAAGGGGCAGAAGGAATCCATATAAACGCACTTCTCAGTGGGCCCACATGTGGTATAAATGGCCCACAGTTTGTATTATGCAACCCCTCATTCATCTAAATATTGAGCCATGAGCTATTACAACAAAAAAAATAGACTGCTCCCAGACACTACCTCGGAGCTGAAGTTGTCCATTTAAATAATTCAAAGGTGTTTACATGGTTGAATTACAAGTTGTTAAACATTCAGCTCCGACATGAAAACAAGCTGTCTGCAGCTTTCAAACCAACATTCTTGAGGGGCCTTCAATGTATTAGACCCAGATTCCGGCCAGTGGGGAATAGGGAGAACATTTTTGAAAAACTGAGTCGAAATGACAAAAACAAAAAATGCCCACAAGTTAGAGTTGAGGATATTTAACAGGCAGTTCTGGACGGCTAAATTATTCATGGTGATTTGGCTGGAACACTATATCCAGATGCCCTGTTGTATTTTGGACACTGGCCAGGAGTAATTGAGCTCCAATTACCAGCAGAAAGAGTCCCTAAAAAAAGAACACAAAAAAATATCCTAAACTTTCTCTGAACTGTGCTGGACCTGCTGACTGTCTGTGGTGAACCAGATCAAAGCTGATTGCTTGCTTTGCGGTCTTGAAGAAACGCCCAGCAAAACCCCCCTCATTATTTTTATTGCATGGCCTCAACAAAACCAAATAAGGACACCGTCTCCAAGTCCGATACGAAGACGGTGCACCGCAGCTCTTGATTTGTGACGACACCACCTGTTTATAAATATGTGGCCTGTGGTAGGTTTGTTGACAAACGTCTTCCCATGACACATTCATTATCCAAAAGAGTTTGACTTTGAGGAAAATTCTGCCTGTAGATGTTTTTATTTAATTAGTGTACGGCATTATTTTGAATGCCTGTTTAATTGTTTCCTTTTAACCCCTGACGCAGTTTGAAATGACTGCCCTTGGGGTAATCCCGCAAATGAGCATATATTCGCTGGCAGAAAATCAGATTGCTGATATTTATACTCCGACACACAAACTCGCCACGACGGTCTCGTATACAGCACGTCAGATCAAAGAACGTTCAGAGAATGCAGGGAAGACTAAGACTTCATGTGAAAAAAGTGCGAAATGATCCTGCAGGCTCCCCGTGTCTACAGTTAAATACAGAAAGACATATCCGCACTGGAGATTTAAGGCTGCAAGGCCGCTGCTTAGATGTAGACTGTTGTGTTGCGGTGGGGGGGCCTCACATATAGATAGATAGATAGATAGATAGATAGATAGATAGATAGATAGATAGATAGATAGATAGATAGATAGATAGATAGATAGATAGATAGATAGATAGATAGATAGATAGATAGATAGATAGATAGATAGATAGATAGATAGATAGATAGATAGATAGATAGATAGATAGATAGATAGATAGATAGATAGATAGATAGATAGATAGATAGAGAGAGAGAGAGACAAAGAGAGGCAAGCAGACAGAGAGGTAAGTGTTGTCGAGTTCATTATCACAAGAGGAATGGGCGGACTGGGAGGCGTTTCGCTGGAAAGCTCAAGGATCTGTCTCTCCATGTCTCTTTCTCTCCCATCCAATCATCTTCCTCTTCTTCTCTGTCTCCATCCCCCTTTTCCTTTTCCTTTTCCTCTCTCTCTCTCTCCTCTGCTCGACTTCATAAAGACAACTGCAGAAACCTCTCAGCGTCTCTCAGGGAAAATAATAACTCAGGCCCACTGGAAAAAGCCTACGTTACCGCAGTTTAAATCAACAAGCATGATCATTTGGACCTTGAGAAGAGACAGGACCAAAATTATGTCCGCAGCTGGCCCACCTATGCCCCCCCATCCCAACACCCCCATCCCCACAGGGAAAATACATCACCACCACAGACCACACAGACAGCTCAGTGCCCGTCACTTTTTGTTTCTGGTGAGGTGTGAGTATGAGGACCTTGGGACAGTACAATCCCTCCAAACTGTGAATGCTTTCCCATCAGCTGCTTAGGGAAGAGCTCTTTTTCAACCCCAGGGTAACGAGGAGACGGTCCTTGTGCACAAAACACATTGCATTCCAAGCTCTTTAATTCATTTATATGTGTATTCAGTTAACTTTATTTTTGCTCCTCCTTATTTTGAGGGGGACTGAATGAATGTATATAGTCGGAGAAACAAGCAGCATGCGATTCTTAGTTCTGCCAGACTAAGTAAATATAATTTTGTCGTGCAGACAGAGTGAAAAAGGAGAAGATGGGGAGGACAGAGACCTTGTCACCAGTTGCTAAAGCACACGAGGCCCCTTAACCATTGATTTCATCCTCCCTTACATTTGAGTGTCTCAACTCATCACCGCGAGCGTGGCTGTAAAGGTTTATTGCATTGTTCGGAGGGATTACAGTCTTGGTTAAGATCCATCTTCGAGACGAAGATGGATCTTAACCCCCCCCCGGAGGCTGCAGCCATTAATTGGGATACCTTTCCATTATTTCATGTAATCCCTTTAGCCTTTACAGCTCTCGCTGCTCTCCTCCACCAAAGCCCATGTTGTGGCAGGAGCCTCGACAGCCAAAGCCTTCTTCTGTGGTTTTGTCAAACGCTGCGCTTCCCCACCGCCACTGCCTCCACCACCAATCTCTAAGGAGACACCTGTTGCTAGGGTATGATGACTGCTTTGATAGATCGTTTGTGAAGGGCCCACTTGGGGACACCCTCAGACGGATAATGGGCTGTTACGCTACGTGTTGGGGTGGACAAAGTTTTCCGTCTGATTAAAGATCTCCACCCCTCAAGATCAAGATGTCACAGCGCAACACAGGGGACTGACTTCAAATATTGCTCCCATGAAATTCTACGGGCTACAGGTATCATTTGTTTCTTTCAGAGAATCCAGAAAATGTCACTGGTCTGTCCTGGCTGCAGGCGACACCGATAAAAGTTGACACAAGCCATTCATTTTTAGCTATTAGATAACCGTAATGGGAAGACACTCCAGCACCCCACTCTTTAAACTCTGTACTTACTTTAAATGACTCACTTCATCTAGCCATTTGCTTACTCACTTAGCACTCTAAAGTGCACCGGCCAACTTTCCTGACGCCATCACCTATCCACAACAGCCTGTTTCTGTTTGCCCACACCTTTCCTTTCCTCTTAGACCCCCACCCACCCGTACAGCCCTTCTCGTCTCCCCCACAAAGGCCAGTGTCACCTTCCGACTTATCTTCATTTGCACAGCGCTGAGCAAATCATCAGCGGCGATGCAGGCGCGCCGGGTAATTACTGCCGTTGTAATTACTTACCACATGGATAGCTCAGAACCTGGATGTCATCAATCGCAATGAAGCCCGTCTTGCCATCCGAGACCTCCGCCTCAAATATGACCTGAAAAACAGAGAGACAGAGAGAGAGAGAGAGGGAGAGACAGAGAGAGAGAGAGAGAGAGAGAGGGAGAGACAGAGGGAAATGAATGAGAAACTGGCATGTAACGGTGTGTGTGTGTGTGTGTGTGTGTGTGTGTGTGTGTCAAGGAGGTTGGTGTGGTGTTTACTCCTGTGCAATCCCAAGCCCCACAAATTGACTAGTGCCACTGCGGTCACACAACAACACACTCCTCTCCTGGTTCCCCTTGCAGGTTTAAAAACAGTCATTACTCCCGTTCCCCTCCATCATGACTTCCTCCTCTCGACCAGAGGTGACAAGAAATGTTTGTGCCAAATCATATTCAAAATGACATCTCTGAAGGTCTGTTTCTTTTTAAATTAATACATGACACATAAAGAGCTAGATTACACTGAGGAGAGTGTTGATTCAAGAGTATGGTTATAGCCAAAAGTAATCTGGAGACATGAAAGCGGTGACACAAATTCCAGAAAGAAAAAGCAATTTCATATGTTTTAATCTCTCCCCCCAAAACACCTTTTATTTCTCTTTCACAACCCCCCTACTCATTTTCCAAAAGGGCCTTCACAAAAAAAAAAAAAAAAAAAAGTCACATTTTGTATGAAACACAATCAGAAACCCACAAGGCACCCATATTGAATGGTAATGAACATTTCAACACAAAGCCAGTTCCTCCCCAAGGTCTTCCCCTTCTCTACCTTGGTGGAGGGAGCCAAATGAATAAAGGGTGTCCATTTCTTCATCAGCTTCAGCAGCGATGACCACACCATGACCAAGTAAATCAAGGTCCGATCACTGAATACTGATGGACAACATGGTGAGGGTGCATTCATGGCAAGGCTCCCAATGTCAACCCATTCCCATTCGGTCGGAGGTGAAAGGAAAGAAATATGTGTCTTTGTGCTGTTGGAAGCAGTGATGTCCTTTTTACATCATTTCCTTTCTTTTTTTCATTAGAGGGTACTCCTTGCTTTAATCTCCTTTTGGTTGGCTAACGAGGTAGAATCCAGCTCTCACAGTGACAAATGGCCAGCATAAATTCTTAAAATGAAATCCAAGAGGGAAAAGGACTGATGGCATCACCGATGTCAACAGCTACTGAGGTTTTCTTTTTTTTTTTTTTAAATGGAATAAATTATATATAGGCTGCAAAGACAACAAAGAAAATTACAATGCAGGACCACATGTTCAACCCCAACTTGACCTGATATGAAATATCTCCTTGACTGTGAGTCCATGTCCAATGAAAGGGACCTTGACATAAACAACTTACTTTTTTTCAAGGGTATTAAACTTCGCCATTTACTTTGTACCTCCAGATCAGCCAGATCAAAAAAACATACCAGCTACTCTGATCTTGCGACGGTGGCATTTCACTGACTGTTCTCCGCACTTGCTATTTCAAGAGCAAGGGTATGGCGTGAGGGGGGGCAACAGAAAGAAAAGAAAGAACTCTAAAGCCATTTCAATTATGGACAGTGCCATTATCCTTGAGAGGATGTTGGTTTTTTGGGTTTTTTTTTTACTTTTCCCCGAGATTCATAACCTTTCAAAATGATCTCCCCCTAAATGTGTTTGACATTTATAAAACGAATCTTAAGCCAGCACTTGGCCAATAATTCCGATGAGCCGATTATGATTTAAATCTTCAGAAGAGCTTGGTGGGCGGGCTGACACAGGAACCCCCACCACCACCGCTCGATCCCCTTAACTCTATCCCTCTCTCTCTACTTTCCTCTCCTCTCTCTTTCTGATGCCCCCTTCCCTCTCTGGTTAACTCCAACAATGACAAGGAAAAAAAAAATCTACAAAAAACCTTTTCAATTTTCTCCTGCTTAAAAAATATATTATTTTTAAGATCTGACTGTGACAGACTACATCCACCAGCTGAAGCTGTGGGCTGTGAAGGGGGATTAAGTGACCAATACAGCGTTGGTCCCACTTAATAGTGTGCTCAGGAGAGCGTGAGTGAGGTCATCTTCAGAGAAGCAATAACTCATTTTCTGTGGAAGGAGGTCTGACCATAAGGAAACACAAATTCTACCTCTCCTTCTTTCTCTCTCAACTGGGACTCTGGAAACTATCTGCCCGGCTCTGTGGTTGACAGGTGGGCCTTCTGTCTCCCCTCCCCTCTCTTCTCTCTGGCAGGTAAACCAAACGCAGCAGCACCCACCCTCAGAGCTTTTTAAACATCAAAACAAATCTTTTTCTTTCTTTCTTTCTTTCACCCCCCTTCCTCTGAGTTTGAAATAGAAAAATAAGGAGGGAAGTTAGGAAAACGCCAGCCACTCCTTATCTTAGCCCTACAAATAAAAAAAGCAAACACTTGAATTGCAACTATGAAAATACCCCATTATTTTGCTTTAACTCATTTCTTCTCTTGTACATCCTTTCATCACACACGCGCACGTGCAAGCCACACACGCAAGCCTGGGGTTTCAAATTTGAAATTGGACTTAGTGGAGATCAGAAGGGATCTCTTTGTATACATACTGGCCTATGAGGAGGGCTGTTTGCATGACCATGCCTCCATGGTGCTGTGCCCAAGCCATTTGATGTTATTCGGCCACTTTGTGCTCGTCTGCGGCGATGTGAAAGAGTAGAGGTGTGTAATTCTATATTCTGCCTCTGCTTGAATGCAACATTAACCGAGTGGGTCTGTGACCGTTAAGGGTGTTTATGTGTGTATGTGTGTGTGTGTGTGTGTGTGTGTGTGTGTGTGTGTGTGTGTGTGTGTGTGTGTGGTGTCTGGACTATGAGGCCTTGGGGCCCTGTCATCTCAGAGTTGACAGATGGGCCTTGGAGAGGGACCTGCAGGTTCCTAGTCTGCAGGAGTAACACATGGTGTCAGTGGTGGGGGAACTGCAGATGCGTGCTAGTGTGTGTTTGTGTGTGTGTGTGTGTCTTCATATTGATTTCATATTCTCATATAGTATATGAATATATTGTGTAATAGTAGAATGAAGACACTAATATTGTGGCTATGGGTTCCAGTGTGCATGAATGTGTGTGTGTGTGTGTGTGTGTGTGTGTGTGTGTGTGTGTGTGTGTGTGTGTGTGTGTGTGAGAGAGAGTCTGCCTGTGCTCAGTCAACATCCAGTATTATATTAGTCATATTTACATCAAACAATCAAACCACTCCTAAAACGTCTCCCTACTCGAGCATTACATGATGAGACAGTGATTACAGCGAGGGCTCTACATGTCATCGGATCAATATCACTTTAGAACAAGCCTCTGCTTTGATATCTCTGCGGTTTCTGCAGGCTGCGAGTGCATGTGGGACCTTGGCCACTGGCTGGAGATCACTTGAAAGGAAGGAGAGTGTGTGAGTCAACATGATACTCATTTTCTTTTCCTGCCCTCTCTCCTCTGAATATTCCTCCAGGAGAACAAGACTCAAATGCTAGCTGACATGCAGACAAAACCTATGAGGATGAAAACCTCCATGCTCGAGGTTTGGCACGCAGTATTTTTCTTCTGTCTGTGTGTGGCTGGGGTGTGTGTGTGTGTGTGTGTGTGTGTGTGTGTGCATCTGGAAGTCTCCAGATGCACACACACTGCAGAGCACAGGCAGACAGACACCCTCCCTGTCATTCTCTACCACAAGGTCCTGACCACTCAAGTTTCATACCAAAACCTCCCTCCTGTTACCACTCCTATTAACTACTTCGGAAAACCTCGTCCTCCTGATCTATGCAGCAGAAACACAGTAGGCTCACGTTGCAACTTGACCTCCAGTCTGCTTTTGGTGTGCTTAAAACACACTGTTCCCAGTTTCAGCATGAAAAAAAAAAAACTCTTGACATATTCCTCTCACGCATATAGTTCAAGCACAAGCATAAAGTGCACACACCAATATATTCTCTTCCTTTCTATGCCCCCCCCCCCCCCACGCCCTGTCATTTTCTTTCTTGACTGAACTGAACACACCTGTTCAGTCTTGCCAAATCACACAATCTCTCGCGCCCCCCCCCCTCTCTCTCTCAGCCTACACCCCAGAGGTTCACCTGTCATCTGTCAGGGGACTCTGAAGGCAGGCAGGTGAAGGTGCACCCACATACCCACCCTCACCCCACCCCAGCAGCTCCCTACTCCCTCTCCCACTCCACTCTATCTGCATCTCCTGGGCTGTTCATTATAATGCTACTCCCTAGGTAAACACTGTCAGAAGAAAGCCCACAATTGATACAAATATGACGAGGAAGCCCGCTCTTACTTCCCAGATCTGGCAGGAGATGCCATTCATCATCTCAGACGTAGAAATGGGGGCTGTCCCCCCCTCCCTCTCTCTGTCAGTCTATCTCTCTCTTTAAAAAGAGATGCATCCTATTTCAGATGTTTTTGTGAGTGAAAGTTCTCATTCTCTCTGCCTTTAACACTTGTCTCTCTCTCTCTCACTCATTTCGATCTTGGCTCTCTCTCTGTGGGCTTTTCGCTATCCCTTGTTCTTCCCCTCCTCAAATCACAACTCCTCCCTCTCTCCTCTCCCACTTCTCTTCTTTAAGAGAACCTATTAGGTGTCCCTTATTCCAGCCTGAATTGGGACGACCTCAAGCATGTCGTCTGGGGCTCTTCAATCAGAGCTGAGGAATAATCTCCCGGCTTAGAACAATCAATTTCAATCTACTGTTCTGCTTGATGTGAGTTAGCCAAGAGCCCATCTCCATAATCACCCTTTAAGTTCTTCTCTTTCTCTCAAGGCTATGGAGGAAAGCCTGGATAGAGAAGGGAGAGAGAAGGGAGAGAGAGAGAGCACTGAAGTCGAGGAGCTTTAGAAAGATGAGAGCATGTTTGGCTGCAAGGAACAAAAACGGATATTGGCCCTTATCACCGTGGATCATTTCTGGATTCAGGATCAATGGTGAGGCTAAATTGTAATGACTGCACTCAGGAGAGAGGAGAGAGAGTGCGAGAAGGGACAGAGAGACAGAGAGAGAGAGACAGAGAGAGAGAAAGGGACAGAGAAAAAGGAGAGAGAGAGGGAGAAAGAGAGAAAGGGTCAGGGTGAGAAGGAGAGAGGGGGAGAAGGAGAGAGAGAGGGGAGAGGGAGAGAGAGAGAGAGAGAAAGGGACAGAGAAAAAGGAGAGAGAGAGGGAGAAAGAGAGAAAGGGTCAGGGTGAGAAGGAGAGAGGGGGAGAGAGAGAGAGAGAGAGAGAGAGAGAGAGAGAGAGAGAGAGAGAGAGAGAGAGAGAGAGAGAGAGAGAGAGAAAGGGAGAGGGAGAGAAAGGGACAGGGAGAGAATGAGAGAAAGAGAGGGAGAAGGAGAGAAAGAGAGCTCTGCAGAGAGCTTGGTGGCAAAGTCACTAAAGTTCAAGATCAGTAGTGTGCGAGTGAGGCCTGTAATTGATGGCCAAAAGCGTCTGCATCATCAGCCAGTCATTTAGGAGGTACTGAAAGCCTGGCATTTGCACAGTGGCAAAAAGCTCCCGATGAGAACCAGACGCCTGTTCGAACAGCGCTAATGATTTCAGGCTTCCATTTGTGGAGTAGCTAATCAAATCAATAACAAAAGGGAGCCTAATCACCTTCATCATC
This sequence comes from Alosa alosa, assembly GCF_017589495.1. Classification (NCBI taxonomy): domain Eukaryota; kingdom Metazoa; phylum Chordata; class Actinopteri; order Clupeiformes; family Clupeidae; genus Alosa; species Alosa alosa. The sequence goes on from NC_063196.1 coordinate 16,332,601, forward strand.
TCAAGAATGTGTCATTAAACGGAATCAATGCTGAATGAGGAACTGCGACTCCTCAGCTAATACAAAATTAGCTCACAGGTAACATTCCCTAAACCCAGCTGGGGAATACACAGCTGGCCCACATGGTGTCCTTCTCTTTTGTGTATGGTCCACACACACACACACTATTGTTCTTGCCTGATGAAAGGAAGACAAGGAGAAAAATGAAAAGTGCTGAGAGTGCAAGGCCACAGTGGCGGCGCCGTGTAGGTCACTCTCTCACCAGCTTGGCCTTGATGTGAGCCGACACACAGATGGAAGTGTTCCAGGCTAATCGGCCACTTGACGCTTCATTTCCCTTAAAACCCCCATCTTTGCCTCACCACAATCTTCTGCGCGTTTAGAGCAATGCCCCCCGGACGGAGGTCAGGGGTCAAAAGGTCAAGGGAGGAGATAATGAGTGATGGAGAGTGACAGTGGTGGAGAGGGGGATGACAGCAAGAGGATGAAGTGGAGTGGAGGAAGAAGGAGGAGGAGGAGGAGGAGGAGGAGGACTGGCGACCTTGATAAGAGCTGGTAGCCTTCAGCATTTGGCCTGCCCTCCCTGTGCTCTGTCCACCCTCTTTCATTTGATCTATCTTACCGCTTTGATTGCACTCACTCACTCACTCACACACACAATCTCAACACACAACCTCCTTCACTTACACACTCCCAGACACCTGCAGTGTTTACTGCCCTGACGCCTGCCAACCCCCTTGATTGTTTTAACACGTTTGATTGGTTACATCCACACAAACAATTTGGTCTGGAGCGAAAAGAGCAAACACCTGCTTGCAAGTCAATCACTTTCACAGCCCCTGGAAAGAGCGAGAGCGAGAGCCTCGTCCCCAATTTCGATGGAAAGAATCGAGGGGAAACTCCTTTGGGATCCTGTGTGAATGGGGGAGAAAAACAAAGCCGTCTGGAAATCTTGGGCAGCACTGTCAAGCATTTAGGTCAGCGTCCTTCCCCAGCGGCTAGATATCAGACGATGGCATGTTTACATTTTTCAGAGGAAGTCATTCAATAGCGAGGCATTATGGATGAAGAGGCCCATCAACAATTTATGACTGTCTACAAATACAAATGATAAAAAGAAAAACGGCAAGTGAGGAGCAAAATAGACGACTGTAACAACAGGCCTTTCATATTTTTGACAGTGTGTATACACTTCTGAAAGAAAATGTAGGTCCACAGCTCTAACACAAGATCGGCTACTGAAATACTCCATAATAATCCCAGGACAGTAGGAAAATACATTTTTAAAATTCCAACATATTAGGCTATTCTCTTTGACATGCTTGATCATACTTCTCTTCTGCATAATGCAATTCAAGACCTAAATCTCTCTGGAAGTTCGCCTTTGTGATGGGGACAAGAATCAAGCCCCAATCTTCCTTCACAACACCACCAAAACAGAGTGGGGGAGAGTATACTGTCCAGCACTCCTGTCGTGACTAAAGCATCGCTGTATTTCATTTTGACCACTCACATACTCCACAATGCAGCCTCACAGTGACGACCCGGATGAGGGATTATAGGCTGGAGTAAGTGGCCTGGGGCGTGTTGGGGGTCACACTCATACAGTCTATGCACTCACTGGTCTGGAAGCCGAGACGTCTGCCCAGACCTGTCCGGCCTCCCTGTGTGCCTCTCAGAGCTGATACTTCAACAAGAGGAAGTAATAAGGCTCGGAGCTCCCAAATGATTCTTAATCCCCCGATGGGTTGACTCTTATTTACAGACTAAGATGTCTGAGCTTGTTCTCTTTGCGCCGCAGGCGAGGATAGTGAGGGGAAGAGAGAGAGAGGGGGGGTGGAGGTGTAGGAGGGTGGCATGCAGGCAGGCGGGCGGGCTGGTGTCGTCACGTCTTTATTAGTGGAAGCACGCAGACACGTCCGCCCCCACGCCGTGCCATTTCAGGAGGCCGTGCGGAGGAAGCCGCAAAATGACATCCGGCAGGCGCAGGATCCGGGCTGGGTGAGTCACGTCGTGGAGGTCTCATGCGGGTTCTGGACACTGACCAACGCGTGGCGACTGCTGCTGCTGCTCCTCACACGGCAACCTCCGAAACTCGCCTCGGTGGAAACGGCAACTCAGCCGTGGCCTAAAATGATCAGTTGAGGCCCAGGGGGGGTTTGTTAGGGGGCAGAGTGTTAAGGGTCACAGTGAAGAAAATCACTGACCTGAACATAATCAAATGTTCCCTACTTTTATTTTCTTTAAAAAAGGTCCTAATAATGCCACCAGTGATGTGTTTAACCTCCACAATCTCAGCCTCCATAACTGTCCCACTTCTGTGGTAACGCTTGAGTGAGAAGGGCAATTTCCAATTTGTCCACTAGAGGCAGCCCTCCATAATGAAAACAGCCTGTGTGAACGTGGCCTCAAAACACCTGTGGTTTCACCAGTTTGGCCTGCCACTGACACTCTCTGCTGTTGCGCAAGTGGGGTGAATAATGAGGTAGGGGTCCAAAAAAGAGAACAAAAACCAGCCACAGATAACATTTCACTCTTTATTCTGTGACGACATTCAATTCTGCAAAAGCCCAGATCTCACTCAAAAGCTGACACACTTGGTAAACAACAAGGAAGTATCCAATTATTCTGGGCTTTGTCTGGTGACAGCCAATCAGACAAGCCGCTAAGCTGTCGCTCTGACAGAAGGCAGAAGAGGCTTTAATAACGCTAACCTCGAGTTAAAATCATAACCAGCCCAATCCGCTACTTAAAATTCACCAGCGCGAGCACAAGACATCGGGGTGGACCCCGAACAAGCTGAATCATTCATTCTCCCCAATTAGTCCGGGAACAGGCCATGCCTTTCATTAGCGTTACAGTGAACAGGCAGCAAAATGCTAATGAATCTGCACCAGAATCTCTCTGGGTGCAGGGGGGGTTAACACAGACACAATATCACATATTCCAAAGGATCTTTTTAAGAGAGAAGGAAGATAAGCAAGCAAAATGATCAGTGTGTCAGAAGTGGCAAGAGTAAGGGGACCGACAGACAGACAGACCGAGACAGACAGACAGACAGACAGGTAATTTACAGCCAAGAGCCCCACGCCCTCACTCTCACAAACCAGGCATGTCTCCAGCAGCCCCCTGACCACAGTAAATGAGGGGAAACCATCCTTAGCACATGAAGCGCAGCCTCCATTCACTGCCTGCTGCAGATGAAAGCTATCATTCTCCTGGCCGGCCTCTTTTTTCCCCATGCCTCTCAGATATGCAACTCACAGTGTCAACCTCACCACTCCACTGGGGAACCCTTCTCCAAAGGCTGCTGTGTGTGTGTGTGTGTGTGTGTGTGTGTGTGTGTGTGTGTGTGTGTGTGTGTGTGTGTGAGAGAGAGAGAGAGAGAGAGATACCACTGGAAAAAGAAATGAGCAAGATACACAGAGAAAGAGAAACAATAAAATGAAAGACAAAGCACAAAACAAAGTGTATTCAAGTGTTTGTGCAGTGTGCATGGCACATGTGCTCGTATGCAACCGTGAGCGTGTTTGCATGCAAATATGCAAGCTTGTGTAATTGTATGGTATGCGCAAGTGTCAGGGGATGTTTGTATGAAAGTGTGTGTGTGTGTGTGTGTGTGTGTGTGTGTGTGTGTGTGTGTGTGTGTGTGTGTGTGTGTATGTATGTATGTGTGTGTACACACACTATGTGCATTTGTCAGGCCATCTCTTGATGGCATGGCTGATGCACACCACGGTCAGCCCTCCAGATCGTGGTCAACACTGATCAACTCTGCGGTCAGCCCCGAGTGCACTGAGGCGCACGCAACACCGCTCCACTCCGCTACTCCGGCTCCCATCTGCACTAAAGCAGAATACACCCCCCCCCTCCTCCTCCTCCTCATCCTTACCAACAATACACCTAGGCCCCGTGGAGCCACTCAGTGGAAAAGAAGCCCAGTCCTTTCAATGAGGAGTAATCAGAGCGCAGCGAAAATACGAGAAAGAAATTTCCATGAAGTTAGAAAGTATTGCATGAATTGTAAAAAAAATGCATGCAGAGTGAAAAAAACACATTTTAACGGGAGCAATACTAACAGCTGTGACTTAAGGGCCAGGTATGCAAAAGTGTTATTTTGGTAGGATTAGACCGCCTGTTTTTTCATGCATAACTAAAATGGAAAAAGCTACCGTCAAAGTCAGGGGTAGTCTGAAAAATTTCCTACAGCCTGAATAAAAATCTCTGGTTACCAAAAATTACACTAAAATCATTTGTTCACTTAATTTGATATTTTTAGTCATTAGTCTTGATTATTGTCATGGATCTATTACAAGCAACTTAAAATGCAACTCAAATAGTTGCCCATTAGGCAAATACTGCCATAACTACTCACACAGTCATTTCATCATCCATCACTACACAATGCATTTTTCATGTTTTAGCCTCTCCTAAGCTCTGAAATACTGTGCAAAAATTACACCGATTCTCATTCTCTCCATTTAGGTGCATGGAATGGCAGATGTTAGTAATTAGACTTCAGCTGTTGTTTGGAAAACTAATGTCATCCAAAAAAGGCTATAGTCTGTTCATTTTCTATTTTGGCATGTCTACTTTTCAGCATGAAGAGGGTGAACCACTCAACATACTGTTCATTTTTTTTTAGGTTTTTTGTTTAACCAACCTGGACCTGAGGTCAAAAGGTTAGTTTGGACTGTTTAGGGTTTCATGACCCTTCTCTTGCCCTGCAGTCATGTGTGCATGCGACATTCTCTGTAACTGTTTAAAAACAAAAACCCAACAACATTTGGGGCTGAGAACTTTTTACAAGCTAATTTCTTCCTCTGATGTTCGGTTTCTCATTCTCGCACTACAGGGAAATAACCTTAATCCCCACTTAATCAATCATGCCCTCATATGACATTTCCTTTGTTCCTTTCTTTCTCGAAAAACTCCCTTCACCAACATTAGTCTTAAGGCCACGAGAACAACATGACTAATTTGCTTGCTGAGCTGCATTTGTCTGAATTAGCCTTTTGTTTTTAAAAAAAAAAAAAAAAAAAAAAAAAAATGCCACTGGCATTTAGAACAGTATGGCTGTATCTGCATTCTAGCATGTAGAATTACTATCATTCTGACATTTCAATGTTACAAACAAATGCATGGAGTGCCATACAATTTATTTGCTGAGATGTCGAACATAATTAGCTTTATACTTGCCAAACAAATGGTCTGGTGATCTTTGTATTATACACATTTCTCAGAATTGTAATTGCAGTGAAGAAAGAACAAAAAAGATGGAGGCATAATTTGTTCCAGCCTCGAGGTCACACATCTCATCATCTCGTTCCACCTCAACATACATCAAAATCGATAACTCTTGCAACATGATAATACAACAAAAATAAGGTCAAGAGTCTCTTCATGAGAAATCAAATCAAAAGAGAGGCAGGAGGGAGCGCAAACATTGATATTTTCCTTGGTGCTTATCACTTTTTAATTTAATTAGACTTTAATTTATATCAAGAGTCATAAGTCTGTTAAAATCCTGAAAGCATTTAAAATATCTCTAAAACAAACATATACACACACACACACACACACACACAAACAAAAAAACCAAAAACTCTTAAGTGGTTGAGAAGGTGTGATCTACCTGATACTCGTTGGGCCAGAAGGTGCTGATGGCCAGCTCTGCCCGGAGCCATTCTTTGCCCGTGTAGCTCGTCACGTTCCAGATGGGGTTGGCCAGAGGGCCCTTGTTGACCTTGACCAGGATGTTGAGCGTGCCGGGACTGGAGCCGTCTTGGCTGTACAGCAGGTAGTTGAAGTCGATGCAGTGGGTATCGTTCTCCTTCATGATGGGCAGCTGGAGGCGAGCCTTCTCTCCAGTATCATGCTGGGATGAGTCCACCATCATGTAGGAACCTGAAAGCAGAGCAAGAAGAGGATATAATCAAACAACAATCCAAAGGCAATCACTCAACAAGACTCTTGAGTCTACACCAACATACCTGAAACATTCATTCATTCATTCATTCATTAATTCATTCATTCATTCATTCATTCATTCATTCAACCTTTATTTATTCTTGGAAGTTCGTTGAGGGTAGTATAGTATAAAGTATAGGCCTAGGCCTATACATAAAAAAAAATAAAATAAGATAACCTACATAACATTATAGAAGAGGAAACAAACAAACATAATAATAAAAGCTGAGGTGCTGGTATCGATTAAGCCGAGGGAGTCAGGTTGGATCATTCAACAGCTTCATCTGCATTTGTCATTCCATTGAAGTAGGAGCACACTCTATTCAGTGCAAACAGCACCTTGGCATACAAAAGCTGCATGTCTGGGAACGCATGCTGTGGTACCTTTTCACACATTCTTCAGGCCTACAAAGCAAACTTTCTGGCAGAAGACCACATTACTCTGTGGTCAGCTACTATAAATAGGGGCCAGTTTCTAAACCAGTGCCATAAGCCACCGGAGATGATGGACGGATGAGGAGGGAATGGTGGATCAGAGTGCACATCGTGCGTACGTGTCTTCCAGCCCTGAAGGAGCAGGACATCAGGCCCGGCCGCAGACAGACTTCATGAGCATTTGTCATGACTGTGGTGCATCTGTTCACTATTTTCTGCCCTGGCACGGCAGTCGGGGAGTGTGTGTGTGGGGGGGGGGGGTGGTGGTGGGGGGGGTTCTGGGTACTGTTCAAGCTGAAGCTCACAGAAGAGCCATCACAATACACTTATGATTCCAGTGGACTCACCCACACAGACTAATATTTTATTGGAAATTTCTGTGGCCGCTGCGGTTTGTATGAGTTAAAATTAAAGCACTGATTTCACAATCTGCAGACAAGCAGCAGATTTTTTGGCTTTTGTGGTGCAGTTGTGTGGTCCTCTTATTAGTGTGCATATTTATCTGACCAAAACAACAAGAGCGAACCCAAAGACTAAAGGGCTTTTGAAAACAGCACTGAGTTAAGTGAACACTGCCTCCTGTGAGACACATTGAGTTACTAACAAACGGCCAAAAAGCAATATAGATGAACTACATTGGCATGGGTTTCCTTTGCATCTTTCACTAAAATCGGTGTAGGGGCGCTCAGACTGAACTTATATAAACTTGTGGTGTCCTTAGTGCCCTGATCTTGAATATGAAGCCACACTTTTGAAACAAAAGCGGCAGGCTTGTAGTGGGAGTGTGTGATGCATGTCAGACCCCTAGGAAAAGGCTTGCAGCCAATGCTGGAGAATACACTGCTCCCCGTTCTCTCCTTGTCATGACTCCTCAACACAGTATGTATTTCATCGAGGTACAAAACAAACAAAAAAAAAAAAAGCCACTGGAGGAAAAAAAAAAACAGAGAACAGATTTTTTTGCATTGAATTAGTGCCTTGCTAGAGCAAAAGATAATCATGCTGCCAGCTAAGGAAGCTGAGGGAGGAACACACACACAAAACAAAGACAAAAACAAACGCAAGTCATGCAAGAGAACCACAGCCAAGACATGTTGGCAATTCAATCACATACATCCCACCACTTCTTTATTATTTATTTATTTATTTTCAATTCCTGCCAGGCTCATGAAAAGTTGTTTTTTTTTTTTTTCACATGTCTAACAGATTCGCTCCTTCCTCAGTCTGCCATAAATAAATTGTTACTTTTGGGAGGGAATTATAGGGGTGCTAATAATAAAATAGAACATCAATTAAACAGACACATCTTTTTTCATGATTAAAGGAAGACCTGGCACTTGCCAAGTTTTTACTTACTTATTTATTTATTTCGACGTGCAGACATTTAATGACATGTTCCAGAGAAAAAGAAAAAAAATACACTCTAATGGTTTGTGCAAAGATTGAAGGGTATCAATCAAAAAGCTAAGCTAGAGAGATGGGATTTCAATCTCAGCGTGAAATTCGCTCTTATGGCAGGCCATAACCAGCACACACACACACACACACGCCCAGTGTCACTGCAAAGATTTGGAAGGTTGGAAAGGTTGCGCCCCGAACCTGCACTGAGATGGCCAACCCACCACCACCCCCTTAACTACCCCCTAGGGCCGGGGCAGATTTACCCCCCATGGGGCATGCATTCAGAACACTGCTGGGTAAACATCCGTTTAGCACCCATTCCCCCGCCCCCAGTCACCAGGCCAGAGGGCAGCAATAACATGGCCATATAAAATAACCAGATGGCGATGGCCTGTATCATGTTACAACACACCATATCCCGTCCCCTGAAAAAAAAAAGCTTTGTGGGACTGCGTGCAAATTAAGAGGCTCAGTTGTACAAGTGTTATTTTCCATTAGGGCAGCGTCTGGGATAAATGTTTGGGTTGCTGCTGAAGCGGCGGAGTTGAGAGGGTTCGATATGTTTAGCTTTTCGGCCTCCCATCTGTCTTTATGCACAGACAGGGCAACACACAAATAACCTCTGCAGATGCCATTAGTGAGTGACCTCACCGTCCCAAATCCTCACCAGACACAAAGGAAAGACATTACAAGAGCCAGCTGGGAAGCTATCAAACTACGACAGCCAGTGCAAGTTCAGCACCAGTGTATATTACAAATGTCCACTTGCTTCAGTGGAAAGAAAAAAAAGACAAGAGACTTCAGTGGAAAGAGTCAGAAAAAAGAGAGAAGACTAGAGGGAGACAGAGAGACAGAGAGAGAGAGAGAGAGAGAGAGAGAGAGAGAGAGAGAGAGAGAGAGAGAGAGAGAGAGAGTGAGAGAGACAGAGAGAGAGAGAGAGAGGAGAGAGAGAGAGAGAGAGAGAGAGAGAGAGAGAGAGAGAGAGAGAGAGAGAGTGAGAGTGAATGAGAGAGGAAAGGCAAGGAGGCAAACCATGTAATTTTAGGTTTCAGCGAAAACCTAAATGTTGAACCACGTACAACATCGCAGGACCACAAAGTACTGGCTGTGCAACACTGTTCTGGTAACCACCGTGTCCTGTGGTCATGTATCTGATCCTTTCACTGGCCAAATGGGACCGGCCTGGAATCTGCAATAACACTCCGCCCAGCCCACTCCTCAGGGCACACTCACCACACCACCAGCCTCCACTATCTGTTACCATCATCCTAATGAAAGTCCATTGAAACCAGACACCCTCAAAAGTGCTAGGCTCATTCCCTGTGCTCTCCATCTCTTCAAACGGAGGCAGTAAACAATTCTCTCTTAGTAGACAATTGCATTGATTGCTGGATCATTATTTAATACCCGCAAACGGCTAAAATAGATTTCAGGCAAGTCTACACCACTATTGTCTGACTGCTCTCAACAGTGTGATGTATTACCGGAGTATTACAGTAGAGTCTATGCGACTGTGATTCCTTAAGATGTCAATGATTAAAGAAAATTGTTTGTCAGTTCTAAGCTCGAGGTTCACAAAGGCTGAGGAGAAGGATGATGATGACATGGCAGCTTTGTCAAAAAACTGTGCGGCAGCTTTTCTTTTTTTTGGAAAGGGAGCTGAAACTAAAAACCGCTTCCACTGAACTGCAATCACTATCTCAATGAGCAAAGCACACAGCCCATCATCTAGGTGTCAGCAGACAAAATATTTGTTTATCACCTATCTCAATGGGAAGAGGGAAAAGAGCATTAATGTCAAAGAGAGATGGGATTGCGGGAGGAGAGGAAGAGAGAGAGAAAGAGAAAGAGAGAGAGAGAGAGGGATAGATCCTCCACAATCTTGTGAACGATGGAGCGGCCTAATGGATATAGACTTGGCCCATTCGTGGCGCTTCAGTGTTTATTTGATGTGCTGGGATTATTCTAATGCCATGATTGGCAACGCTGGGTAATCAAGCGCTGAGACTAATTACTGTGGAACTGAGCTGCTGGGCTGGCACACAGGACAAAAGAAAGCGCTGGAAGCTTGTGACAGAACACCTTACAGAGAGAGAGAGAGAGAGAGAGAGAGAGAAAGAGAGAAAGAGAGAGAGAGAGAGAGAGAGAGAGAGAGAGAGAGAGAGAGAGAGAGAGAGAGGGAGGAGGAGAGAGAGAGAGAGGGAGGGAGGGAGGAGAGAGAGAGAGAGAGAGAGAGAGAGAGACAGAGAGAGAGAGAGAGAGAGAGAGAGAGAGGGGGAGAGAATGGGGGAAACAGAGTGGGAGAATAAGAAAGAGAGAGAGAGAGAGAGAGAGAGAGAGAGAGAGAGAGAGAGAGAGAGAGAGAGAGACAGAGAGAGAGAGAGAGAGAGAGAGAGAGAGGGGAGAGAATGGGGAAACAGGAGGAGAATAAGAAAGAGAGAGAGGGAGAGAGAGAGAGAGAGAGAGAGAGAGAGAGAGAGAGAGAGAGAGACAGAGAGAGAGAGAGAGAGAGAGAGAGAGGGGGAGAGAATGGGGGAAACAGAGTGGGAGAATAAGAAAGAGAGAGAGAGAGAGAGAGAGAGAGAGAGAGAGAGAGAGAGAGAGAGAGAGAGAGAGAGAGAGAGAGAGAGAGAGAGAGAGAGAGAGACAGAGAACGGCCATATACTCATAATGCTGAGTCTCAAACATGCACTGACCCACTTTGGAAAGATTCAAGCAACACGCGGAAAATAAAACAGTAATATTTATTATCCTTATTTATTGTCCTTCTCAACTATTAATCAAATACAGCAGATGTTCCAGGCATGGGGAGTACATGCACATAAATGTGCAAGGCAGCGACCATGCATATTACATGCAAGCAAAGAGCCATATGTAACGCAACTGCTGATTAAATAAAAAACATGGACAAAACAAATAGATGGGCTTGTTCTGGTCTGAGAGTAAGAAATAGCCAAAGTAACTCCAAGCATCGGGGCCAACCAGCTACAGCCGATATACCCTTGAAAAAACAGCACCAGTTGCTCAGGGCTTACCATGACTGATAGTACTGACCTTCAAAAAGGTCATTTTAAGGCACAAAAGAGAGAGTTAATGCCACTAAATAGAAAAGGAGAGCAACTCTACAAGCCCTGATCAGTGTCTGTCTTTCGCTTTTAAATTATTCTCCACCTTATGTCTGAGCTCTCTTAGCCTATTCACGGGGCATACTTCTTTGCATACTTCCTTAACCAGAGTGGAATCCTTGTTGCCTTGGCATTATAGTTAATGGTGCCATTTGGGCTTAGACAGTGGAAGCCATTCGAAGTCTCTCTCCCCTGCAGAGCACGACTGTTATTCAAACTGAGAGCATCTTGAAAAGTCATTGGAGGGTAAAGTCAGCTTGCTCTGTCATGCAGCAGGAAATACAATAAGATCTGCTGGATGCTTCTCCCTCTCTGATTGACTTTCCACTTACACTTTCGGGCGTGTGTTTTTACCCATCCAAGGATCCAAAGGACATCACAGTCGAGTTAATGTACTCCACATGTTCATCCAACATGGGTATTCCCAGTCGGAACCTTGTTCCTGCAACATGTCTGAGGCACACAGAATCTCAAAGGCAGTCTCAAAATAATGCAATCTCAAAATAATGCAATTTTGCATTTTTATCCTTCAATTGTTATGCATGGTGACAGGCCCATCCCCCCACTCAAAAAAAGATGAAAGCTTAAATAAATTCCAATTATGCTTGTTTGGGTATCGCAACATTCTACAATGACAATTTCCTCCCTCGTAGGGTTCGAGCTGGGAGAAGATGCTTGTCACACAGCCACTCTCACAAGATGGCTGTTGGGGGGAGATAAATGCTGGTGAACAAGATGGCTGTCACTCACCGCGCCCTGCGTGGAGAGCAGGCATCCGGCTAATTATGCAGCCTACCGGGAGACAGCAACACTGCTCATCTGCACGTCAAGGAGTAAGGTGGCATGAGGTGGGAGTCGAGCCAGGAAAAAAAAAAACACATCAATTTCCCGCATGTCAGTATATTAAGGCCTGCGTATATTTTTTTTTTTACAGGCAAGCGAACGGTAGGGAAGAAACTACCCAGGTGTCTCTCACTTTAATTTCCTATGACTGACCCACATTAAGGAGCCGTTTCAGCTGACGGTCCTGAGGAATTGATCTTGTGAGTTAGAGGGGACTGATAGTTTCGGGAGAGAGATCAGCCCACTTCAAGCTTCAAGGCCACCAAGACCCAGACTCAGGGAGAGACATAAGGAGAGAGAAAAACACCCACATGGGAGAACTACACACTCCCATCCATGCAACTCCAGAGAGAGGGGCATCTCAGGCCAAATTCCCCTCAAGAGAGACAGACGGGCGGAAAAGCTTCACAGCACGGTCACATTGCATGCCTGTGGAAAATGTCAATAAGAGAGGGAAGTATTTTGGTAAGGCATGATAAAGGGTTGGGAGTGCCTGTTTGTGCGCAGCATAAAGGTATTTTTAATGTCATGTTCACTCCCTTATCCATCCAAGTTTAATTCCCTTGTGTGATATGGCACAGGGGAGTGGAGGGTAACCCTCATTCCAACTTGCAGGGAAAGCTGGAGAGCATCAAGACTTAATCAAAACAGGCCCTCCATGTGATTCCAGTTACAGAATGTGTGAGAATCTGCTGTCTAAACACACTGACTCCTTATGGCATAACGGTTCTCTTTTGCTTACTTTCAACTGAATGCCTCTGAATTGCCCACACATTGGTATGTAAATTGTGATTTTAAGATGTGGTTTCTGTGCTTTGTTTTGGAAATCTATTCTGTGTTTTAAAGTACTTGCAAAAGAGCACCCACATTCAGATTTCTGGGACATCTCTGATGGCAAGCCCAGAGACTGTAAAAGAGCGTGATGTCATTTTACAGCTTGGGGTGGAGTGACTTTTCACTGCAGTTTCACCCGGTTTTATGACCGTGACTTGTGAGCACTGCGAAAGTCAAAAGGAATGTTTGGTCTGTTAGCGCAACTTCAATCTAGTCAGCGCAACTCTCTACTGAGTCAAAAGAAAGAGGGGGCATGTCTTCAGGGGAAGGGGCATTCGTTCTTTTCATTAGTTCTTTTGTAGTCAAGAATGTTTATGTCCAAGACAGGGCACACAGCAAACACCAGCAAAAACAAAGTACTTCAATGACTAAAGCAGTCTCCAGACTTGACGGTTTCTGCCTAAAGCCAACTTGGAAGAAGATCTTCAGAGGCACCTGGGACTGTGGGGGGCAGTGGCTTGTGTTTGACTATGTGTGCCTTGTGCTTCCCATGAAGCCAACTGTTGCAACTTGTTATGTTTTCAACCCGCTGCAAATTAACACACACACACACACACACACACACACACACACACACACACACACACACACACCTCTAAAGGGACACTTAAGAGCATGCAAGTATACCCACCGCAATCTTGCTATCTCTCACTGTTCCCCTTGAGGGAAAAAAAAGCAGCCAGTGCTGACTTGCAGAAGGTGCCTTTCTTGAATAATGACAAATCGCACCTTGGCTCCATGGCTGCCTGGGAACATTACAACTCACAGTAATCACTCCAGGCTCATTTGCAAACACTCTAATGGAACACAACCTTGTTCAAACGAAGTGCCGATGACCTTTTTGCTTCCTTTTGCATGATTAATTACCTAATATCTTATTAATTGTGAAAATTTGGTCAAAAGTGAAATGCTTTCATTTCCTACGCATATCATCCTGTCTGAAAAACAAGTGATTAAGCCTGGCTTACGGTGAATAATGAAGGTCGGCCGGAGCGGTGCCGTCCTTTTCCTCATAACTCTGCCTGCCCTGATCTTATTTAAAAAAGTTTAATTGTACCATGGATGACAGTTCCAAAGACCAAAATAGCTCCGTATTTTTTCTTTTAAAGAGTTTTCTTTAACTGCAGCTCAGCACTGGTGGTGGTGGTGGTAGGGGAGTCAAGAGAGCATTGTGAAATTAACCGACAAAAGAGCAATGAGTCTAGAGATTAATACTCTCATACCTATCTATTGTTTCACGCCGGGCCTTTCCTCTGAAACGAATGGCTTCGCCAGCTGCCTGATAAGCCAACTCTCTCCACACTCCATTCAGCCTCTACATTAACATTCCATTTACTTATCTTCAAACGCTCACAAAATATGCGGTGCAAAGAGCCAACTAAATCTGCTTCTTTCTCTCCATTAGTGGGCAGGGCTTACTTAGGCCTTCATGCCATGCTTGTACGACCTTATACTGAATAGATAGAAATCACAAGAGTGCTACTTCATACTCCATGCCCCAGCCTCATAAATGTGAAGATGTTTGTTTTGTGTGAGAAGTTTTTTACGGGTCAGTGGCGATGAGCTCACACTCGGCTTGGTTTGCTTACCTTGGGGGAGCTCGGGGGACAGGTAGGGGACCTCCTGGGCGCTGACATGCGTCCAGTCGAAGTCATCGTAAGGGTCCTGCTGGTAGTCGCACTGCGCAGGGCCGTCATCGAAGGTGCAGCCGCCTACGGGGGGAGACAGGGCAGGAAGGAGATGACAAACAATCGTTAGGAAAGCCCGGCAAGGCCACCACTCATTACGACGAGTCTGCATTTCACACCGTCAGGGCCGGTCGGCATTAATTGACTGTTGTTGAGGAGCAGCCAATTACCGTAACTGGGGTGAATAAGTGGGTAAAAATGGCCAACCCCCCCCCCACTGTCTCTTTTTCTCACACAGCATTAACTCCATACCACTGCTGTCCTGGTAGGCAGGCGCTGGCTTCAGCATTGGCAAATGCAGTGTGTGAAGAACTGACAAGTGTGGGGGCTGAAGGGAGGCTGTGGGAGCACTCTGTCACCACCAAGCTGTGTACGTGTCTGGTGTGTGTGTTTACGTGTCTGCATGTATTTGTGTGTGTGTCTGTGTGTGTGTGTGTGTGTGGGCATACAAGCCTGCCTAGGTTTCAGGCATAACTCGCAGCCAGTCATCTGTGAGATGGGTGCAAAAACAAAAGCCTTCCAGCCTTCCCCACATACATCTCACACACTGTAGCCTCCTACTCATCTCCCTCCTTATCCCTGCTTTACCCAGCACCCTCATGGTTTCTTCTGCCTGGAGGAGTGCACGTCAGGCCCAGGCCCAGAGCAGAGAAAGAGAGAGAGAGAGAGAGAGAGAGAGAGAGAGAGAGAGAGAGAGAGAGAGAGAGAGAGAGAGAGAGAGAGAGAGAGAGAGAGAGAGAGAGAGAGAGAGAGAGAGAGAGAGAGAGCTGTAATAATTGACACTGGAGGCTGATCCTAGTCACTGTCTGCACCTGGGGTCACTGGCAGAGCTGTGAGTGGGAGAGATGTCTGCCATTCCTGACTGTTCCCAGTTGGAGAGAGGAGGGGGGCGGGTAGAGGAGAAAGGGAAGTGAGGGGACAGAAGTGGGGGATGAGGAAAGAAAGGAGAAAACTGAAAGAAAAGTGAAAAGGGTAGAAAAAGGGGTCCCACCAGGACATCTCAACCCTTGCCAGGAAAATGACACAAAAGTTTCAGCCTATCGAGTTTGTGTCAAAATGTGGATTGGGGACTTCAAAAACTGCAAAAGCCATTTGCAATGCAGTGCAAGACGGGCTTGTAGGGTTAGCGTAGCGTGAGCTGTGGGGTGGAAATTGGAAATGTGCTTCTTCAAGGTGAGGGACATCAAAGATTCCAGCCCCATCCGGCATCGCTGCGGCGTAAAATAATTTAACACGAGCGCGCCGCTGACCCGAACCAGGGCCGTCAGTGACCCTCAGTCCTCAGCTCATTACGGTGAGATGGTTTTTCACACCTACAGAAAGGTCACACCATCTCCCCCTCTCCACCACTGACCTTTAAAGCTTCTGACTGATGTCAGACAGAAAAATCACAATTTACATTTTAATGCAGACAAAAAGCTAAGGTGCTAATTAATTCCACACAGCAGAACAAAAAGGAGTGTGTGTGTGTGTGGGGAGACAGAAAAAAAAAATATTCAAATTCCCACTTAACAGCCTGGAAGACTGTGCTTCATTCTCACCCTCAAAAGAATGGGATCTGAAAGGGTGGGAAGAGAACACTAGAGGACCTTGAAGAGAAGATGCCCCCGCATTAATACACATCCTCCGACGCGGCTGCCTCCGTCGACCCTTTCATGTGCGGAGAGTGAGAAGGGGGAGGGTTTCTTTAAAAGACTGGGCCCACGAGGGTGGCAGGGGCTTTCGTTGCAGGAGCGGAAACAAATCAAAGTTGGACGTCGAGCCCCAGAGGCAACACACATGCCCTCGCGAGCAACAACTCCGGGCCCACACGGGAATTTGCCACTGACTGTGAGGAAAATCATATTACTGGCTGATTCAAAATTAATAACTTCTGTCATCTTAGCTCAGTTTAATCTCCCAATTTAAAGGTGATGACTCATCACGGCCCCTGCCTTTTGTGTCCCCCTCCCCCCTCCCCCCAACACACACCCTCCCTCCTTCCCTGCCATCGCAGATCAAATGAATGCAAATGCGAAAAAGCCTTGCAGCACAGCATTTCTTACAGTTTGTAATGAGATTCCTTACATTTCACCTGCTCAATCCTGCTCTATTCCATCACCCCCCCACCCCTTCACTCTTGTAAATCTCAAAAATGCTACATTGCGACGACTAAAGGGTCCCGTCATCTCCGACTCTGCCCTGTGAAACGAGTTCAAAGCCTGGCGTTGTCGTCACCACCACCACCACCACCAACACTACCACCGGAGCGAAGCTGTGTGAACACTCCCCAGAGTGGGCTCGGAGCAGGGCAGGTCACGAGACTCGCTGTCGCTTCAGATGGGGCACCTCATTTAACCGCAACGAGAAAGCCACTTTGAGCTGCCATGATCCATGTTCGCCGCATTCATCTCTCTAATCCAGTGTAAAGGTTTAGTGTCATAGTCATACTATTTCTGCCCATTTGTCAGCCATTACGCAAAGTAATAATAAAAACTCTAGCATATGTGTGTGTGTGTGTGTGTGTGTGTGTGTGTGTGTGTGTGTGTGTGTGTGTGTGTGTGTGTGTGTGTGCGCAACTGTATGGGTGCTTCCCTGCTTTGATGCTTACGAGTTTAGAATCTTAGTTAGATTGAACTAATGACGTACTGCATGGCACCACATGAGATCTCGCATGCCTTCACATATTAGCAGATGGAGGAGAAGTTCATGAGTGCAATCAGAGGTGTCTCTGGAGATCTTCTCTAAAGCTCCAAGCCAAAAAATCCAGCTCATCTAGGTTCATGGGGTCTTTTGCTCAAATGTGTCTGTGTAAAACTATCTGTCCTCCCCTCCCACTCTTGTCTCCCCACTAAACAGGCATCTCTTCACTGTGTTCTGCCAGTACACAAACACACACACACACACACACACACACACACACAGACAGACAGACACAGACATAGACACAGACTTACACAAAACCAGCAAGCACTGCCAAAACTCACATTCTCACACAAACACCATCTGACAGTCTGTAGCACATCGTGAGAGTACAGCCCTACTGGCCCTAACTGGGTTCCTCGCCATCTCTCTCCGTCTCTGCATCTCGGTCTCCCTCTCCCCCTCCTGTTGAAATATTTCACAAATATGTCACCTCCGAGAAGGGAGAGAGAGTGTTTAGATCAAACAAATGCAGGCTGGCTGACCATGTAATCCAACAGAAAACACTGGATTTCCTCAGCACATTAACAGGGATCTTTAATTAAAATACCACCCCAACAAAAAAAAACTATTCATAGAACACTTGCACTAGCCCATTTCCAAAGCCTCAAATCACAGAACCTACTGATATTGCTTTGAGAAAAAAAGACATAGTCTACTCTACAGCGTTTTTCTAATCTGCAAACCCCAATTATAGTGTGCACATGCTAAAACAGTAGGAAACTGTGTGCTGGCAGAAAAATTCTCCCAAACGTAGCAAATCTTCTATCCTTCATCATCATAAATGAACATCCATTAGCGTCGGGTCACCTTGCAGAGTGTCGTTGCTTGTGCGGGCATACATCACAGGACACACTGGTGAAGTTGCGACTGTATTAATAGCCAGATAACAACTCGCGGCAATTCCAGATGGACAAGAAATGAGTAATAAATTCACAGGCTGCCTGCAAGGACACCACCGACAAAATGATTTGCATACTAATCTAAAGGACTCGAATTTGGAACTCTGCTAATGAAATAATGGCCCGCGCTTCATTTGCATAATAAAATAATTATTGTGGCTGATAAACCTCAAGGGCGAAGCTGTGTTCACATCCCCTGATAAAAGTGGGTTAACAGCTCTATCACAATGCATACATAACACATCATCTTCACGTTACTCTATTTATTTTATGAATGCGTGTGTGTGTGAGAGTGTATATGTATGTGTGAGAGTATGTGTGTGTGTGTGTGTGTGTGAGAGTGTATAGGTGTGTGTGAGAGTATGTGTGTGTGAGAGAGGGGGGAGGAGGGAGAGAGAGAAAGAAAGAGAGGAAACTGAGAAGAACAGCAAGTGAGAAAAGGAGGATGGAGTGAGCAAATGAGAGACAGAGCGAGAGGAAGAGAAGTGGAAGAGAGAGAGAGACACAGTAACAGAGGAAAGACAGAGACTCATAGGAGAGCACTATGATGGGGTGACTAAGGTGAGAGGGAGAACCCTGCTGCCTGTACACGTTGAAACATGATCTGACTGCAACCGACGGGGATAACTGTGCATTTGTGGGGAAGGAGCCATTTAGTGGCTCACAAATATGGGTCTGGCCAAAGAGGCCATGGTTCACAGTACACACAGTGGCAATAGCTGTAATAAATACCTGACCTCGGAGTTGAAAAAGACTTTGTGGTAAAAACAAAAGTCAAACAGAAACAAAAAGAGACCGGTCTTTGTTTTATACTACAAAAGGTACCTAACACTATCTTTTCACACTTCATTTGTAATGTAAAAAATCATTTGAAACAGTGCAAACTAACTGCATGCAAACACAAAAAAATCAATCACAAAACCATCTTCTGTTGAGATGAATTGAAAATATGAGCAATGATCCAATTAAGATAAGGAAGACAAACTCAGATCGCGTGTAATTTTCAATAATTGTCTAAATTATTTTCCCCCACTTCTGCATGAGAATCACGGCTAAGAAGAGCAACACATTAGTCAGAGCACTTCAGCCTCCAACCGCTTACTGTGAGCAAAGATATACAAACTGCACACAACCCCTGTGTTGTTCAGCAAACGTGGTCAACAAACATCTATTCAACTCAATACAACCCACGTTTGTCTTCCACCACCACCACCCCCACCACCCTTCTCAATGTACAACACCATATTCAATTTCTGATGGTTCAGAATGATTTAAGGGTCAGTAATGAGTGAGAGCGTGAGAGATTCCTTGTCCATGTCAGACTTTGGGAAGTTTTCCATCTGTTCGGCCCATTAGACATTTTTTATAATAACAAAAAAAGCGCTCACTTGCAACCATCTCGGCTCCACTTAGAGACCATTAGGAAAGGGACAGATCTTTAATCAGTGTCAGCTCTTTGCCCCCATTTTACAGTGAAAGAGATGTGGAAGTTGGAGGAGGGAGGGAGAGGGAGAGAGAGAGAGAGAGAGAGAGAGAGAGAGAGAGAGAGAGAGAGAGAGAGAGAGAGAGAGAGAGAGAGAGAGAGAGAGAGAGAGAGAGAGAGAGAGAGAGAGAGAGAGAGGTGGATGGGTTGGGGTGAGGTTAAATTATGTAGAAGTAATACAAGGTGACATTTCACTGTCTCCACAAACACTACATCCCTTTGGTTTTTTACATTCTGCTGCGGCCCTCGCAAGATCACTGCTCCCCCTCCGCCTCAGTGCTCGGCCTCTGCTCCCATCAAAAGCCTGTCCCAGATAAAAGCACGGGAGCACAGTGCACACCTCCATTTTGTTTAACAAGAGCACAAAAAAAAAAAAGAAAAAAAAAAAATTCAATGACAATGCCATTACAGTACGGGCAGTGTCTCTCACATTTAGTAACTACCAAAAAAAAAAAAAAAGAAATGAAATGAAATGAAAAAACAGAGAAGATTAAGACGAAGACAGGCAATTAAATCCGTTAAGTGTAATGAGATTCTTCAAGCTTGTCACAATGCCCCCCCCCCCCTCCGCCTTCAAATTCCCTCACATCCCTCCAGTCCTTTCTTCTTCCTTCTCTCTAGCCTCTGGTCCTATGACAGGTTGCCTCAGGGGCCGCTTGGAACCACCGCTACCAATTTCAGCTGAATAAGCATTTTTTCTTCCACTATAAGCAACTTGTCAACGATTTGCATGCTAATTACAAAGTGGCCTATTTCCTATTCTTGACCAGGTCTTATATGCTCGCCTTCTCCTACCTCTCCTACCTCTCCCACTCTCTCTCTCTCTCTCTCTCCCTCTCTAAGACACAGAAACATTCTCACCGACACACGAAAGTGCACACTGAAGGTGATTGTAGAGTCATTCCCGTTTGCCTCAGGGGTAACTGATAATCTCAGGCAATCTTGTCTCACTCATATGTGCTGGCTGGTGACACAGGAGCTTTTCTTATGACAGGGTTCCAAATCAATAGACCAAAGCAGATCTGTATATTAAAGCAAAACCAACCCGCCATGTAGCCCAAAGTGGTGAGATTACAGGGTATCGTCAAGGCCTCACAGGCTGCCTATCCACTTAGAGCCAGAGGATCTTCAGCGTATCAGTGTATGGTGAGAGTTTAATTGCTGGATAAGGATACAAAACAACCACTTAAAGACATCCCTCCTCCTTTAGGTAAAAATTAAATATTTAAATAGTTTTCTAGTATCTCTGGTGCAATTCAGTAATCTATGCCATATACACTTAGCCGTGTGTGTGTGTGTAGGGCTTTCATTGCTGATTATATATTTAGCTATGTGCAGCTGCAGAAAACGCACCATGCATGCACATGCTATATGCAAGAAGAGTCATCAATCAAAGCTTCTCATTCCCTCGAATGTTTCATCTCGTTTTCAACATATTTTCAACATGTCACATGCCAGCTTGATCTGACAACCTACAAGAAGGCAAAAAGTACACATACTCGACAAACACACACTCAAAGTGTGGTTACTGATATATGACCTTTCCGTTGATGTAAAAACAAAAACTTAATCCATGCTGCTGTACGTAAACCCTGACTTTGTTTGTTTGGAGTTGGTTGTAAGTGAGGGCTGTTAGGAGTTAAGAACTTGAACCTGTTAACCACCAGGCCTCCTGAAGACCTCAGCTCTAGGAAGCGTCCAAGAGCAACAAAGGGAAAAATAGGCAAAATGAAAATGAAAACCATGCTCTTCACTCCGCTCCCTCAACTTGGCTGAAATGAAGAATGCTTTTCTTCCCCAGAAACAGCTCAGCAGTCAAAAAATAAAAATAAAAAAGATGGTGAAAGACACACCATTTCTTGATTTAAGAGTTTTATCAAGGTCTTGAAAATGTCTTGCAAACATTTCCAGACCACATGAGCTCACTTGCTGCGACCTCTGGAAAACTTAGCCAGCACAAAGAAACAAGTTCAGCTCTGCGGCTCTTAGCTTTAAAATGTTTAACTATGGATGAACTCAACGTGTATGATTCATGGAGGGTGTCCACTCCCAGGTAACTGCCAAAAAAATACGCCTGGTGGTTGTGGATTAACACTGAAATCAGGGACACAACTGATCTAGAGTCAGCAGTTACAGAGTGTTTATAGTGTGTGAGTTGGAGGACACTCCACCTTTTACTCAAGAGGTGTGTTCATATTTGTCCATCCACTATGTTTGTTGACAGAGTACTACCGCCTTAGACTGTCAGTGTTACGTCAGTGTTAACTGTCCATGAACTCAAGCATTTTCATAATCGTTTCTTGTTTGGTTTGCCTTTGTTGTCTGCCATTTTGAATGCACCTCTGATCAGCACTGAATCAGTGACTAATCTGATTCAGAATCAGCCTTTACCTGTGCGTCTACTCCAAAGGGAGAACCCTATGCTTTCAAACAAGCAGGTTCTCAATTCAAGCCACGTCCTTGACACTACACCCGTTTGAAAAGACAAGGTTGACCTACAATCACACACAAAGCAGAAAGGATAATGCTCTCCCCCCCCCTTTTTAAAATGTACTCTCTTTCCCCTGCCTACTAGGAAGAGGAGGAAGATGATGATGATGATGATTATCCTTTCAGGTTGTGCGAAGTTGCCTGCAAAGCCTTGTACGTTTTCCTGACGCTGGTGTCTGCTATTTAAACCATCCCACTTGAACACTTTTAAAAGTGCTGTGCCGTGCGCCACTAGAACAATAGGATCCCCTGGAAGTGTGTAATTACAGAGAAAGTGTAAGTCGGGAATAGTTTCTTTAATGCTCCTCCTCATCCAACCCCCCCCCCAAATCCGCCCTACGAGTGTTTCAACACATTGACATGAATGTGACAAGCTCCCTTGTAAATGTCTCTGCTCTATGGCCCATACAGAGACAATGTAATGCAAATTGCTCAGCAGCCATAGCTACACATAAAATAACAAAAACAGCAGTAACAACAGTAATCATGGAATTCGAACATAGTCCTTTTCTTACAAGATGGCCATCACAGGAGCTCTCCTCAGCGTGATTCATTATACGGCTGTCACCGGGCTCCATTCCCACTGTGATGGCTTCCAGGGAAGAGAATTTGGGAGGGGGGAGGAGAGGCTGAGATGATGAAGCGCCACTCTGACTGGCCGTGGCCCAAATCCACATTCCACTGGCTACTTTAGCCGCCCATCTGGGCTGACACCGTATTTGAAATAGCTTAGGTGTGTGGAGGGATTGCAAACAATCAAGTGTGGTCCGAAATCTGCTGAGTTTGAGAAGGCGCTGAAGCGCTACATTGAGCTGTGCTATCTGTCTTTTCTCTAATCCTTACTTGGCTCTGTATTTGCCAGAGTTTGGGACAGAATGTTAGTGTGAAACACTTTCAAAATCCCAATAAAATGTCAACTACTTTTAGCGGCTATTGAGGTTAAGTGGACCAGTAAATAACCAAGAGGTGAAATTGTGGTGGGTAATTTGGGGCCAACTCAAATTATAGTCGAACTACAGTGAAGAGCCTCTCAATCTGTAACCGCCCCAGTTAATCTATAAAGTCAAGCACCCAATTACTTGTGCGAACATGCAGAGGTGTTCCAGTGTAATTCATTGATTTTCTGGCCTGTGGAGTTGTGGAAGTGGACAAGTTGGTTGATTCACCAATTCATCATAAGACATGGTTTTCAAGTCCATCTGATGGACTTCAATCCAATAGTTCTAGAAGTTTTGAGTTTGAAACTGCTGTGTTGTAAGAAAGGAACTATCTTGAAATTTCCGAGGCACTCATAAATACCAGACATGCCTGTATTTTTTCAGATAATAATACCATGTCTAAACACTCACACTGACCCCTGTGTAGTAAATTGTCTGAACAAGGAAAGGCCCTCTACTTCAAGCAAAACCACTAATTTCACATAATTGTAATTAGCTTTAGGTATGTGGAGTAATTCTCATCAAGAACTTGCCCAGAGACGACACAAACTTTCACTGCGCCGGCAACCTTGGCCGAAGCATCACAGGGAAACAGTGAACATTCTTGACATGAAAGCCTGCATAACCACAAACACTTCATCGACCTGCTGAGCTCGAGACAAAGATTAACAAAGAGGTGTTTGTGTAGTGTGTGCTGCAGAAGCCTCGTGCATTCTGGGAATGTCCGAAGAATGCAGAAGCATTCTGCACTGTACTGCAGTACAGTGACTAATTGAGCGCACTTGGACTATTCCATTGCTTTTTTCCTCAGATTTTCTTACATCACATTACATGAATTTAGAGTTGTATGTTATATTGCTTTTAAAGATACAAGTACATCAAGTGTCCTCAGGCCGTTTCAAATCGTGTTTTTAATAGTCCATGAGAGAGAGGGAATGAAAAAAGCAGGCTTAATTGCTAGTTGAGAGGGAATGCAACAGTTCTGCAGAGTCAGAGCGTGCATGACTCCACTCCCACCTCACAAAATGGATGCAAACAAGAAAAACACTCAGAAGAAGTGACAGGATAGAGAAAAGGAGGAGAAGAGTGAGGCAAATGGCCGACACTGACAGTGCAGAGGGAGTGACCGTGAGAGAGAGAGAGAGAGAGAGAGAGAGAGACGGATGGACAGAGAGAGCATCCATTGTCCATTCCAAAGGTGGCTGATTTCTGGTCGGCCAGCAGTTCACTGGGCCCCGTCTGCAGGAGGTGATAAGCCCATAAAACGGCCAGCACTCGGCAGGTGGCCTAGTAGCACACACACACATACACACACCCTGCTGGCCCTGACAACGCACACACACACAAACACCCCAACAGCAAGAACCCTCTCCAAGCAGGAGCAAAAGCTCGGCTTACCCACTGCCCCTGTGTCATCTCCGCTCTCTCCCCACCACCACCACCTCCCCAGCACTCCGAGTTTGTGCTTTATCCCTCACAACACACAACAAGAGGGGAAGAAAGCACTCCAAGAAGTGGAGGAGAGCAAAAGAGAGAGAGAGAGAGAGAGAGAGAGAGAGAGAGAGAGAGAGAGAGAGAGAGAGAGAGAGAGAGAGAGAGAGAGAGAGAGAGAGAAGAAGGGTGATAAATGGGGGCTCGGCGGGGGTGAAAAAGTTTCCGTACGAGCAGCTGAGATAAGTGTCTGGCCGAGGGGGGGGGGGTGGGCACAATGCAGCCAGGCGACCTGCGAGAGCTTTGCTGTGCCGCAGCACTTCTGTTGTCTGACCGCTGGCGTGGCTTTCATTCAGGCCTGGGGGACATGACTGACACCTCCATAAAGAACTTCCTGGGACAGCACAAATTTCGGACAGGAAGGGCCACTCTCATTCAGGTCAGGCTCACTGGTGTGGGGAAGGGGGTGAGAGTTGGGGCTGGCCATTCATTAACTGATACTGCCAGGGTGAGGAGGAAAGGGGGGTGGGTCAACTGATAAACTCAGGCTCTTTGGGGGAAGAACACACAGCAATGTTTTATTTTAGAGTCCTTGGAGTAAAAGGTGTGTAGTGTGTGTGTAGTTAGTGTGTGTGTGTG